>NC_090663.1:48631150-48969650 GCF_013368605.1 Nyctibius grandis | reverse complement strand
TGCTAATAGCAATCTTGGTGAGTAATTACGTCCAAGGGGTTAAAATCTATTTCAGTGATGCTTTCTGGTTAATGGAATTGATCTTGACCCCTCTCTTGCAGACATCCCTGCGCAGAATTGTATATAACATCAGTGCTGTCCTTCTCAGCATATGCTTTGCTTAATTCTCCAACAGAACATACACCTCAGCTGATATACTTGATGTGGTATGTGTAAAGATAAGCAGTTCTAATACAATAAACTGAGATAAGACAAACATCTATCACTTCTCTATGTGTATGCATAAACATCTGCCTTCTTTTCTCCCAGTAAAATCTCTGAATCAGAACCCAAACCCGCATAAATCTGCATCCCTCTGTGGAAGACACACCTGATTTACAGTTTATCCCTATTGGATAACTCCTCATTTTGTCTGTCACTTGATGATTTGTCTGTGGAATACCGAAGGCACCTAAACACTACAGAAAAATGTAACTTCCAAGTTGTACTCAACAGCTGTGCTGTGTGCTGTACGTGAGTTCTTACTGAATATTTTGTTCATTTCCTTGAGTGTGCAATAGATGTGTACAAAAAATAATGATTTTCTCTTGAACACTGTTGTTGACAAAATATATTTTCTTTTTAAAGAGAAAACTCAAGGACATCTCATAGGCTTTAACTTCTGTTATACTGACATTTTTATCTTTCAAACCACGTTTCTGATTCATGCCACATTTAATTAAGTACAGTTAAACAACAGTTGCTAAATATATCATACTTCAAAAGAAAAAGTAAAACAGTAACGTGATGTCTTATGAAACTAGCAGAGCAGGATAAGGCTTGTCTGTACATTGTACACTAACTAGTAAAATGAGAAATACACATAGTAACATTTTTTCCTGGAATGATTCACTGTAGTGTCTTTCATTTTCTTTTAAGCTGATTGAGGTAAACCAAAAGAAAAAAAAGTTGTTTCACTCATGCTAGGAAAGAGGCCTACATTTATTTGGATCCTCCATCCCATTCTTAATCTAGTTCCTTAGTACAAAAAGTGCTTTCTGTGATTTATGTGCCAGGGTTTAAAGTAAAAGTTATAGAAAATATATTCATCTGTCTATTTTTTTTATTCTGGAAATAGCATGGGAAGGGAAATAACAAGTGGCAGAAATGAATTATTTTATGATTCCTTTCCATAACAAATATTTCCCTAAAATGTAGAATCCAAGGCAGCCTGTTTTCCTATAAATGTGTCTCAGAACAGTTTGACTTTGGACTCTGGGAAGGTTTAATGTCATCCTGCAGATTTTCTCTGAGGAAGAGTATTTGGAGGATCTTTCTACTCTACCTGTCTGCTTATTTTCCTTCTCTCAAATTCTTCTGAAACCATTCAGTTCATATGGAAGTGATTGAAGGTGTATTCAGACAGTGACAATGGCACAGAGAAACTTACAGAATCAGCTTGATTTCCGAGGGAAACAAGCTGTAGTAAAAGAAAGGAAATTCCCTGATCAAAGATCCACATTAAAACTCAGAGGTAAGGAAGCCTTCCCGGACCTGCAAGATTAATTTAGTACATCAGATGTTCTTATTTGTATTAGTCACATTAATTTGTATTTTAAATGCACTGTATAGTTTACCAGTGGGTTTCAGTGTTGACATTTTATTTCCGTCCTTGAGACCTGTTACCATTCTTGTTAATGCACTTGCTTTTCTAAGAATGAGAACTGATGCTGCTATCATTACCTGGTATCTAGAGGTCATCCTTTTCAGACTCAGAGCTGATGAAATCAATCTCCAGTTTCTGCTTGTTAAGAGAAGCAAGAATATCAAGAGAGAGAAAGAAACATAATCGGACCTGCATCATGTTAGTTTTCTGAAGTGTCTCAGAAACACTATTCTGGGATCACTTTCAAAAGACCCTGCAAATGTTACAAGATTTGCAACAAACTCTTCTCTCAAAAAATTCAGCCCACTTGCCCACCTCAACTTAAAAAATATTTTTATTGTTTTATTTTGTTGTTGTTTTGCAAAATAGTAACTTTTCAGTGACAGTGTTCAATAGCTTTTCCTGCAGTGTACAAAAAACTTTTTAAAACATAAAAGTTAATGTGCTACTATCATGAGACTATATTACAGTGAGCTTTCACTTAGCTACTCTGTGTGTTGTTAGATGCTTAGTATAACCAAGGCATAAACAGTTTCAGACCCACATTGATGGTAAGGGATGGTAACAATTCATGCAATTATGAGTTACTTTTCTGCATAGGAGTTTCTAGCTAGTGAACTGGAAAAAAAATATTACAAATGATGAAATAAATAATGAGCCTGAGAACCACTCATCCATCACTATATTTTGCAATGAGCATTTTCTAATAAGGAGGCATCTGTAATGCCTCAGAACTCTTCCCAAAGTTCCAATTATTCAGGATAATACTTTGCTCAGACACACATAAATTCAAATGTGAAAGTTTGTTTTGAGTCTGTGGAATACAGTAATTATCTTGTCCCTTAATGTTGATTTTTACTTCATTTGCTTAGTAGCTTCTACAGCCGTACAAAAAAAATAACAACAATGGATATCTAAACAGTCATTGTGATTCTACATAATTCAAATGCCAGAATCAGAAAAACAGTCCTTATAGCAGATAACATTGAAACACCAAACTAAACTAAGCCTAGAGCCTTTTTCTTGATTAAATTCCAAGAGGAAGGAAAACAAAATAAATAGGATTTTTTGAAACATTGTAAGAACAAAACCTGAAAGAGAAGATTTTTTTTTTTCTTTCAGAAACCACTACATAGTTCAAGTAAAAAGAATTGTGATAGTAATCTACACTTTCTATATTGGAGACAGCAAGAGTTGCTGTCCACTGCTTTCTCTAGCTATCTTTTCTTGTCTTGTGGCCAATGGAACATGTGAAGGGAGAGTGGAAACAGGAATTCAGGCAGCAAACAGTTATCTTTCACAGCCCAGTAAATAGCAATTTTTGCCATGGCTAGTTTAAGTAGACAGGCTTTGTATTGACCTGACAGGACCTGGACTTGGGTCTGGACTACTTGTAGCTTCTTTTAACAGTTTTCTAGAAGTTGTCTCTTGCTTATCTGTTTTAACTCAAGCTCTGTGAATGCCATATATCATAGAAGTCTGACATACCTATGGAGTAGATTAGCAGGTCTAGCATACCAGGTAATATGGTAGCCTAGCAAACAACAGCCCTTAGTGCCAACTGAGACAGTGGGAGGTTATTGTGCAGCTTGCAAACTTCATCTGAAAAACAGTAAAAAAAAAAAAAAAAAAAAAAAGATGACTATGATGAGAAAACATTTAAAAATAGATCCAAATGGATCCAAGAGTGAGGAGGAAGAGAGCCCTGTCACCACCACTGTGCTGCTCCTGGTGGGTAATTATGGATGCTGGTAACTCACAGTGGTGCCTCACAGGACATCTCTGCCTGAGGCAGGGTGGGAGTCACCGACCTTTGGACTTAGAACTTTGGAAAGGTGAGCATAACATGAGAGAAAAAGAGTGGATATCAGTAAGTTTTCTTTCATGACAGTTTTAAGGACTTGTTTGTATTATTATCAATGGATTATTGATCTTATTGTAACTGAATTAATGATAACTGTTGTACTTTGGATAATTTGGATGTTAACTGAGCTAACACTAAATTTTTAGTTCCACTTGCAAAGTGTGTTCTACCAACAAGACTTAAACCATCATACTTTTGGTAAAGCCTTTGTGGAGACAGTGTTATGCAGGGCCATGCAGAAACATTTCTCTCACTCTTCCATTTTCTCCCCTTCCAACATTTTGACTACCGGGAAAAGTTGTGGATGGACTGGACTGAGCAGCAGCATGTGGCATAAGAGATCTCAAATCCAGAGACTCTAGTGCTGCAGGAATGTGAGGTACAGTTCTTGCTGTCAGACAGGCCTCCTGATATGGACAGTGGTATTCAGGGGCTTGCAAGGTGCAGGAGCAGCTGTTTAAGACATACGGGATGCTTGTGAAAATATGATTTTGGAGAGGTTTGTACTCTGTATCCAGAAATTAGAGAAAGCACAACGGGCTTTGGGGTTGGAGAGTGGAAGGCTGAGGAAGAGAGTTGTATTGGTTTTCAATCTTGGTTTGGGAAGATACAGAGGGGAACACAGGGCAGAAAAATGTAATTTTTGGCTAAATAGATTTTGGACTGTAGTTACTAGAGCCTTGAAGTTTGACCAATTGAGTGGCATACCTTTTTTTTTTTGAAGGTAAACCATCAAGGCTGATACCACATTATGTGTACTGAGCTTCTTGACCTCACAAAAGCTTAAAGGTAGCAGTTCATAATTATGACTGAAGATCAGTCAAAAGTTGAAACATGTGATTATATTGCTTTGCTTAATCCATTTTGCTTCCTATTAATGTCTGGCTTTGGGGAAAAAAAAAAAAAAGACATTTCCTATATTTGTTGCTCTGAATAATATGGGAAAATGTTGCACAGGCTGCATCCCAACGTGTGTTTCTGTGATTTCCCCCTGTGACTTCACTGTAAAGAAAAAACATTTACATTGTGTTTTATTTTGTGTGAATAGAACCAAGTTTCTGTTCACACAAATGTCTTCTCTCTGTTTTCATAGGTGCTTAGTTTCCCTAGAAGTCATCGTAAAATCCTTTCAGAAATGCAGTGTGAAGTGGGATAACCTTTGTTCTCATGGTCTTTGAGTCCTTCAGACAATTCTAGTGACTTTTTGTGACATGATTCCTCTTGACAAAAGCCAGGCTGACTTAAGTGCATTATATCCCATTTTTTCTGGGTTATTTTAATGAAATCTTCTACCAATCTGACCAGCATAGCCATTGGATTTACTGTTTTGTAGTTTTCTGTATCCTCCCTGGAATCCTTTCTGAAAAAAAAAAAAAAAAAATCACATTTACTTATTTGCAATCCCTGAGAATCAAGAAGATTTTAAATGCTTGCACTCCACTTATTTTACCTTTAAATTTGTGTAGGACTCTTGGACTGGACATCATGTGGCTTTGTTTCTTGCTACTCCTTTTACACGTGTCACAATCTCTTGCCTTTGAATTTTCTACGTCTCTCAAAGGAGAATCCGACATTCACCAGGGTTTTTTTTAGGAACCCCTGGTCCTTCAAACATGCCTAGCTACATTTGTAAACCTTCCCCACACCACGACCTTTTCTCTTGACTGTCTTTCATCTTCAGTGTTGTAATCAGTCCTAATTGGTTAATCAGTGCTTTCCAGGTGGAAGGGGAGCAATCTGTCCACAGTCATGTATTGGGTTTTGCTTATCTTTTTAAAGCATAAAGCATAAAGTTCAATTACTTTCTGTAAAACTGTTGTTCAAAGTAACAACATTTCTTACGAGGATGCACCTGTGTCTGTGAGTGCATCCAACACAAAATTTGAACACAGGCAGGTCTGAGCTGTATACTGCATATTGTATTCTGTTATCTGCCAAGAACAAAGTTCAAAATTGGATTTGGTAGAGGTACCTAAGGTGCAGTAATCACAATATATGCCCTTAAGCTATGTGACTGTGAGCTGCTAGAAATTCATCTGTCTTGTCTATATATATGTATGTGTTTGAATCTTTCTAGCAAGGGAGTGTTTAACATACATTGTTCTAGACACCTGCACCCTCCATTGAAATATTTTCAGATTTCCTGCTTAAGGGAGCACACTCATGTACTAATGTATGTAACTGTCACACAACTGATCTTATGGATTATTGGGAAAGGAGCCTTTCATGGTATGCTCTTTATAATAGGTTTTAACCTGAAGCCTCCTCTTCAGATAGACCAGGACTGAGCCACTATCATTGTTCATAATCTTGAGATGTGGAAAAGTTTGATGTGGTAAGAAGAGGTATGTAAAATTTTGTGAAGGGCTTAGAAATGTTACGCCTTCTCAACATCAAACTTGGTTTAACAATAGTTGTAGTGCAGCTGGATTCCTGAAATTCATATCCACTACTGTTACGTTTTGCAAGACTGAGCTAGACCACAAAAATTGTTTACTTTGTTTTAGAAAGACTCTTTTAATGGAGTCTTCCTCCGTAAGGCATTTGCTTCTCAGGTACGTAGGAAAGAGCAGAATTTGTTTTTCACTCTGGAGCACAAAACAATGAACAATAACATACTCTTCCATGACAGACCACCCCAGAGGAAGCTAAATGGAAACTGCTTGGAGGACACAGTGCAATATCCTTTCCTGAATTCTTCCTGTATCTTTTTCTCTCAAACAGTGGAAATCCCCTAACCCATAAGGCCCACTTGAGCACTGAAGATGCATTTTTGCTTATGGCAAAGAAAAGAACCATAAGACTTGAATTTGTGAACCTGCCATTCCTGATTTCAACTGGAATGAGACAACTATTTTAAATCATGTCAGTAGCTAGTTCAATATTGTACTTCCGCTGACAGACAGCATGTGTGAAACGGGAGTCAGATCCTGTAAGTCTGTTGGATCTGCAAAAATGAAATCTAATTTTCTCATTGTATTCATGGACATCTAGATACTACATAAGTACTATAATTTTGTATGAAGGAACATATTCGTAGCAATTAACTTGATTTAGAGATAAAAAGAGGGAGTTCACATTTACCTCATTTTTTCAATATTTCAGTCTTGAAAAATGTTTGGCTGAGCTTTCCCTCTCAGTTTTGACCTGAGCTGGTTAGAGACTTGAATGTCTGTAACTGCAGAGAAATTTTTGGACCTGAAGTAATTATGTCAAATAATTATTATTTTTGCGCTTCTATACATTTTTTAGAAATATACTAAAACCATCCATAAAAACACCTTCCAGAATGAAGGATCAGAATTTCAGCAATGATTGAATCATAAGCTCCTGAAAGAAATGTTTGTAATGGAAATGCTGACACATTAACCATAAAAATGTATCTAGTCATAATGAAGAGTTTGATAATGGGTGATGAGTTACTAACTTTTTTTTTCAGTAGAAGTGATAGCACGACCAATTCATTTAATTTTTGTAACCGTAAATTAGCACGTACATCTATTCAGCTGTTAAAATTCACTTACAATTGTTTTAGCTTTCTAAAATAAAGTGTGTTTCTATTCCAAGCTTATAATGGACTTGCTAATGGGGTATTGACTACTGTTTCTTATCATCCATCTTCTGGTGGAAAGGTCATCATTACTTTTCACTTAATAGTTCCCAGTTTTCTGCACATTCACATAAAATTGCTTTTATTAGGAACTCATTCAACCTGCAGTGGAAGATAACCCTAGCAGCAGCTAGTGTTTAATAAAGTTATTTTCTGTATAGTATAAAATTGCAGTTTCAGGGTTTCCTCAGAATTAAGAACTGTTTTCTTAACTTGAGATTTAGCAACCACATGCACATCTTCAGACTTGAAATTTGGGTGCTATCAACTCAATTGATAAGGAAAATCTAATATAAAATTGATTTTAAAAAGGCTTGATGTGGCGGCATGTCTCATTGAAACAAATTGTTATTGAGAAACTCTTGAGAAGAAAGAGTGAAGTTGAAAATATAATTCTGTATTTGGATTTCTGTGCTTTTAAAATAAAAGCCAAGGACAATATAACAGCTGCAAAGAGAGGACGTTTCCAAGCATTTGGTTCTATCAGGCTCAGCACAAGAATCAGAAAATGCAAGAAACATCCATTTCCCCACCTTTTCAGTAGGTCCTTGGGATAGTATCAGCTTTTATTAAAGCTCATAACGCTTCTGTTGAGAAACTACCCACCTTATATGTATGTGTATGGCTGCACCACCAATGGCTGAAGTTGAGCTGCACCTTAGAAAGTGACACTAAGATGTAAACTGCAGCCCTCTTTTGGGTCAAAACATTCATTCCTTAGGACTGTACTGTTTTCCTGAATTCAAGTGCATAAAATCCCGACTTCGATTATCAGAGAGTGACTGAGCACAGAGACTCAATTATTTTATGATATTAAATTAGATCCTCATAAACATGTTGATTTATACTGGGAGAAAGTTATCGGAAAGCTTTAACAGTCCAGTTCACATTCCACTTGAATTGTACTTTAGCTTTCTGATGAGCAGCTTTCAGCAGTACAGTATTAGAGCATTAAAGGTTTCAGTTGTAGACAGAATCCTTCCAGTGCTGAGAAATTTTCCAGATTTCTAGACAGTGTAGAGCTAGTAACGAAACCAAAGGAAACTCTTTGTCATGTAAGTTTAAAGTTAGCTTTTTCTATGATCCTTCACTAAAAAACATTCCCAGTTCCTGACCTCAGTTCCCATGCCAATCTGTGACAACTCAAGAGCAAAAAGCTTTGTGAACACAGTTTAAGGATGAGCATTCAACTATAAGATACTCTTTGTTGTGACTGAGTTTTCTTACAACTCTTAAGTTCCTATTGAGTTTTCTCTAGTTACTGGTGTGAGAACTTGACATATTGCATAAAAAGCGAAGTTAGTAGAGAGAGGTTTTCTTTTCTTTTTCTATGTAGAGAGCTTCTGAGACTGTGGTATAGTCTTCCAACCTGCGTGAACTCTGGTAAGCTTTTACAGATTTTCTTTTTTTCTCTGCTTAAAGAATTCCTTTCAAGTTAGAGCATAGTGAAAGGAGTCACGATGTAGTGCAAAAGAAAGTCCCTAATGTTCAATCAGCTGCAATTAAGTAATTCTAGTCAATACCGAGAAACAGACTGAACAGTGGTTACTATGTTCTACTTGGTATATGCTGGTTGCCCAAGAAATGTTGAAAAGATATTAAGATCTGTGTTCAAATCTTATCGTGTTGGTAGACACTAATACTGTCACTTTCTGATTGCTTGTCGTTATGAGCCCTCATAACAAACACATGTGTAATATGTAAATATAAAATCTGCAGGCACAGCATTTATGGATAGCAAGAGTAAACAAAATTAGGCATGTGCTGAAGAGTTTTTCAAAGTTGTTAATTTAGATTTTAGTCAATGATTACTTCTAACAAGCCACTGTTACCACAAGTTTGTGCTAACTGAAAAGACAAAATAGGAAGTATTAAATGAACTAAATCTACATTTAGACACTTTTTAAAAAGTAGTACTGCTAAAAAGTGTCATTTCACCTGCACTACATAGATCAAAGTTATTGATATGCATTTGATCATTTATTCCCCTGTGAGCAAAAGTCATCAGGATGCCACTTTGAAATTGAGAGCTTGCTACTCTAAAGAGATCTCATTTCAGAACTCTAGTGTGCCTCCTGTATATAAAATGATTTTCACACCTGATTGCAATGCTGCCATTTGACCTCCTAAGGTCTGGTGTCTTAGTTGACTTCAGAGCTGGTAAGATTTCCTAGCATCTAAGTTTTCTGATACCTTAGTTTGAACTTTTTATTTTGAGATGTACACTAGAAAAAAAAAATATGAGGGATTCTCAGGCATTAATTGTAAGCTTTGTGGTCCCATATACTCATATAGGGCATAGGGGAACTGAAAGGAGCACACTTTGGAAAGGAGCACAAAGAGAAAGCTGTTTAGAAGAGAGAGATTCCCTTACCTTATGTCTGGCAGCTCTGGAACGAGATCCAAGCAGGGGAAAGACCTGCCAAGCATGAACTATGTGCGGATGTCTGGTTACCCTGTGCATTATTCCCCTAAGAATTACAATCCTTATGGCAGTAGAGTTTACTGCTGTTATGAGAAGCAAATTACTCCGTATAACGTACTTTGCTGCGTATTAAATACATCACCTAAGACCCATCATGACTCACTATGCAGAACTGTCTAAGCATGAGGGAGATTCTAAAGAAACATGGAAACAATTCAAGATTGTCCTTGTCTGCTCTTGGTATTTAGAAGCTTTTTATTCAATGCCTCCAAAACTCACTTTGTTTCTTGATTGACTTCTAAGAGCAGATGGTGCAGTAGAGCAGCTGTGGCACCACAAAACTTATCAAAAAACTGGTCCTTAGGGACTGAAAGTAGAGGTTTGATGGCATGGAAATAACTGAAAATGCTCTGCTCCATGGACTACATTGCATTGTTCATTACTTCAGTGCTTTTACAGTATAAACAGATTTTTAAATTCATCTTATTTTCAGACAGCTAAAGAAAATTATTGTCTCATTTACCTTCTAGCAAAGAGGAAAATGCACGAAAGATTCAATAAAGCTATGCATTTACTCCCAACAAAAAATAACGTAGTTGGCTCATTGGAATGTTAACAAAAATAATTATCACAGTTGTCATTTTTAATGGGAACAATGTTCAAGTCTTTGATCTGTGACATGGCATAGAAAATATTGTTGAATCTCTCTGCTGGAAAAATTAATAATGCATGTTATGACACAGCGTGTAGTACTGCACAAAGAAATGATTTTGAGAACCATTTTGGTCCTTTGCTTATTTAAGTTGTGCTTCATATTTTGATGATCCACTTTTGCCCACAATTTTCTCCTGTGCATTGTTACCTGAAAGAGTTAAATCTTATTTGCTTTGTTGCTTCGTTTGTCTCTGTCTCTACTAACCTGACTTTCACAAGCACTAAAAATTTATGCTCTGGAGTGAGTGCTCCTTTCTGCACATCTGCTAACTTCTCTCTGCATCCAAAGTGATACATGAAGACAGCAGACCTGTTCTGCAGTGCAGAGAGCAGGACTCCATAGTATACTTGAGGGAAGAAGTTCACCTTATATCACATAAGGTTCAGACAAATCTACTTTTTAAAACAGTTCACATTCCCTCTGGAATTGTGAAGCAAACAGAGAGTGGAGTGTTTTATTTGCAAAAAGCACCTTGGGTACCCAGAGAGGATGAGCCAGGAATTTCTTCTGGTTTTTTTTTGTATATCTATATATATATAATTTTATATATATATATATATATATATATATATCCTTTCTCATAAACTTTATTCTGTCCTCTGTCTAATGTAGCATTTTCTCATCACAGTATATTATTCTGCAAACACTGGGGAAAAATTGTGCACTATCAAGGGAGATATAAGTTCCTTGAAGATGGGCAGATCTTTCTAGCTTCCATTCTTGGCAAAAAGAGCAGTGACAAAACCAGTTCTACAGACCAGATTACTTACAACCACCTCAAGGGTGTGTATGGTTATGGTGGATCCTCTTGAACCCCTCCTGGGAAACCTGCATACTCGATTACCTCTCTGAAATACTTGTACACCAACACATGCAGCATGGGGAATAAAAAGGAAGAATTAGAGATCTATGTGCAGTCACAGGGCCATGATCTCATTGCAATTACAGAGACATGGTGAGATGGCTTGCATGACTGGAATGCTGTCATGGATGGGTTACGTACATTTTAGGAAGGACAGGCCAGCAAGGCGAGGAGGTGGAGTTTCCCTTTACGTGAGAGAACAACTGGAATATATCGAGCTCTGCCTAGTGGTGGATGAAGAACGAGTTGAGAGCTTATGGGTAAGAATTAAGGGGCAGGATAATATGCGTGACAGTGTTGTGGGTGTTTACTACAGGCCACCTGATCAGGAAGAGGAAGTGGATGAGGCCTTCTATAGACAGCTGAAAGTAGCCTCATAATCACGTGCCCCAGTTGTCATGGGGGACTTTAACCACCCTGATATCTGCTGGAAAGACAACACAGCTAGGCACCCACAGTCCAGGAGGTTTCTGCAGAGCATTTATGATAACTTTTTGACACAGTTGGTGGAGGAGCCAATGCAAAGAGGTGTGCTGCTGCACCTTGTACTAAAAACAAAGAAGAACTGGATGCGGATATGAAGGTTGGAGGCAGCCTTGGCAGCAGTGACCATGAGATGGTGGAGTTCAGGATCCTGCCTGGAGGAAGCAGGGCAATAAGTAATAATAAAGTAAGTCCTCTTCAAGTACCTACTTGAGGGTATCCCATGGGTTAGGGGTCTTGAAGGTACGGGGGTCCAAGAGAGCTGGTTAATATTCAAGCATCACTTCCTCCAAGCTCAAGATCAGTGCATCCCTATGAGTAAGAAATCAAGCAAAGGGGGCAGGAGACCTGCATGGATGAGCAAGGAGCTTCTGGCAGAACTCAAATGGAAGAAGGAAGTTTACAGAATGTGGAAAATGGGACAGGCTACTTGGGAGGAATATGGGAAGGTTGTTAGAGTATGCAGTATGCGACGAGGAAGGCTAAGGTCCACTTGGAATTAAATCTGGCAAGGGACATCAAGGTCAACATGAAGGGCTTCTTCAAGTACATCAGTAGCAAAAGGAAGACTAGGGAAAATGTGGGCCCACTGCTGAATGAGAAAGGTGCCCCCGTGACGGAGGATGCAGAGAAGGCGGAGTTACTGAATGCCTTCTTTGCTTCAGTCTTTACTGCTAAGGCCAGCCCTCAGGAATCCCAGACCCTGGAGGTATGAGAAAAAGTCTGGAGAAAGGAAGACTTTCCCTTGGTTGAGAAGGATCGGGTTAGAGATCATTTAGGCAAACGGGACAACCACAAACCCATGGGCCCCGATGGGATACACACACGAGTGCTGAGGGAGCTGGCAGATGTTATTGCCAAGCCACTCTCCATAATCTTTGAAAGGTCATGGAGAACAGGAGAGGTGCCTGAGGACTGGAGGAAGGCCAATGTCACTCCAATCTTCAAAAAGGGCAAGGAGGACCCAGGAAACTACAGGCCAGTCAGCCTCACCTCTATCCCTGGAAAGGTGGTGGAACAGCTCATTCTGGATGTCATCTCTAAGCATGTGGAGGAAAAGAAGATTATCAGGAGTAGTCAACATGGATTCACCAAGGGGAAATCATGCTTGACCAATCTGATAGCCTTCTATGACGACATGACTGGTTGGGTAGATGAGCGGAGAGCAGTGGATGTTGTCTACCTTGACTTCAGCAAGGCTTTTGACACTGTCTCCCATAACATCCTCATAGGTAAGCTCAGGAAGTGTGGCTTAGATGAGTGGACAGTGAGGCGGATTGAGAACTGGCTGAATGGCAGAGCTCAGAAGGTTGTGATCAGCGGTGCTGAGTCTAGTTGGAGGCCTGTAGCTAGAGGTGTTCCCCAGGGGTCAGTACTGGGTCCAGTCCTGTTCAATTTAGGTCAATGACCTGGATGAAGGGACAGAGTGTACCCTCAGCAAATTTGCTGATGGTACAAAACTGGGAGGAGTGGCTGATACACCAGAAGGCTGTGCTGCCATTCAGTGAGACCTGGACAGGCTAGAGAGTTGGATGGAGAGGAACCTAATGAAGTTCAACAAAAGCAAGTTTAGGGTCTTGCACCTAGGGAGGAATAACTCCATGCACCAGTACAGGGTGGGGGTTGACCTGCTGGAAAGCAGCTCTACAGAGAAGGACCTGGGAGTCTTGATTGACAACAAGTTTACCATGAGCCAGCAATGTGCCCTTGTGGCCAAGAAAACCAATAGTATCCTGGGGTGCATTAAGAAGAGTGTGGCCAGCAGGTTATCCTCCCCCTCTACACTGCCCTAGTGAGGCCACACCTGGAGTACTGTGTCCAGTTCTGGGCTCTCCAGTTCAAGAAAGACAAGGAACTACTGGAGAGAGTCCAGCGGAGGGCTACAAAGATGGTTAGAGGACTGGAGCATGTCTCTTAGGAAGAGAGACTGTGAGAGCTGGATCTGTTTAGCCTGGAGAAGAGAAGACTGAGAGAGAATCTTATCAATGCTTATAAATTACCTTAAAGGCAAGTGTCAAGAGGATGGAACCAGACTCTTTTCAGTGGAACCCAGAGACAGGAGAAGGGGCAACAGGCACAGACTGGTACACAGGAAGTTCCATCTGAAAATGAGGAAAAACTTCACTTTGAGGATGACATTGCACTGGAACAGGCTGCCCAGGGAGGTTGTGGAGTCTCCTTCTCTGGACATATTCAAAACCCACCTGAATGCGATCCTGTGCAACCTGCTTTAGGTGAACCCGCTTTAACAGAGGGGTTGGACTAGATGATCTCCAGAGGTCCCTTCCAACCCCAACCATTCTGTGATTACTTTCCAAGACCCATGTACAGATAGGAGTCTTAAACCGAAGCTTTCTTTTCTTTCAGAAGAAAATGTTTATACCAACACCTAGTAGGTCATTCCTACTCCATTGGTCCTTCTGGAACTTTACACAGAAGGGCCTCTGTGGGGCATGGTATTGTTTGGTTCCAGATAAAAGTGTAGCAGAAAGTAGAGAAAGTGCAGCATAGAGTGTGATGTGGGAACACCTTTTACCTAGATTTTCTATAGCTTGGGAGATCTCAGCCTATTCCCATAGACCTCCTGGTTGTGGAGTGAAGGCTTTTTAAAGCCACTGCTTCAAAAATTTGGTTTATTATGGCTATTCTTTTAAAAAGATTGTGGTAATGAAAAGATCTGGAGAGATTCATCAAAGAAATGGTGTATGTGTTGTCAGTTCTGTGATGAGAGGGTAAATCCAGATCAAATTGTACTGAAGTCAGGATTTTGCACTAATTTTGAAGCAACAAGCAGTCTACCCAAGTAAGATGTTGAGTGTACATTCAATACGCTGGTGTAATAGAGCAATGTCATACAGTTTGTGGAATATTTGCAAAGCATTTTCTCAGTTATTTTCCAAGAAACCAAACCTCTACTTCACATCTTTGAATACCAGTATTTTTGTAACTCTTGTAGTGCCAATGCTGCTCTGTTCCTCTCAGAATCTGTATGGTGTAGAGCTTCATGACTGACAAGTGCAAAAGAAAGATGCCAGAGGCATATTTCTTGCTGCTGAAAGAAGAAATTTGTGCTTCCATATTTGACTGTCAGCTGTGAGCTGTTAGCAGGGTACAAAAGAACCATGTACAGGGCTACTGCTCGGCTACAATGCCTGAGCAGATGATCCAGGTGTTTAACCACTCACACAGATTTCAGACTACCAAGGAAAGAAACTATAGGCACTAGATAGATAACTATATTGGTCACAAATCACAATATATGATGTTAATTGTGTAAGATATGTAAGCCATTAAAAAATTGGAAGATAACAATAGTCAGCAAGAAGTAATGAATTTCCACTAATATATCAAAAACAATGAAGGGATAAATCAAGGAAAACATTAGGAAACAGGGAAAACAGAAGCATATGCATTACCAGAAACTGCAGCCTGAAAAACATCTCCAAAAAGTAGCTTTATCCAGAATTCAGTTTACCCCTATTTTAGTTTCTAAGTTGATTACTAAACATTTTTTTTCCCACAGTCAACAAAAATACATACCATTTTTACTCAGAATATGTGATTCATCAACTGTTGTGCTTCTTCCCCTCACTTGTATTTTTTTGTTCTGGTATTCCTGACTACGCTCTTCCTGGTCAGGTTCTAATGGATTACACTGATGCTAATCTGAAAGCACTCATTAGATCCTCACTGCAACTGCTTCTAAGTGATCACAGGCTCAGTCAAAGAGCCTGTTATCTGGTGGATCACTGTGGTTGCTGTGGGAGAAAATACACCCATTTTCTGTACATGTAGGAAAACCTGCTGCATAGATTCCTGAAGTTCCTGGGACTGACACAGCTCCACCACTTCGTCCCCGCAGTTTAGCTTTGTCTGTGAGAGAGTGGGTAACAGGCAGTATTCTGGTGATGATTTTCCAGTCCCTATATGCACAATTTATATTTTTTTCTTCAAATTTGAGCTTTAGAAATCAACAATTCAAATCAAGAAAGACTTTGAAGACCTGATGAGCCTTTAAGAGCTAATAATCTAAATCAAACAAGTATGAGGAGCTGCTAACTGGCCATGTAAGAAGCTTATTTAGACCAACAATGCATAGAAACACTTTGTAACTTACAGAAGAGCCAATATGAGTGAAGTTGGATTTCTCCAGGGCTTATTGTTTTGTATCGTCTGGAAGTAAGTAGAATACTGTGAACAAGTACAAATCCCACCTGCTTACATCATTCTAAGTATTGCCAAAGGTTTGAGCTCTAACCCAGTGTCATCACATGACTAGAATAACTTAAGATCCTGGCAAACCTTGAGGGATCAACCTTGTAACCTGGGCCTACAGTACTTGGGTTGTGGATCTCCTACTTCCTGTAAAGAAGTAAGAGAGGGAGTGCCAGTGCTCAAAAAACATATCAGAGAGGTCAAAAGAAGAAATAATATTCCAACACTATGAGGCAAAATTAAACTTACAATATACACAACCAGTGTGCTGGGACCTGACAAAACAGGTGGGCAGAAGAACCTGATCAGAATTTTCCAAGCATTTTATCTGTGACAAAAATCTAGATACAATCATACAGGGTTTTTTTTCCCCTAAAAATTTCAATGCTAGTTTCTGCATTCAGTGTTAGTCCCGCAGTGAAGAAAATACAGCCCCGTAATTTGTTAGTTAGTGTCCAGATAGGCATAAATGCTCTTTACACCACTGAGTTTCTTGCTGCCAAGTACAGGTGAGAAGGTTATTTTGAGACATTGCTTACACGCTACAGAAGTCTTTCAGCTTAGGCAGCAAAGTACCACGTGTAATCTGCTATTCTCAGTAAAAATCATATAAAGAAAATACAAACTGCTTTAGGAAAAAGTTGAGCTTACAGAGAAACGAAAATAGCGACAGTAACAACAGGGCCAGAGACCTGCTTTTGAGACAAAATGCTCTTTGGTTAAGCAGAATGACAAACAACTTTAGGCAAATACATAAAAGGAAAGTTTAGTCAATAGCATCTTACTTTTGAAAGCCTCACTGAGCCACTTACATGGTAGTTTTTTTCTCATGCAACATGGGATAACAGCAGAGACAGCTAATGGAGAAGGGAGCAGCTGTCACAGCGGTTTGCAGGCTCCTCCCTTGGGAAACATCTCCTGGGAGCTGCTTTTTCTAGGAACCTCTTATGGTGGCTTGCTGCTGCCAGTGAAAGGTAACTGCTGGAAATGGGTTATAAAGAAAAGCTTTTCATGCCACAAGGGCGGTCAAACACTGGCAGAAGGGCCTAGTAAGGTTCTGGGACTTCACAGAATCACAGAATGTTAGGGATTGGAAGGGACCTCGAAAGATCATCTAGTCCAATCCCCCTGCCGGAGCAGGATTACCTAGATCATATCACACAGGAACACGTCCAGGTGCGTTTTGAATGTCTCCAGAAAAGGAGACTCCACAACCTCTCTGGGCAGCCTGTGTCCAGTGTTCGGTTACCCTCACCGTAAAGAAGTTTTTCCTCATATTTATATGGAACCTCCTGTGTTCCAGCTTGCACCCATTGCCCCTTGTCCTGTCAAGGGATGTCACTGAGAAGAGCCTGGCTCCATCCTCATGACACTTGCCCTTTACATATTTATAAACATTAATGAGGTCACACCTCAGTCTCCTCTTCTCCAAGCTAAAGAGACCCAGCTCCCTCAGCCTCTCCTCATAAGGGAGATGTTCCACTCCCTTAATCATCTTCTTGGCTCTGCGCTGGACTCTCTCTAGCAGTTCCCTGTCCTTCTTGAACTGAGGGGCCCAGAACTGGACACGATATTCCAGATGCGGCCTCACCAGGGCAGAGTAGAGGGGGAGGAGAACCTCTCTTGACCTGCTAACCACACCCTTTCTAATATACCCCAGGGTGCCATTGGCCTTCTTGGCCACAAGGGCACACTGCTGGCTCATGGTCATCCTGTTGTCCACTAGGACCCCCAGGTCCCTTTCCCCTACGCTGCTCTCCAACAGGTCTGTCCCCAACTTGTACTGGTACATGGGGTTGTTCTTGCCCAGATGCAGGACTTTACACTTGCCCTTGTTATATTTCATTAAATTTCTCCCCGCCCAACTCTCCAGCCTGTCCAGGTCCCTCTGAATGGCTGCGCAGCCTTCTGGCGCATCAGCCACTCCTTCCAGTTTTGTGTCATCAGCGAACTTGCTGACAGTGCTCTCTATTCCCTCATCCAAGTCATTAATGAATATATTGAATAGAACTGGTCCCAGTACCGACCCTTGAGGGACTCCGCTGGACACAGGCCTCCAACTGGACTCTGTCCCATTGACCACCACTCTCTGGCTTCTTTCCTTCAGCCAGTTCACAATCCACCTCACTACCCGATCATCCAGACCACACTTCCTCAGTTTAGCTGCGAGGATGCTGTGGGAGACTGTGTCAAACGCTTTACTGAAATCAAGATAGACCACATCCACAGCTTTACCATCATCTATCCACCGGGTTACGTCCTCATAAAAGGCTATCAAGTTGGTTAAGCATGACTTCCCGTTGGTGAAGCCATGCTGCGTGCCCCTAATGATCCCCCTATCCTTGATGTGCCTAGAGACAGCATCAAGAACAAGTTGTTCCATCACCTTTCCGGGGAAGGAGGTGAGGCTGACCAGTCTATAGTTACCCGGGTCCTCCTTCTTGCCCTTTTTGAAGACTGGAGTGACATTCGCTTTCCTCCAGTCCTCAGGCACCTCTCCTGTTGCCCACGACTTAGCAAAGATGATGGAGAGTGGCCTAGCAATGACTTCCGCCAGCTCCCTCAGCACCCGCGGGTGCATCCCATCAGGGCCCATGCATTTATGGACGTCCAGGTTGCTTAATTGGTCCCTGACCCAGCCCTCATCAACCAAGGCAGATTCCTCCTCTATCCTGACTTCTTCTGTGGCCTCAGGGGTCCGGGGCTCCTCAGGACAGCCTCCAGCAGTATAGACAGAGCCAAAGGCGGCATTCAGTAACACTGCCTTCTTGTTATCCTCTGTCTCCAGGGCCCCCACCTCATTCACCAGTGGGCCTACATTGCCTCTAGTGTTGGTTTTACCTGCAATGTATTTGAAGAAGCCCTTTCTGTTGTCCTTGACCTCTCTTGCAAGGTTTAATTCCAAGGAGGCCTTAGCTTTCCTAGTTGCCTCCCTACATCCCCTGACAACAGACTTATATTCCTCCCAAGTGGCCAGCCCCTCCTTCCATGATCTGTACACCCTCTTCTTCCACTTGAGTTTGCCCAGCAGTTCCCTGTTTAACCATGCAGGTCTCCTGGTACCCTTCCTTGACTTCCTACCTGCTGGGATGCTCTGATCTTGAGCTCGGAAGAAGCAGTCCTTGAATGCTAACCAACTATCTTGAGCCCCCTTACCTTCTAGTACCCTGTCCCATGGGATTTCCCCTAGCAATTGCTTGAAAAGGCCAAAGTTGGCCCTCCTGAAGTCCAGGGTTGCGATTCTGCTAGCTATTCTGTTCCTGCCACATGAGATCCTGAACTCTACCATCTCATGGTCACTACAATCAAGGCTGCCCTCAACCTTCACCTCTTCAACCAGACCCTCCTTGTTAGTGAGGATAAGATCCAGCAGCGCTCCTCTCCTAGTTGGCTCATCCACCATTTGCATCAGAAAGTTATCATCAATGCACTGGAGGAACCTCCTGGACTGAGGATGGCTGGCTGAATAGGCCTCCCAGCAAATACCAGGGTAGTTGAAATCCCCCACAACAACCAGGCCCTGTAATTGCGAGACTGCTCTCAGCTGCCTGTAGAAGGCCTCATCACCCTCCTCATCCTGATCCAGTGGCCTGTAATAGACACCCACAACAGTATCACCCCTGCCAGCCTGCCCCTTAATTCGCACCCACAAACTCTCAACTCGCTCCTGATCCGCCTCTGGACAGAACTCAATACATTCTAGCTGCTCACTCACATAAAGAGCAACTCCACCACCTCTCCTTAGTGGCCTGTCTTTCCTGAACAAGACATAGCCATCCATGACCACATTCCAGTCATGCGAGGTGTCCCACAAAGTCTCTGTAATTGCCACTAGATCATAGCCCCCCGACCGAACACGGATTTCTAACTCCTCCTGCTTATTCCCCATGCTGCGTGCATTGGTGTACAGGCATTTCAGGAAGCGAGCTGAGCACACCGATTTCACCCCAGGAGGATGGGAGGCCTCCTGGTCTACCTCAACACTAGAGCGTTGCCCCAGTGGTGCAAGCCCAGCTACTACCCCATCCCCCTTCGAATCTAGTTTAAAGCTCTCCGAATGAGCCCTGCTAATTCCTGTCCCAGAACCCTTTTGCCCCTACGACATAAACCTTTCCCATGTATTATGGTCACGCCTAGTGTCTTATAAAACCAGCCATTATCAAAGAACCCAAAGCCCTGCCTGTAGCACCAGTCTCGTAGCCAGGCATTAATAGAGAGAATCCTACTATTCCATCCCACGTCATCACCTGAAAATGGAAGGAGGGAGGAGAAAACAACTTGTGCCCCAGACTCTTTCACCAACCGTCCTAGGGCCTTGTAGTCTTTCTTCATCCCCTTCAGACTACGGGATGCAGCTTCTTCCCCACCTGTCTGGAAGATCAGCAGGGGGTAGTAGTCTGTGGCCTTCACCAGGTTGGGGAGTTGCCTGGTGATATCCCTGATTCGGGCTCCAGGCAGGCTGCAGACCTCCCTGTGATTGGGGTCAGCTCTGCATATTGGGCCCTCAGATCCCTTTAGGAAGGAGTCTCCAACCACTAAAACTCTTCTCTTCTTCCTTGTGGAGGAGGTAGCTATACGCCTGTCAGGTTTTTCTGACTGTGGTGGGACCTCTGATATAGGTTGCCTCTCCACCACATCCCCATTGGACTGGCTGTATTCCACTAGGGCTTCATATCTCTTGCTCAGAGGCACCTGTGGAGGCAAGGTAGGCAAGGAGGGCACTCGCCTTTTGCCACGGCCATAGACTTGCCTCCACTCACTCCTCTCCTCTAGGTTATTGTTTTCCGCCTGAGAGGGGCAGAGTACAGGGGTCCCTCGATCCTGGGAGCTGTCCGGCAGGTGCTCCCATTTTTGTTGCAGGGAAGGCAGAGCCTGGCTCCACCAGTCTATCTCCATTTCAGCCTCCCAAATGCTCCTAAGCTTTTCTACTTCGGCTTGAAGCCTTTCAACCTGGCTTTGCAGCTGTGCCGCTCGGCCGAGCAGATCATCTACCTGCTCACAGCGCACACAGCCCCCTGTCACCACAGAGACACTGTAGCATTCCCTGCAGCCTGCAACCTGCACCATTGCCTCCTTCCGTGGGAGCTCTGTCTGGGTTCCCACATCCATTTTGATCTTCTTCCGCCGGGTGGAGACCATTGTTCTTTCACTGAGTTGGGAAATACCTGTTGGTGACACCCCTGGTTCACAGCTCCTTGGCGCCTTCACAGCTTGGCTGGTACACAGCTCCTTGGCACCTTCCTCGCCTTGTGCACTGGGAGGGAGTCAGCGCCCTCCCCAAAGAGCTGCAACGACTTCCATCCTTGAGATGCCCAAGACTTGACTGGACATGGCCGTAAGCAATCTGATCCTATCAATTCTTCTTTGAGTGAGGGGCTGACTACTTGACCTCCAGACATCCCTTCCAACCTACATTATTCTATGATTCTAAGATCTTCTAAACTGATTACTGATAACATAACACTTAAAATATGTTGAGTAACCATTACTGAATTAGTTTTGAGCCCTTAAAACAAATAAAGACGAAATCCTGCCTTACTATCTTTTCAAAGCATGTCTAATCCTAGAGTCAAAGTTGCTTTTGTTTTTGATGTGTTGGCATTAGAGATTTTTTTGGAAAAAGATTACTGCAACGGCCAGGAGAGCATTAGTTTGCCTAGAATTACTCTGTTGTTATTGAGTATTAACAATGTCTTTATCTGACCAGAGATGTCCCCTTTGTGTTTTACAATACCTGAGGTAGTTGTGCACAAAATTCATACTGCCAGGGATTACTTGAGTTAGGTGTGTGAATTTTGTTGCTCTTTTTATTTCTATTGTTAGAGGGAGATGTATTAAAGAATATAGAAATATGTGTAGGTTTTTAATACTGTATTTTATTGATGTTTCATGCAGTAAAGAAGAGTCTGATAAATAAACAGAATTTATAGAAATAGAAAGGTAGTAAGCAGTCTTTCCTCATTCCCACTTTTATTTGTGTCCTGTACATGTGGAACTGAGAGACTTCGTGCCAGCTTAATGCATTACTCACTGAACAATCTTTCCAACAAATAAATTCGATAATGAAGTAGCTAGAAATGCTGTATATTCACATTTGTAAATGGGGATTGTATCGGCAATGGCATGTTGTTATTGATTTTGTAATAAGCTGCTCTCATTAACTAACTAATAGGCCAGCTGTAAGTCAAAAGGGATTTTTTTTTTTTTTGCACACAGGTTAAGAGAAGCAACATTACCAGTGGAAGTACTGGAAGTTTGTTTTATTTCAAAGGCATATGCTGGGAAAATAAACCAGTCCCAAAATATTGTGTAGTATGGTTTTCTACGAAGGCAATAAATAAGCTGAACCTGTACAAAGAATCTTCTCTCTGTGGAAAGGTATGTCTTTCTACCTGACTTGTTTAAATTAATTTTCTTTACTGGGGTTGCCATCCATTATTTTGACATGTTTTACAGTGAGCAAAAATCCTTGTTTGCAGCTGCATACCAAAAGAAGGAGTTTTGCCACTTTTCATAAGCTATCTTCAAAAAGTCAGAGGCCATTTAAATGTCATTGCTTGAGAAAGTACTTTGAGAATGCTCCAAAATGAGCTTTTTTGGAGATGTCAAATCTTGAAAAAATAACAATAATTAAAAAAATGTATCTGTCTAGCCACATTGGAATCACTTTTATACAGGTTTTCTTGTATGCATGTAAGAAATATATTAGACAAGTACTCAAAGCCAGAATGCCCCCACAAGGAAGCACATTTGAACATTTTTCACAGAGAGAAATTCATAGGTTACTTCCCAAGTAAGATTAATTGGACTTATTTCAGTTTGGCTGCTTTTTCACGGATAGAAAAAGAGGATACAAAAATTGCTGGTAGTTTGCTTGCTTTTCTTTACTGATATTTCTAGTATACTGGTGGAAATTGTGAAATGTAGTAAGTTGTTTCACAGCTTTATCATCTCTGTTTTATACAAAGCTCTAATACTCTGAAACCCAGATATCGGACCTCTATTACCTTGTATATGTATAGCTGGCATTTTGGAAAAGTAACAGAAAATTATGGGTTTTTTTTTTGTACTGTGGGATGTATTTGTATGTCATTCTGGAGACTTCAGCAAAATTTTAAATGTTTATTACTATTTAAGTCAATAAATTTTGAGGTCAGATGTCAGAACTGCCATGATCATCTTGCTCTGACTTCCTTTGCTGCAGAAGCTATAGAACTTCTGTGAATTATTTCTGACTGGAAGATCCACAGTGGTGAGTAGCTTCTGCTTCTACAAAAATACCCTCAATTCTCGAGTGTTTTATTTTCATTGATGAACAATGCTTAGTAAACTATGCCATTGGCTAATTGCACTCTCTGTTAAAAAAAAAAATAAGCAAAAAAATTTATATTAAATTTTTATCCAGGACTTGTACAAATCCCATTATATCTTAATTTGAGAAATAGAAGATATATATTTAAGAATTTGGTTTCTTTGTCTTTTATATCCAGGTTGTATGCTTCTCTTTAATGAACTAAATTGAGTGAGCTTCTTAACTTCTCTATAACTCAGAGTTTATGGTTGTTTAATTGTTCTTGGGATTTTCACTGATTTTTTTCCAATTTATTAGTCGTACCTGGATATAGTTCTCTAATAGTGATGACATCACTAGAACAGCATAAGCAGAGGTAATGTAACCTTTCTTCTACTACCATGACGGACATGAGAATAGAGGGAGTAAATAATCCCAGGACACAAACTGTCTGTGACACGCTTCTGCAAGTTCACTGTATGATGTGATGTCTTCACACAGGCTAGACAAAGCTGAAGTGGAGAGCAGTGCCTAATAAACACACCTCCTTATGTTCAGAAAATTCACTTATATTCAGGAACCTGTTTTAGTGGACATGGAGAAGTTCTCTGCCTCCAAGAAACTGCAATGAACCTTTCAAAATATCTTGAGCCTTTCTGAAGCTCTCAAGAAACGATGAGAACAACAATTATAGGCGAGTTGCAGATCCTAAGGAAACCATGGGCATCCTAGTAGCACACTGCAGAGATCATCCAAGCTAACTGGGGGTATTCGCTTCAAGCCAACTGTATGTGTTGTTTTCTCCACCTAAACCAGCAAAATGCTCTGTGGAGAGCTGCCTGATCTGCTGCCAGTACCATGCAATGACATGATGCCGTACTTCCATAGCAGGGGCATTCACACCCAGTCACAGTTCTGCCAGTGTTGTCACAGTACTGTTTCTAATTGACTTGTGCAGTCAGTGCCAACTTGGGTAACTCTGAATTTTGTTGGTTTTTTTTTTTAATATTATAGCCACATCCTATGACACAACATGTAATCAAAAAGATAGTGAACTGAGTAAGAGAGTATCCAACAGTCTTGAAGCTTAACAGTTAATTCTCTGAATAAGCATAATTTCTGGACTTCAAAGTTTCCTACAATGCCTATTATTGCACTACAACACCAAGATAAAACTTGCATGAATGCAAGAATTCAGTCTTTTGGCCATGGTTTATAGTTGATACACTGAGGTTACATCTACACTAATGAATTTAATCAGCTCAGAAAGTGTTTCTGAGCATGCTTATATTTTATTGTGTTGACAGTGTCTCAGAGAGTAAGGGTGCTTATTGCTGTGTTAGACTTTGTGATTACTCATCCCATAGCAACCACCAAACCTCTACCTGATGATGGTGATTTCTGTGGAATACTTCTGTTACTTTATTTCAGCTGGTGATTTTAATTTCTACATCTACAATTTTCACTTTGCTTTCATTTGACCACACCCCAGATGTCATGAAATCTGATTACACTTTTCTGCTGCATGGCAGTGCAATATGAAATGTGTGCCAGGCAACAAATGTCAAGTGAAGAAAAGCATTTAATTGTTTTACATGTCAAGATTACAGTAGATGCCTCTGCATCTTATTGCTTGCTTTTATTGTTACCATTATTATAAACTCCCCTGTTCGTTTTCTGCTTTGGGGATGAGAAGGTAATGAGATGCAAGAGCTGGCCACTGCCTACCAAAATGTCCTGTGCTGAAGTCCTGCCAATATACGTTGCAAGTCATATAACTGATAATGAAGCAACAGGGAAAATATACCTTCTCTGGCAGGAGTTAATTGAATTTGTCCTTTTTCCTTTGCTCTACATAGTTCCCAGTCTAATGTTTCCTTCCTTTTTCCCTAGGAGGTATCAGTACCTCCTAAGACATGCTGCCTTGATGACATTATCCTGGACAGGTCCATCTGGACCTGGAGTAGTCTATTACCTGTTGCCTAGAAGTATATCACACCTCTAGTGTAGCAGTTGTTTTTTTTCTATATGAGAATCCCCTTGTATTAATTCAAGGAACTCCTACTTTCAGTTTTATTTACTGGGAAACAGAGTAGCTCAACACTGAAAAGTTTAATTCCTAGACTGCAGTAAACCATACCTTTATTGCCCATCCACAGGTTCCATTGGCAGTAATGCTTTCTCCAGGCTAGGTTTAGACTTTTTTCAGGCAAGAAAAAGACTTAATTCTTCCAGTAAGCTGGCATCACTGACATTTTGAGTGAAAAAGAAGTAACTTACAGGTGAGCCAAGTGTGTTAGCTCTCAGGTCAAAGCAGATTAATAGTAGATCCAGAGTACAGATTGCTCTATAGGGACCTTTACAGAAATACAGAAGGAGTGCTTCCTATGTGTTATGGCACAGGAAAGAATTTTTTTTAATTCCTACTTGCATGTAATCAGTTATGTTTATTCCTTGACACCTAAACTGAAATAGAAAAGGAGAGAAGAATGTAGCATACAGTGTAGTGTTTTTTTTTTTAAAAAAAAAACCTTAAGTAAGGAAAGGTTGCATCTATTTTTTTTTTTTCCCCGTATTTTCCTGTGAGAAAGAGAACATACCTGTATCAACAGCATAAGAGATGGGTGTATGTGGATGGCTCCCACGGTGAATTCAGTAAATTTGTCAATGCATTTTGGTCAGATTCTCAGCTGGCAACAAACTGAAGCAAATTTGTTTTACATCAGGAAAAAACACACTGTCAATGTGTAGTTTATTAATATTCTGCTCAGTTTCTAGCAACTGCCTTGTCTTGAAGACATTTGGATTTGAACTAAAATTCCTGTATAAGCCAGTAAAAGATTTCTATTAAAATTAAATGATATGGATCAAGCTTCTCAGAACTCACTAAGATTTCTGATTAAAAATCAGCCAGGTCCGTATTATCTTGTTTCAACCATTTGTAATAATCCAGATTTTTGTTTAGATAGAAAAGATGGTGATATCTTACATTACATACAGTTTTCAAGAGTATGGGAATAAATTTAGCTTGTAGTTGATAGGTGATAGGTTTCACTATTTTATTTGTGTGTATAAACCTTGGGCTCTATTAGCTTCCCCACATCTATTTAAAATATTCTGGAGTGGCAATTTTATGCCTGAGGAAAACAACTCTGAAACCTTCATCCGAAGTAGAAAACATCTTATATTATGAATTCATATACAGACATATATAGTTTTCAATTTTCTAGGTGGGACAGAAGAGACTGTTAGTAATTTGAATTGTTCTGTTACAGACAATTTAACATTTTTAGCATTCAGTTCATATTCTGAATTACTGTAAGCCTGGTCCAATAAACAGTACAGATTACTTCTTTATGGCTT
The DNA here is from genome assembly GCF_013368605.1 of Nyctibius grandis. Lineage (NCBI taxonomy): Eukaryota > Metazoa > Chordata > Aves > Nyctibiiformes > Nyctibiidae > Nyctibius > Nyctibius grandis. The sequence goes on along the minus strand of NC_090663.1, from coordinate 48,943,177 downwards.
GTTTGTTGCATATTTTATTGATCCTTATACTTGACCTCTAAGCATAACAGTTAACTATATTAAGAAAAAAATTAAGGGGAAATGAAAAAAATTAAAATTGAACAGGCATCAAATCTCTTAGCTTATGTCATTTGAATCTACAAAAAGAAGTTTGTATGGTTGTAAGACTGGCTGGAAGCAAAGTTAGAGAGTAGAGTGGGTAGAAAACAATTTGGAATCCTTGAAGATAAGAAGGGATTGCTAACTAATCCTGTGTGTATCAAGAGATGCACTGAATGGAATCATTATTAATACCTTAATTCTATCAGCCACTTTCTACTTTCAAAAACTGTTGAAACAGAAGGCACGAACGTGGTAACATGTTAGATTTCTCCTCTCTGTCCCCCCAAGACTTGTTCAGTGCACAGGATAAGCAGCAGACACTCAGCTTCAATATTTTATTTTATCTTTGTTTCTCAATATGCAAGCCCAATCTAAAATACTGAATGATATTTAAATCTGCTCTGAAGATAGGATTTCTTATTTATTCGTATGTTTTCATATAACATGAGTGTATAATATTGGCTCCATTTTATCAGCATTATTTAAAGCACATGAAACATTAGTTATTTTGTCTGCTAAGCCAGGGTGCACTGCATATTTGTAGTTCAGAAAATTTCAGAATCTTGCATGGTACTTAGTTGGACAGAACATTTTTTAAGATCAGAGCACTGACATTAGATTTTATAAAATCTGATCCCACTGACATAGTTCTCACAAGTGAGTGCTCAGTGATTTTGCAGTTTAAATCATCAGGTCTCAAATTTCTGTGTCCAAATAATGGGGACTGATTAGATAAGATTTCTAAAAGATTCAGGAAGCATTTTGTCCAGATTCCTCTAGGAACCTTTTTGTCAGAAACAGGGATAAAATCTAATATTCCAGGAGTGTAAAAATTCTTAAGCCATATGATCTTTGTTTCTTGTATCTCGTTTGATTGCCCATAATCCTTCCAGCTCCTGAAGGAAATGAAACTAAGATCATTCTCTTCAAAGCAGTGACTTGCTATTTATTGAATACCAAGAGCAAAATGTATGCAATTAACTGCACCATAATTCAGAAATACAGAGGAGAGAGATTAATTAATTTAAACATGCAGCCTAATTACAGACTTTTCTAACTTTCTGGTTTTTGGCTTTCTGATATTTGCTTTCCATCTATTTTTACACCAGTCACCTGAAAACTTCTGGAGGTAGGGGTGGACTGTGTGTTAACACTGCTTGTGCCATTTTATAAGTAGATGCTGCTGTTTTGACAGAACTTTATGGTGCTCCTTAGTAAGGTCAATGTTGTCTCCAGGTACCACAGGTATTGTATGAGCAGGCCTTAGTGCTGTCCAATATCATTGTTCAGAATAGATTTTCTTTTTACCTGGTGGCACAGGCCTGTGTCATCTCCCTGTCCTGCAAGGATATGGAATGTTAACATGCATTTCTTTGCACTTCATGTTTCTTGAAAGCAGACTGCTTCTTTATGAACTCTATATTGTAGGTTTTATTGATCTTAATATTTGATTTTCATGCAGTCAGCTGGAAAACGTTAAGAAGGGAATGAAAATAGCATTATAAGCAGAACAGTCCAACTTGTCAGGCTTATAGTAAATTCCTTTTTCAGGAAGGACTTCAACTTTAAACTAATTTTCTCAAAAGATTATTTTCTTCAAAAAGGCATAGAAATCTCACAGCTTGAGCCCCAGATGTTATCTTTACATGGGCAAGCTTTCATGATTGCACTGGAGTTTTATTTGTTTGGGTTTACAACTTTTTATGATGCTGCTGACCAGGCAATAGATATACCTTCCTCTTAGACATGCTTTCAGAGGTGTTTAACACCACAGAAGTTTTAGCTACAACTTTTTTCCAATTTAGATGGGTGTTATCACTGTATTTTAATTTCTCCATGTGTATAAGCTCAACAACACCAGCAGTGCCTCTGTGTAATTGTAGCAAACCTTCTAAGGGTAAAGTGAAAACCTATCTATTTCTTTTAAGACAAGAGAGTATTGTGAATTGTCAAACTGTATCTCACAGTCTTTAACTAAAAGATAAACTGGTGATTCTAACAGTTATGTCTTAAAATAGCCTTGATATCAACTTTCTTCTTGTTTATTTGACAGAACTTTGACTTCAGTTTCTACCTTCTTCTGGTAACAAGGATACTAAGGATACTAAGACATGTTGAACTGGAGGTTGACCCAAATACCTGTCTGCGTGATGCCCAGTACTCACAACAGCTGCATACTTTACGTGCACGACTCTAGCAACAATATCACCATGTATGGTATTAATAATTCAGTAATACATTTTTTAACAGAAGGATGAAATGAAACACTGACCTTGCCTCAGTTGCATAAAATTCAGGTCAATTCAGTTAATTTCCTTACATACTATCCTTCTTTTCACATGCAAAGTTTATTCTTGTTCCCATTCAATACTAAATAAGAACAACAACAGTAAAACCTGTGAATTTCTTTAGTCATTATTGTTTCAGTATGTCAAATAAAGATTCGCAGACCTTGCTGATTTGAAGATAGAATGACAAATGGGTCATTAATGCTTTTAATAAAATAAAACTTGTATTTGTTTTTGAAACTTCAGCCAGTTTTGGTCTTTCTTTCTGCCTTCCTGAAAATGTCAGCTCTGACATAATTCTGCATTCTCATGTCACTTTTCATTTTGTTATTCAGCTTCGACTTAATTTATAATTAAAAAAATATTGATTCACTGACTTATTGATCTGTTCACCAAATAGTTCAAATGAAGTCATTATCATATTGATCTCTTTGCATTTTACGTTTACTTCGGTTCCATTTTATCAGTCTGGATGCTGCAGCATTTTGCTTTTAGGAGCTGTGAAAAGATTTGGAATTACAAATTGTAAGCATGCTGTGATTCTTTATGCTTTTCTATGACTTTTCATTTAAGCATTTAAAATATTCTGCCCTCCATGATAGCTGTGTTTGAAGAGATGGTTGATTTTGTACAACTAATTTTGTATCACAGCTCTCCTAGAGATATTCTACACACTGCCTCTGTATGGGTGTTCAGCTCCTCTGTAGCAATGGTTTGCATTTCCCTCCAATATTCACAAGTTTTATGAAGATGTTTTTCTTGTTTTTATTGGTAGTCTTCTAAAAAGATAACAAGGTAAATAATTCTATCTACTCCCTAACAAAGTAAAAAGTTTTTTTCTAAAGGAAAAACAAATTTGCTCCTCTAGTCTTCCCTCATGTTTTTCCCTCAGAAATGACCACAAGTGTGAGGTCCCCAGTTTTTCCTGTCAGCCTTGGAAGACCATTACATTTTTGAGCAAGCCCCTTCAGAGCACCCCAGTTCACTAACTGCTCTGCAAATATATGCCAAAATGTCCTGACATATAGATTTAACTCAGGTTTCAGTGACTAAAATAATGAACAAAAGGTGCATAATTATTATGAAAGCAGTTCTTGAAAATTAGTCAAATTCTTTATAAAAAATAGAATAATTTTAAAAATGAGTCTATCTAATTGAGACTTTAGCTTGCTTGCTAATGTTTTGAAATATGAATACTGTGCTTTTCTTTTTTTTTTTGGAAGTTATCACATCTTCAGTGGCTATAGCACCATCTATGAGAGAAAAAATGCAAATAGGAAAGCACAAAGAAAGTCTTTGTCTGCATAAATGCCAGATGCTTTCTGAACTTGCATTCCTTCTTGTTCATTTCATGGGAAAAAAAAAAAAGCCTTGAACAAAATTCTACACCAGACTTGTGCCAGTGACTGGAATTAGATATGCACTGTTGCTGTGTATCTGAAAATGCTAGTAGCATAGATACAACCAGGGCAGCTCAGTGTAACATTTTGAAGAGCATGCTGCATCCCGTTCTGCCTGTCTGGTTGTTCCAGCAGGATTTTTAATATCAGGAAATTCTTAAGAAGCTTACATGTTGTTTTTACCCCAATATTAATGCACCCTGGGAAGTCTGATGTAATATGATCAATTATAAAGAGGTAATAATTTTAATACTTTTCCTTGTTATAGTAAAGCCATGAACAACATGTTGGGCTAAAAATGTCAGCAGTACTTTGGTAACGTTCTGTTGTCATCTGCTATAAAAGTCTTTCACCTTTAAACCTATGGTAAAGTATGGCATTTACAGGTGGTTTATTACACACACACACACACACACACACACACAAGTGGGAGAGAACACGTGGGGTTTTTGACTTTCTGTTCTCTTAGGCCTGTTTTATAGCTGTGTAGTATAATTGACTAAAATAGAGTTATTTTTCATTTACAGTACTGTAAGTCAAAGGACTACCAGTGTTGCTGTAATTTATTTTTTAAAAACCATTTGAGTCTCTTCCTGTATCAGCATGGTGAATCTGTAAGTGATTTGTGCTCTCATATACGCACTGGTGAGAGAAGGACTTGGCATTTTCAGTGAGGATTTGAGTCTGGGTTAGAACATGGTCAGTAAACAACTCTAAGTCACAATGTTGTCCAAAGTCCTGATGAAGCCACATGAGATGATGTGCAAAATTAATGTAGGGCTAACTTACAATTGCAGATGAAATACAGTGGGGAAATGGTGACTCAAATTTGGCTGTGATTAGGGAAAAGATCCCACCAGGTTTTCCTATGATTTGAGAGTGCCTGCTAGGAAGGTATAGAAAAAATGTCATCAATGATCACTGTACCAGTTGTCTGTGTATGAAAAACAGCACCAGCATGTGAGAGTGTCCAGAACTGTCCACAGACAAATCCTGTCCCTTTGATTTTGTACTCCCTTCAAGTGCAAGGTGAAATTATACCATCTCTACAATTTTGTGGCTTTTTTTTGTACAGCAAACCTGAAATGCTGGAATAAGAGAAAAGTTTTTTTTTTCAGTGTCACAGTTCTTGAAAGTTAACTAGATTGTCTGTATGAAAAACAAGTAATCCGGTTTCCTTTCAGCTTATGCAAGGAATCTATCTTATGAGTTAAGGTATTTTGGCATAGTTTTCTCTTCTGCCTTTAACAATGCATTATCAGGCAATATCTCATTTCCCACATAACACTTTCAGAGATGTTTTAGCAGTGGAGGCAGTCAATAGTACTTATTACATGCATGAATTATACCTTTAGCTGTACCTAGAAAACTAGATGCTTCTTTAATTAAAGTTTCTGCCAGGCTCAGAGTCAAGATTTGATTTGTATGATTAGTCCACATCCTATATGAATATCCTTCATACCATGCAAATGACTGTACTGGGATAGGTTGCTTTCAATCTGTTCTTTATTTTCTATAAGTAATTAGCTAGCCATTGGTCCAAAGAGAGTAACTCTGCTTACCTGGAATATGCCTGAATCAACCAAGTCCACACTCCGACTGCTTTGGTGTAGATACTTGAATCTGAGCTGCTGGCTATTCTTGCTTTGGTTTGAAATGATGTAATTAGAAAGCTTAGCCTAGGCAGAGAGTTTTCCACAGAACATTTTGCTATTGCTTCCTTTTAATTTTGCAATAGTAAAAGGTATTGTAATCAGGAAAATTCCACATATCTGTAAGTACTGCTGTGCCACATTTTGTGAATGTCAGTGGTCAATAGCAGTTTCTCTGTCTGGCCTTTAATGTCACAGGTATGCTGACAAAAACAGTTGGTTGTGTAAAATGCTGTGAGGAAAGAAAATAATCGGAGCATATTCACATCACCAATGTGGTTGTCTGAGTTACGTGGCTCTCCCTAAACTTCCTGCGCTGCTGGGACTTGTTCTTCAGTGCTCCAGATGTTCAGGATAAGAGATTCATTTTGTTACTCTAAATTACACAAAGCAATAACCTTCTTGTCTCCAGTGACAGCAATCTAGGTCTAAGGAGACTAATATCTTCAACCTCAAATGGACTCATAAAGTTAGGGTATATGAATATTCATCAAGTCAATGTGTAAATTTCTCTTTCTGTTTCAGTGCCTAGAAAATGGAAATCTTTGAAAGGGGAATCAATATGTTACTCAAGTATGGAAGGTAAGGACTTACAGAATTACACTAAGAATTTTTTGTACTTGTTTGTTAGGATACTTTTGGTTGTCTTTGAGATATTTCCTTGTCCTTTGTGAGGTGCTGAAATGTAAGGATATTTTTTCTTTGTTCTGTGTCATTCACCTTGAGTGACTACCCATATAGTTCAACAGAATGGAGTCCTGTGTTGATTACATTTTAGGAATCTCTTTCTGCTTGGGAAATAATATTGCATTCGCTTACTCTGAGATATATTAAACGATAGATGCAAGGGCAAGATTAAATCCTAACAGGTGTTTGCTAAAGGGTAAAGTTTTACAGACCTATTGAATCCTCAGTTTATCTGACCACTTCGTATTTCTCAGACTCAAGTAATGTTTTGTTTTGCAGCTTGTAGTATAGTAAATGGAAACAAGTTTTTCAAACTCTTAAGGCTGTTCTAGGATTTTAACTACCAATTGGTGACGCTAGATCTTTTTAAAAATCTTTCTTTGGACTGTAGGTGGTTCAGGTACAGATGTAGCATTTTCTATTGAAGATTTATGTGTCTAAGCTATCTGACAATTTAGAAATTTTTATTTTATTATCGTTGTTATGAACAATATGCACAGACTTGGTCAAAATATAGGCAGTACAGTGGTTAAAACATTAAGAATAAATTATTCCATGGAAATTAGATTATATTCCATGTCAGAAGATTCATTATTACACTTACAAGTTAAATGGCATTGTAGTTAGAAAGCAGTAAAGTTTTCCCTGGAATCCAAGACCAGTGCCACAAACAATTAACAAGCACTCTTCTTCTTATTCCTGTAATTACTTTCTTGTATCTTGTGTATTTATCCAGAATTTGTCCTTGTGAAACTTCCTAGGAAAATATTTCCAAGCAGAAGAGAGTTTTATGTGTGCTTGTGTATGTGTGTTGGGGGGAATGAGGAAAGGATAGAGAAGAAGCAAGAAGGGTGAGAATAGATGAGAACATCAGTAAGGCTAGGGAATACTAAAGGATCTCATATCCATTTTTGCACTGTAAATACTGCACTAGACATTGTAAATAGCTGCTCTATCTTCAAATAACTTAGTGGATGGCTCCTTGAAATCCACTGTCCTTCGCAACTCTGCCTTGTTTATAAGCTCGTATCATTTGTCATGGGAGCAGCTGTCATGACAGGGTTATAGGCTGAGACAGTCTGTGAGCTAAAGGCTGCTGTTGTACGCTCTTGTGAAATTTAGCTTAGGTTGCTCCTATCTGATCAGCATAGAATCTTTTCAGGATGGAAAATAGTGTTACAAGCAAGAATTTTCTGGGAAAAATTCAGCAAAACACTTGCAAACAAAGTGAAATGGATTCAACAAGAACAAGGAGGAAATCAAGACCATGTAGAAATTGTCAAAAGACAATAACGTCTGAGAGGAAATGGACTTGCAGAAGAATTGCCATCTATAGTGCTTAGGTTTTAGTGGAATACCCATCTGATGTACTCAAGGGGGAAAATGTCAGCAATTTTTGCTACAAAAAACCATACTTTTTAAGATTACCTCTCATTAATTATGTTCTAGAACTTTGCTTATCTAAGGCTCACTTTAGAAAAGTGTACTGCCTAGATTATGCACAGGGATATGCTTCTGTTGCTGTTTGTATGGATTAGAAGACGCTAGAACTTTTTAGACTGTCTCAGAATCACACCCTATGTGAAAGTATGTTTTGCCAGACAAACATTTTGGCTGTCAGTTTTTATTAGCTGATTCAGAAGTTAATACAACTAGATTCAAGTTCTTTTACACAAATAAAAATCATTAGCATATTTATTCAAGTTCTTTCCTGTAGCAAGGTGAGTAAGCATTATCTTTCTCCTTTCATACTGGTTATGTATCTTATTTCCTCTTTGTAAACTATTTGAGCCAATGTGCAGTGGAAGTAGATCTGAAGAAAAAATAGATATAGTGTTTATCTTGCAGAGTTTCACTGAATCAGAGTGAAATCTGTGATATCCCTGTTTTCTGAAGGTGTGTGTTTTAAGTTCACAATAAATTAACTGTTTTAAGGCAAATGAGAGATTTTTAGGTGACTGATATGAGGCCAGTGTCATAGAAGATGCATAAAGAGAGGGGGCCAGGGTTTTTCTCTAATTCATCTCAGCAGACTTGGGAAGAAGTCTACAGTGATGTAATTGCAAGCAATATTTTGACTGAGGTCCTATTTTCACACAAACTCTTTAAAGCCACATGATCTCTCATATAAGCTGGAGGTAGCAACTAGGTCTGCCACTTTCATTATAACGAAGAAAATGTCATTAGCTAAAAGTTGCATTTTGTGGAAGAAGTAGAATATGGGAGAAAGAATGGAAGAGATAAATCTAGCATATGGATTTTTTTTGTCATCTAATGGCTTGAACTAGTGTCCAACAACTGGCAGTCACTACCAGTGAAAGGAAGTAAATCAGGGAAGGTGGTAGAAGTTACTACATTTGCAGTTATTTATAACCTTAGAAAATGGAAAACCTAAGAACTTGGCCAGAAACTTTGATGTATAGCAGAAGTTTTTAGTGTGATATGCCTCACCTCTGAAATAAATGTTTAGCAGCTGATATTCTAGAAAAAAATACTACTGGTAGGAAAAATATTTGCAACTGTTCTGTGCCTAAGCTCTTAGTAAACTCTCATAGTATCAAAAATTTTTGTGGTTTATGTGAATAGATTCATATTTCACTGCTATCTTTTTGGATTTTTATACTTGCTATAATAAAACTGGGTATAAATTGAAAATGTTGATACTTGCTCTACTAGCTATCAAATATTTCGCTTAACTACAATTTGAAAGTTATATGTTTTCTATTATTTATTATTAAATACTTGTGCCTTTACAAACAGTTTCATTATTTTTGCTTTTAAAAATAGATTCAAAAATATCTTTGTATGCACATAGGATTGACAGTTTTAAAGCACAATAGTTCAATAGTATTACAAGCTTCTTAAAAGAATCTTCTATGCTTCTATGTCACCTACAACCTGAGTGTTGTCTGTTGTGAAGTGCTCAGTGGGAAAGGCAATTTCGCATTGAACTCTTTCTTGCAAATCCCTTCAGTTTTCTGATTGTACTCTCTCTCTGCAGGTGCGAATTTATATTTATATTCATCATAAATGAGAAAAATATGATTTTGTAAATCTGAAAGTCTTACATGCTGAATGTGTGACTCCACTTGTTCACCATGAATTTTGAGTGATTCAAAAAGGCAAGTGATCATTCTCTAGTGGCTTTCAGTTTGCAGTGTGGTCTTACTGACATCTAACACTCCCTATTCTAGTAAGCACAGACTGCACATTTAGTAGGGTTTTTGTGTTTAGCAGGAAGAAAAGATTCATTCTGACTGCCATCCTGCTTGACCAGTTGAGTTCTGTAGAGATGGAAACTGAGGACATAATTTACATAACCAGACTTTTCTAATTGACTTTTACAGCTCTATGGCTCTGCAATATAAGCCATCTGCACCTTCTCACATTGTCTAAGAGAAGCCAAACCCTAAACTGAGTAGTGCATATGCTTCTGTATCCTTAACAGGCTAAGAAATCTCACAGGGAGAAAATAAACTGCCATTAAACCAGAGATGCAACTGTAAGCTCCTCCTAAATACTATTACCTACCGACACTTACTAATCTTCATGAGCTGGCAGAGGTTGTGGGGAGAGGAGACCAGCAGATGACAAAAGCTTTATTAGGAAATAATGCATTTGATTGTTCTGTTCTGTCTTTCACAATAAAACTGTCAAGAAAGGTACAGATAGTTTCTGAAAGTAAATTTTTATTCAGGTATTGTAAGATGAGAGCAATGGCTCTAGCTTAGACTTGGCAACATTTGTGGAAGATATTTATTGTTGGGTTTATGGCCAGTGGAGGACATGCATCACACTCTGTGTGCAAAACCTATGTGATTATTTCCCAAATTTTCTACCGTTGGCAAAAATGTGTAATTTGGAAAAAGAGGTATCTGCTAGTCAAAATTAAAGTTTACTGATTGTTTATGAGCTATTTCTAAAGACATCCTAGCCACACATGGAAAAGAAACAACAAAGGTTTGTAAAGTCCTTAAATATATGAACTGCTTGGATACTAGATTCCTTTATTCTTATGTCAGTTAGACACAGTCTTCTGTGGTGCAACAAATTAAAGTAGGACAAAGAAAGAGCTTTCAAAGAGGCCAAGTAGACCATTGTAATCCACACGCGTAGCGTACTGTTGGTGGAGACACGGCCAAAGAGAAAGAAAGGTATGGCTTCTCATATGCAATGCCTTGCCATTAGTACTGGAGGTAGCTCCTTTGCAGAGAGCACTGATGAAGGAGATTGCTTGTACAAATTTGAAGGAGATTGTCCATAAATGCATGGGCCCTGATGGGATGCACCCGCGGGTGCTGAGGGAGCTGGCGGAAGTCATTGCTAGGCCACTCTCCATCATCTTTGCTAAGTCGTGGGCAACGGGAGAGGTGCCTGAGGACTGGAGGAAAGCGAATGTCACTCCAGTCTTCAAAAAGGGCAAGAAGGAGGACCCGGGTAACTATAGACCGGTCAGCCTCACCTCCAACCCCGGAAAGGTGATGGAGCAACTTGTCTTTGGTGCTGTCTCTAGGCACATCAAGGACAGGGGGATCATTAGGGGCACTCAGCATGGCTTCACCAACGGGAAGTCTTGCTCAACCAACTTGATAGCCTTTTATGAGGATGTTACCCGGTGGATAGATGATGGTAAAGCTGTGGATGTGGTCTATCTCGATTTCAGTAAAGCGTTTGACACGGTCTCCCACAGCATCCTCGCAGCTAAACTGGGGAAGTGTGGTCTGGATGATCGGGTAGCGAGGTGGATTGTGAACTGGCTGAAGGAAAGAAGCCAGAGAGTAGTGGTCAGTGGGACTGAGTCCAGTTGGAGGTCTGTGTCTAGCAGAGTCCCTCAAGGATCGGTTCTGGGACCAGTTCTATTCAATATATTCATTAATGACTTGGATGAGGGATTAGAGTGCGCTGTCAGCAAGTTCGCTGATGACACAAAACTGGGAGGAGTGGCTGACACACCGGAAGGCTGCGCAGCCATTCAGAGGGACCTGGACAGGCTGGAGAGCTGGGCGGGGAGAAATTTAATGAAATATAACAAGGGCAAGTGTAGAGTCCTGCATCTGGGCAAGAACAACCCCATGTACCAGTACAAGTTGGGGACAGACCTGTTGGAGAGCAGCGTAGGGGAAAGGGACCTGAGGGTCCTAGTGGACAGCAGGATGACCATGAGCCAGCAGTGTGCCCTTGTGGCCAAGAAGGCCAATGGCATCCTGGGGTGGATTAGAAGGGGTGTGGTCAGCAGGTCGAGAGAGGTTCTCCTCCCCCTCTACTCTGCCCTGGTGAGGCCGCATCTGGAATATCGTGTCCAGTTCTGGGCCCCTCAGTTCAAGAAGGACAGGGAACTGCTAGAGAGAGTCCAGCGCAGAGCCAAGAAGATGATTAAGGGAGTGGAACATCTCCCTTATGAGGAGAGGCTGAGGGAGCTGGGTCTCTTTAGCTTAGAGAAGAGGAGACTGAGGGGTGACCTCATTAATGTTTATAAATAAGTAAAGGGCAAGTGTCATGAGGATGGAGCCAGGCTCTTCTCAGTGACATCCCTTGACAGGACAAGGGGCAATGGGTGCAAGCTGGAACACAGGAGGTTCCACTTAAATTTGAGGAAAAACTTCTTTACGGTGAGGGTGACCGAACACTGGAACAGGCTGCCCAGAGAGGTTGTGGAGTCTCCTTCTCTGGAGACATTCAAAACCCGCCTGGACGCGTTCCTGTGTGATATGGTCTAGGCAATCCTGCTCTGGCAGGGGTATTGGACTAGATGATCTTTCGAGGTCCCTTCCAATCCCTAACATTCTGTGATTCTGTGATTCTGTGATTCTGTGTACTTTCCAGACAGGTGAAATATAATGTCCTGTATCTAGTAGAGGGACCTCTGGTAGTTTAGTTTAAAGCATTAAATTTGTAACAGCATGATATTCTGTCCTGGCTAATTTTCCTTACAGAGAAGCAAGACAGATTAATCTGAACTCAGTACTGTGCTGCCGCTGGTGCACACTGCTAAATAGGGCATCCCTGGAATCTCTGCAGGACACTGCACAGTGCTGTAATCCAGTTCATTCACTTCATTATTCCTGGGCTGAACAACTTGCCTTTCCACAATCTGCTAGACCCTGGGAAAGAATACCATTATTACTGTGAGGGTACAAAATCACTTTCTAGTAAAATGCTGCAAGGGAGGAAAGTCAAGGTGGAAGGGTAAGCATTGAGGTATATATGCCTCTTAAGGGCGTGCTTTTGAAAATATTTCTGCAGGATCCCAGTCTCACTTGTCAGTTGCGTTGCAAACAGATGCATTCTCTCTTCCTGATCCACACAGGACAGATCAGATGATGGATCATGAATGCTAATGCTGCATTGGCAGAAATGTGTGCGCAGATGTATACAGGGAAACCTAGAAAATCATTTGCCTTGCCTTTGTAGTCAGTTACCTGTTTACCTTCTGAAAAAGTCATGCTTTTGTTCATAATAATTAGAAAAAAATATGATCTGGCTAAAAATTTAGCATATATGTTTTGAAAATTTATCTTCTTTTCATTTTTTCCTTGTCAAGCAAGTTTTTTCTTCTATTGAATCTACTTAATTCTGCTACTCTTGCTATGGCCTTGTGGTTAATTTGGAGCAAAGAAACATGTACAGTAAACTTTGAAGTTATTCAGATTTGTGGATTTTTTTCCCCTGGGAATTAACCAGGGCAGTTGCTGCTTTTCTTTGTCCAAGGCAGCTGAAAAAAGGAGTGTCTCAATAAGGCTGAACATTTCTGATTTTACTCCTTTGCTACAACGGCCATCTATGATGCCATTTAGTCCTGTTGTGGATATTGTGATACATGTGTGAACATGTGCGTGTATATGTGTGAAAATATCATTTTGTGTATGATATACACAATATCATCAAGTATATGTGTGAAGCATTCCATTTATGTCTTAGCTTTGCTTGTTATAACTAAAAATGGAAGTCAGAGCAAAACTATTGGTTCAGCTGAAGCAAGTTTTAGTTCAAAAGGCAGTAAAATAGGTGGTCTTTATTGCAGGATGTTATGGTTTGGTCACTGCTTTTAGCATTACCGAGGTGCATCCGGGCATTGTCAAACTTGTCACAATGGCATATATTCTTTTTTTTTTTTCCCTTAATGTTGTTCTGCAAATTTGTTATCCAGGGTAACAGAGTAAGCATACAATTGGAAGACTTTTTGTCACTACTTTTAGTGCAGTTTTTGAGAGCTTCTGCAGTCATTTTGCAAAATTGGGAATAACAGCACTTATTGACAACTTTTGGGAGGGTTGGCCAAAGCTCTAAGTTCATTAAAATATGTTGCAGTCTTTTCCAGCTCTAATATGTTAACTGCTGGACCAAGGAAAACATATATGTGAGAAAATAGTTTGTTGGCTTTTTTCTTAGAATCTCATTTGTGCTTTCTGCTCCTGATGGTGTTTTGGATCTACATTATGCCCAGCTGAGACTATTAAGGTGAGTTCTATACCTTGGTACATGAGGTATTGGACATATTTAAAATCTTTTAAAAGCCCTGCATATAAGTCAGTACAAAAAATCAAAGTAGCCACAACAAAATAAAGTGTTGTTATGAATTCCAAAGGGAGACAAGACCAGTGTTTTTGACTAGATCTAAATGAAAATAGTACCTATTACTTCTTAGTAGAATATTGTTGAGCAAGCTATAAGAAAACACTTCTTTACTTGGGCTGTTATATGTAGTCTTTGTCCTCTGAACATACATTCTTCTTTTCATTATATTATTTATAATAAGAATGAAAGTACCAAACCAGAAAGTTTTGTTGTTTTGTGTTTTTTTTTTTTTTAGCTGAGTTTGAAATGTGCATTAAAAAAGGTAAAAATTGTCACAGAAAATTCCCTTTAAATTATGGCATAAAGAGAAGAAGTCTGATCTAATCTCAGACCCTTCAACTGACTTTAGTGGATAAAAGAGAAGTGGAATTTACGCCATTTTTGAAAAAAATCGTAAATATATATATATAAACACATGAAATTGCAAAGGATAGCAGCCAACCTTACTCAGAAATCCTAGATAAAGGAGGTGGATGTTTATGTAGTTCTAAATACACTAAAAATGTTGTTCTCTGCCAAACCATTGAATGTCACATGTTAGATGAAGGAAAACAGCTGTGCAAGGTGGGCTATGGGCTAGCCAAACATAAACAGGCTAGTGAATGCATTTTCTGGGAAAAAAAATAACAACAAAACAAAAAAATACTCCCCCCAACCAAACAACTTATTTTTTTTACTAAACACATGCCATTTTATTATTTCTGCTGCACCAATAACTGTAAAAGCACAATATCTGATGAACATATTTTCTAGATTGTTTCTTTTTTGCTTGTAGGAAAAAACCTTAGACTTCTTTGTGAATGTTAAGAGCAGATAAGCAAAGTTGTAATGAATTTCTGTTGGAAAAAAATATGTGATTAAAAGGGATGGAAAGCCTTAAAACCAGTGAACTAGCCCTGACCTTTCCAATCTATCTGCTACAGAGTATATCCTTTTATACTATCATCGTAATTAGACCTAAACACGAGTGGTCTGATCTTCTGTTGCAATAATTTGAGAAACCTCACTGATGTCACGAATTTAGAGGTGGCCAGAGGCTGCTTTTGGTGTTAGGAAAATTCAGTCATAATTCTGTGCACCATGTGAAATGGTCTCCCGCCCTGCTTCTTCCTGAAAGCAGTCTTATCAGGACAGGTATTTCCTTCAAGGTCTACCAAAAGTTATTCACTTTCCAACCTTTTTCTACTTAAGAAAATGGGAAGGAGAGGAATGAAGCTAGCAGACAGAAAATAGTGTTGCTCTTAGGGCTCTGTTTTCAGGTGGATTTTCTATTGGAATACCCAGTGTTTGTCAACCTCTTAGGCTGCAAAAAATTGTTGCAAGAGCCATTTTTCCCTTCATGTGCATTGGCCAGCTTTTAATTATCTAGCTGGCTACTATCTATCTATCTTTGTTATCATCTATCTAGTTGTCCTAGCCAGAGAATGTACTATATGGTAGCTTTGAAATCAGTTAATTGTGTTTTTTTTTATCATTATGTCCAGTGAATGAAACACTTTTTAATAATATTAGGGAGTTGCTCAAAGACTGTTTTGCACCTGCATGAAAAGAAAAAGCCATACTCTAATGGCATGAATCTAATACAACTTCCAAAAATTATTTCTAATTTCAGCTCTGATAACCCTCTCTGTGAGGTGATTAGAAGGAAATGACTGAGTACACTGGATTTTTTTTAAGTGATCTTCAGTGTATGTCATGTTAATGCCCTGGTTAAACAATCCACCTCAAACTAAGAAAGAGGCTACCTCACAGATGAAGGTTGGACCATAAAAAATGTCACCGCACAAAGTCTTAGGAGCCTTCCAGGAAGTGGAGCCCTAAAACTGGTGTAAGAAAACTGGAGAATTAGCAAGTAAAACTCCTAAGCCAGAGGCACAATAGTAATTCTTAACAAAGAAATGGACCAAACAGAATAGTTAAACCAATTTATGGTACAATTGTCTATAAAAGAGCCATTAAATCTGAACATAAAAGATCAGCTCAGAAGCTTGGATCAACCCTAACAGAAGTACTAAATAATGACCTTCACTGAGAAAATACATGAACTTTTGGAAAAAGACTAGTATTAAAATATTATATCGTTACAAATACCTATGATTTTATTCCTTAGTAGTGGTATAAGTCAGGCATAAACCAGGACAAATGACATTATCAGGAAAACACAACAGATCATTAACAGGACAGTAACTTCACCTTGTAAAGGACATTTCAGTAGCCTGTGGTACTGCTTGAACTCCAGCTGACATTACTGCAGGAACCTATTGTAAGGTTTTATGCTTAGTACTCTTTCTGTTACTAGAAGGAGACGATGGTAGTCGAAGCAATTCCCCTGCTTAGCCAGCCAGAAGAACATTTTCTATCCCCTCAAGCCATATATTTTATGCATGATCTGATAAAGGGTTTTTTAACTTGTTTGTGTCTTTCACCTTTAGATGTACTTTTACAAATTATAGCTTCTGAAAGGATAGAATCATACTGCCATGCTATGGCCTTAACCCAATTATTTTTGTTGATAATACTAGGTTTTTTTCCCACTCTGGTTCTATCTATAATACTTTTTTCCTTGCAGATTTAACTTTTAAAACTTGTTAGAAAGTGTATCTTAGAAAGTATGTGCTATGCCTTTTACTTTCTTATTCAAAAAAAACTGGACTCATTGCACCTTGCATTAAAATGATCATCTTGTGGTGAAATAGCCCAAAAATAGTGTTAGATAGTAGAGAAAAGAAGAAAGAAATTTAGACGAAAAACTACCCAGGGTGTGGATATCATAATTTTAAATTCCTCATAACTCTTCAGTCTTGAATATTGATCTTCCTAACTGCTAATAGTGTACGCTATTATTGTATAATAGAGAATTATTTTTTGTTTTGAGAAATGGTTGTTGAACTGATGTTTGTAGGAATATCTACATATATGCAGAAAAAAACATTTGTGTACAAACTCAATGGATATGCATAGATAAATGTTTCATAGATGTTGGAGTAATGTCTTCACATTTATGAGAAAACACAAAGTGCTGAATTCTGTAGGTAATAATTTTCAGTGCATGTTTTAGACCAGCTTTTCTATAGAGGTTGGTAGACATCTGGGTCTCAAGAGACACATTCTGGTGAAATCATGATTCAATTAAAATCTCGTTAAAAACTCTCCTTAAATTCAGTGAGGACAAATTTTATTTCAGATTTTCAAGCAAACAGTAAAAATTGTAAAATCCTCAGCTGATTAAGCTCTTTGTGAGAACAAAATCCCTGTTGTTTTTATTATTAATACTGATCTTTTCCCAGGATCAAGTTCCTTGTATTCAGTAAGGATTGGATCAAGTTCTTTGTGAGAGAGGAAAGAAGCCAAAAAGACTGGAAGGTGTTTTGCTTTATTCATATATTTATTAAGTATAAATGTGGAAAATATAGTGACAGTACTACAGTGCTTCAGTATGGAATAAGAGTTTTGATTAAATCTGAATGTAGGAGAAAAAACTGACTGTGTGTTTTTTTTGGTCTTCAGTGTTTCAGCTGAGACACAGAAAGCAGTATCTGCTGTAATATTGACTTCTTTGTGCAAAGTCTTATGTGACATTATTAACATCTTTGTGAAGATCACCCTGTATTTATAATAATGGTAGAATGATTTAAAGTTTTACTTTAATTAATTGTAGCTGATATCAAAGCACCTGCTCTGCAAGATACTTATTACTGTCAATCCCTATTGCACTGAACCCTAGGACACCAAACACATGCAGTAACTGTTTCAGTAATTATCAAAAAGGTGTTTAACCTAATGTGAATCTCCAGTTGCTAAATGTATCAGTGAGCCAGAAAAAAAGGAATGGGAAAGGAAATAAAGGAGATGACCAATTTTGTGGGGAGTTGCTGCCTCCTGAAAAGAATATAAAATAATCCCAAGATTTAAGAATTCAGGGGCCAGTTCTTTTTCTTTTTTTTTTCTTTTCTCTTTTTTTTTTCTCCCCACTAGTTCAATGAGATGTAGAGCATGGACATCATATCTTTTCGAATAAACTAGCAAAGATTCCTCAAGCGAGAGTTTTCAGGCACTGTGGACCTGATCTCAGCTAGGACTAATGATCTGGAAATCAGCTTTCTACCGATCTAGTCTCTCTGGAATTAATTTTTTTACGGTCAGATTAGAAAAATTACAATAAATCAGAGCTGAGTGTTTAATGTTGTAATTGCTGTAATATAAAAAAGAGTATTTTAGTTCTTTCATTTCCCTAAACAACTCACTGAAACAAAATTTTAATGTCAAATATGCTAGAAGCATTCTGTCCTTTGAGTAAAACCGGAATTCTGTCCTCCTAATGTAGAGTCTCAGTTCAACTGAAGCAGCTCTCAGCCCTTTTCTGAAAAGATTCCCTCTTCGAATTTGCAATCTCTTTTAGAGATGGACTGGTTGTTGAACAGCTGGCACTGTTATTGCACAGTCCCGTTTTTCTAATCTATAATAGCCATCTGTGCACTCTCAAAACCCTAGGAGATAAAAACCAAGCCTTTCCACAGTCCAAAGGTGTATACTTATGTTACGAGGTGGATCTAAGATGAGGATTTAATGGGAACATAAAATTATGCTATTAGGAGAATATTGGCTTTAGAGTAACTGCTTCCATGTATTAAAAAAAGAATCCAGATCTTCACATTAACCAGTTTAAGTATTTTTTGACCTACCTAATTTTATTACGGATATGTTGAAAAACAGTATAGCAAATTCTTACATTATAGTGGTTTTCTAAGGCTCTTTAGAGAAGGTTTTATAATTTCATGCAGTCTGAAACTTAGATTATTGAATAGGACAGTTAATTGTAGCTTCCAAAAAAATGCATTTTTTAGAAGAAAAAGGAAATTTCAATTCTCTATGTCTTTTATAAACCTGTTTCTAAATAGACAGTGTGACACATAATTGGTAAGTATTTGCCCCAAGCAATTTAGTTTCCTTTCAGGAGTACAAGATGAGTAAACAATGAAAATAGACTGTACTTATTATTGCGGGCTTTATTTTTTTTTCTTTTAACCGTCATTCTCTTTTGTAAAATAGAATTAATTGTAGCTTTAAAAAAAATAAAATTACTTTTTCACCATCCCATCAGACTTTGAGTATTTTGCCCATAGGTGATGGTTGCAGCTGTGCGCACATAAATGTCTATATTCTTTTGTTTTGTTTGTTGGAACATGCTGTTAAAGTGATATAAAACAGAATTAGAGATGGCTGCCTGTCACAAGCTAAATGTTTGGGACAGAGGACTGTAGTGTGCTATTGGTACTCATATTCTTTCAGATACCAAAAGGCAGTGGAATTTCCATTGCAGATTTAACTTAAATAATTACTAAGCCCCAGTTCTACCTAAATTCTGAGTTTACCTTGAGACCAAAATGTGCTTTTGTTGTGCAGATCAATAGGTGTATCTAAACCTACATTCTCACTGAAAGTAGTCAAAGCCATTAAAATGGTTTTTGGGACAGTTTTCTGCGATGGATGATGATAACAAGCTTTGTGCCACCATCTTCCCTAAGGGGAAGACAATAAAGGGAAAGGGGAATTATCCTTGCCCCTTTCCTGTATTTTTCTACCTCTCTGTCTCGGGCTCTCTCAGCACAATAGCAGTTTCTGCAGGGTGAGACCAAGATAACAGGAAATATGAGATGTCTCAGTTCCTTCTACCCTTGCTCACAAAGGAAGTTTTTTTTTTCCCTGACACCACAGATGTGCTAGTTACCTTCTGAAGCCTCTTGTTTCAGCATGGTCTCTTATAGCAAACCTTGATGATGTCTCTCTACATTTTATGCAAAGTAAACAACCCAGTTTAATAGGATCTGGGTGGTGGCTTATTTTTAAGTATTGGTTGAATTCCAGAAATTCGGTAGTTCAGAAAATAAAAGATAATTGCTATATCTGGGTATATTGATGAATCTTTTTTACTAAACTCGACATGGTATTTTTTCTGTTCACTGTCTTTTCACATAGTAGTGAACTCAGAGAAGTTTATTTTTGTTGATGTTGTTGCACATCATATTGTGACAGTATATCATGCATGTATGTTTACTTCTATGGCTAGATTATACACTCAAACATATATATGTCATAGAAGTGACAGCAAGGTTTTTAATACTCATATTTACTTCTGTTTTCAGAAGTGAAACAAAGATAAAATCTTAAAATTCTCAAAATTCTCTTATTGTGTAACTTGACCATAAACCCAAAAAAATATCAGCAGCTAAAGATGTCGCAACCAGAAAGTACTGAGTCTGTTTTCTGAGTGTCAAGGATGTAATTCTTAGGAGACTATTTAGGATTGTCTTTTTTTTTAGGCGGTAAAGGAATGAGAAAGAGCCATGGAACACTATTCAGAGAGATGTGATTATATGGTCTACACCATGCCACTACAGGAGAATAAAGGATGTTTTCTCACATTAATGTACGTATATAACTTGCTGATTTACATAATGAAACATGTTTATTTCATAACAGAGTAGAAATCCCATATAGTCATAAACTGTATTGGAAGGTCAGATTAGGGCAATCCTCAAAGGTGTCTGATTGCTTATGGAAACTCTGAACCTACCATTAATCCTGTCACAATCTCAGATAATGTGGAGTTGTAAAAGCCTTTCTTCCAATCACAGTACCAATATTAGAGAGAGATTAACTTTCTGTGCAATAATACGAAGTATTGTTTAATTCATTGTTTAATCAGTCATTATGAAATGTCATTTACTTTAATCCCTCTAAAAAGTCATCATATTTAAGAATTGCAACAGGGTTTGAACAATATTCAGAGACCGAACTGAAATTTCTATTTAACCATAAAATATTTGTAGCAACTGCTGTTATACTATTTCAGTATCAAAGTTAAAAAACTACCTTGACTGTACTGGTTTGCTAGATTATAGAGCTATATATATTTGCAGTTTGTTGCTAGTGAGCAGTTGTTACCAGATGAACATAAAATGGAAATATTATAAACAACAAATTTCTCAGGTAATTCTGATTTTAAGATCTATTGTTGAAAAGATAAAATATAGAAAGTGAAATCTAACAAGCTGCAAAGTAATTGACCATTTATTAGAGATATACATCTTCATTTAGATTTCTGTATCGGAAGATTTGTGGTCCATAGCTTCAATAAGAAGATAGAAAAAAAAAAAGATCACACTACTTTCAGAACATTTTGATTTTACTCTTCTGAGAATTATCAGCCTTATTTATAGGTAGTATTCAATTTGATTTATTAAATGATTCTACAAATAATGTTTTACAGTGCAATAAAATCATAGAGCTTAACACTAAGGTGACGTTCATCTGAAATGTATGTATGAAAATGCTCAGTTCGTATAAGGATAGCCATTATTGTTGTTTAGCTGCATGAAATAGTTATTTCCATTTATAAAACAAATATTGCTGGTCTGCTCAAAAAATTTACCCGATAGTGTATCATCCAGCTTTAGCTGGTAGCAAACACAAAAATCTAAACCATGCAACCATAGGCATATAGCTTTAATGATTTGATCATACAATATTGAAACGGCTGATAAAAACAGTTTCCTCTCACTGAGATTATCCTTTTGAACCTTCCTTCTAATACAAATCCTTTTACTTTAATGTATTTAGCGGTTTCATCTAATTTTTTGCTGGTCATTTTGCAGCTTGAAGATATTTATGTGACTTTTTACATCACCACAGAAAAACAAAATTTATGATTGTCATTAACATTGTGAATTCCACTGTAATCCATTCTTCTTTTCATAGTTCACTACTTCAGGTTGCTGTTTTGTGGGGAAGAATAAAATACTAAGTCATGAAAAAGATTTTTGTGGATCTAGAGTGTAAATCATTAGACCTAGTGGAGTAGAGATTAGGAGATGTGACAAGTTTGAATATCGTTATGCAAAAAAATGAGTGATAAAGAAAACCAACATGAGAAGTAGCACCATGAATCAATAAAAAGCAAGAAACACGTATAGGGGAGTAGGCTACATCCTCAAATATTTCCTCTTGAGCAGTACTGCTCTGAGTATCCCATATTTATTCCTGTGCCCAGAACAGTACTGTCTGTCGTTATGGGAAAACTCCACAACTTTACTTCCCCTGAGGCAAATTACGTAGGCTGGTAAGGCTGCATATTGCATGTTTTATGCTTTATTATTTGGAAATGCAAAGATCACAGTTGCTACTATCAGTTACACTGGCAAAAAGTAAGAATTACTTCATTGGCTTTAGAGAAATTATGATGTAATAGGGAATACTTTGAGGAAGCCTGTGTTCTCCCCTCTTGAAAGATGCTGAGTGATTGAGCCTAGAACTAGTCACTAGCACTTTATTTTTTATAGTGCCTGTTATTTCAAACAAGCCTTGCGATGTGAGGAAATGCTAAATGCTTTTTGAAAAGCACTTCTCTCCTTTTTTTGATGGAGGCTGTGAGGAGAGTTCAGAACCATAATATTTTTGTCCACTAGTGAATTAATCAAAACAATTTCTCTTGCTTATGTTTAATTTTAAGTTCTCTATTCTTTTAATACGATATTTCCACTTAGGAGTGGATATTCATACTCACGTAATTCTGACTCATTTTTTTCACATTGTGTATACTTGTGCTCTTTGGGCTAGCTTTCTTACAATGTACTAGTGGCTTTCTAGTTCCATCACATCTCTTAAGAGAAGATGTAGTCACTTCTGATACAAAGTAACTTCTATCAATTATGCCATAGGGAGATGCAATTTGGTAACTGAATTAACTTGACTTTCCATATGCAAAGCATCTTCTTTTAGAATTTAATGTGAAGATGCTAGCAATGTTTGCAAAATTACACAAAATACCCAACAACCCATGAAAGAAAAAAACCTCAAAACACAGGTAAATTTAAATCTTGAAGAAACTGAAATCTCTCTCCAGTCGTTCTCAGAGCAAATTCCTAAGCAACTCCCAGTCAGCATTTTGCATAGCTTTGGTATACACATAAGATCATATGGAAACTTTCCAACTACCTGTAGTGTAAACATCTACGTTCAGTATCCAGCAGAAGTCAAATCACAGTGTTCTGCTTCTGGGGAGGAGGTCGATTCTCTGAAATAATTGAAATGCAGCCTACTTGTGCAGCACGGAGTTAACAGCAATGAGCCTTGTTGCCATCTTCCAGGTTTCCACCGTTCTCATACTTTCTCCCCCTGTAAGTACAGATGAATTTAGAATATAGTTCACAGATGGCTTTCTAGGAAAAGCCTCCTTTGTGAATAAGACAAACAAGAGCTGGCTTGTGCAGGGTACAAAGTACAATAATGAGAGGAGGCAACTATTTGAGTAATGCAGGCTAGAGAAGACCTCTTCTTCAATTTAAATATTAATATAGATCTGCTTACAAATACAGTAAGAACCTGCCAGTATTTGTACTAAACTTGGGGTGCAAATGATAGCAAGATCACTTCATTCAGTGCTAAAATTGAGTGGTTATTTCATAGCGTATCAAAGTAGAGAAAGATTTAATAGGAAATAATGAATCATGCTACAGTCAACACTTGAAAAAATCTGTAATTAATAAATAAAGACAGTTATTAAGAAAGAGAATTAAGAAAGTCAAAATCACTTCACCTCTCAATCTAGTGAAATTCTTTGATATATATATAGAGAAAACACTTCAGGAAACAGAATAGATTTACCTTTGCTTATACCAGTGCAAAAAAGAAGGCCCCAGCCAACATGCACAGTAGAAAGTAGAGCACTAACAAAAATAGAATCAAGCAACAATAAACTGTAAAGAAGAAGAAAGACATGGCAAAATGCTTGTATACTAGAAGTATTTTTTTCTGTGGATGCAGACACTGAAGTAATTACAGAGAAGAAAAATTCTATTAAGCAAGGAATTGTCTTGTGCATTCTGATATTGCAGAAACGTGAATATTTTATATTTTTGGCATGCCTATAATTTAAGCCCCTCATTCTCTTCTCATAATCTTGTTAAGCCTTATGTGCTCATCTTTTGCTTTTAATTCATTTTATTTGGGTTATTGCATAATGGCAACAAATAGATAACAAATAATGTGAAATTGGTTCCATTATGTTTTGTTCCTGCTTTGCATATTTAGGGTATTCTAGTGTCTGACTCTTTGCCAGCAGTAAATTTGCTGCTCTTGTTTTAATTAATTTAATTTTTCATGCTTTTATGAAAGTAATTAAACAAGGATTTTGTGCATTCACTATAGGATTTACTTTACCTTTCAAAACTTCTATCTGGGTTAGAGCTGTCATATCTCACCACTTATAAGTAATCATCTGCAAGGAGTTGGTTAGGCTTAGATTCAACACTTCACATCTTAGCTTTCTTGTTATTAAGAAACAAATTTGAGGAAGAAGAACTGTTAGTAACCTTTTTTATTGTCATTTGTTTTACTTGGGGGTGACCTTTACTAACTTAAACACGAGTCTACCTACAAGCGAACAAGATTTTAAAAGTAATACCAATAAGGATAAGCTGATGTGAGTATTCTGCTTGCAGCATCTGTCTCAGCATCTCCAAATTATACTTCTCCTTCACAGATAGCTTGGATATCTCAAGACTGTTGAGTTAACAGTGCTGACATAGTCTTAGATGTTGCAGGGGTAAACTATATTCTAATAGTCAAAACTACGAGCAGAAGTATGTCTTAAATGTAGCTCCTGCAGAAGACTGTGGGAAATGTACAGAGATTTAACACCTACAGAAGATTGTATGAAGCAGCCTATACTCAGTCATGCCTACATAGTGCCCATGAACCCTTTTCAAAGGTAGATGCTGATTTACCTTCTTTCAGAAACCGGAACTGAAGCAGGGATAAGTGGGAGAAAGAAGCTGAAGAGGGAGATCACAGAATCACAGAATCACAGAA
Source organism: Nyctibius grandis (assembly GCF_013368605.1). Lineage (NCBI taxonomy): Eukaryota > Metazoa > Chordata > Aves > Nyctibiiformes > Nyctibiidae > Nyctibius > Nyctibius grandis. The sequence continues at coordinate 48,918,604 of NC_090663.1, read as the reverse complement.
TGTTAGGGATTGGAAGGGACCTCGAAAGATCATCTAGTCCAATCCCCCTGCCGGGGCAGGATTGCCTAGACCATATCACACAGGAACGCGTCCAGGCGGGTTTTGAATGTCTCCAGAGAAGGAGACTCCACAACCTCTCTGGGCAGCCTGTTCCAGTGTTCGGTCACCCTCACCGTAAAGAAGTTTTTCCTCATATTTATGTGGAACCTCCTGTGTTCCAGCTTGCACCCATTGCCCCTTGTCCTGTCAAGGGATGTCACTGAGAAGAGCCTGGCTCCATCCTCATGACACTTGCCCTTTACTTATTTATAAACATTAATGAGGTCACCCCTCAGTCTCCTCTTCTCCAAGCTAAAGAGACCCAGCTCCCTCAGCCTCTCCTCATAAGGGAGATGTTCCACTCCCTTAATCATCTTCTTGGCTCTGCGCTGGACTCTCTCTAGCAGTTCCCTGTCCTTCTTGAACTGAGGGGCCCAGAACGGGACACAATATTCCAGATGCGGCCTCACCAGGGCAGAGTAGAGGGGGAAGAGAACCTCTCTTGACCTGCTAACCACACCCCTTCTAATCCACCCCAGGATGCCATTGGCCTTCTTGGCCACAAGGGCACACTGCTGGCTCATGGTCATCCTGCTGTCCACTAGGACCCCCAGGTCCCTTTTCCCTACGCTGCTCTCCAACAGGTCTGCCCCCAACTTGTACTCATACATGGGGTTGTTCTTGCCCAGATCATGGCTTTCTTTTTAAAATACGTGATTCTTAGCCACGTTTTCTTTTATTTGGAAGCCTACAGTTTACAATGCGTACTGAGATAGTACAAGGCAGAGGACCATTTCCCTATCTTGTGTGAAGCCATTCAAACTCAGGTTTCTTAGGCCAAAATGGAAAGAATACTAAGGTTATTGGTGCTGAAAGAGAAGTGCGCAATTACAAATATAACTGAGTATCCTGGTGGTTAGATAGAAGGAGATCAGATCAACACCCATTGTAGCTGTATTAATTTAAGAGAAGGAGAAATATGGGGAACATGATCTTGGAAAACTCTCTGTGCACAAGCTGACTGGAAGAAAGCTAAATGTTATGGGATTAGTACAGTTAGCTTAAAACAAGAAAAGATTGACAGATACTGTGTAGGTTATGTTAATTGGTAATAGATTATTTCTGCAGCAATTTGGCCCATGGAATCTAGCAACCATAGAAAAGTTGGAATTGCAATTCTCATGCAGCTGTCAGGAAGTTGAAAAAGAGAATCTGGACAGTGCAGCTCAGATATGGCACCCAAAACTTCTGAGGACTTTTGTACCTTATATTAGTCAAGATTAGGGAAAGGTGGAAACATGGGAATTGATCAGGAATTTCAATAACCTATAGCCTTAAATGTGGTCAATTTGGTTAGTGTACAACTTCAGTGTATGACAGCTTGTCCTGCTGGTTCTGTACCAGCTGTATTGTAAATCTGGGCAGAAGGTTTCATAGGTGTTTCAAAGACCAAGCATGGCTTTCCTACCTTTGGAAACCAAGGTGAAAAAGAACACATTCAGAGTTTTGATATATGCTGGGTCTCTCATCCAGCCTTGCTGAGCTGTGTTTCTAAATCTTTTAGTTTGGACATAGATTTATGATTTAGAGGGAAGTCAACATTTTCTTGATATGTCAGCAGATGATAACCATTATTTAGCCTTAAGGGTGTCTCTGATTTAATTTCAGCAGAGTTTTTAACAACAGAGGAGTTCTTTGCTCTAACATTCATTACCCTTTAATTTAAATCAGTGAAAATAAGCATGCGTTTACGTTATAGCACACATTAAAGAACTTTGGGGAAACAGTCCCTGAATTTTGGAAGGCTATCACGTGTTTTCAGTTTGACATTAAGAAATGTATTTAAAAATGCAGAGTCCAGCAGACAGCATCAGATTAAAAAAGAAGTACTTTCAGCTTAGGTATTTCGACCATGTTAGGATTTCAATGTTTTATGTTTTTGGAAAGTTTCAGAACTGTTTAAAAGAATCTGGTAGAATACCAAGACTTTGAAGCAGTCAACCTTGAGATTTTAAATTGACAATCAGAAGAGTTTGGAACAAAAGCAATTCACTCCATTCTCACGAGCAATAGCACTTAATATAGAAAATTTATTTGCTGTTGGCATTACACTAAAATACTTTGAGTATGATTGCGATCCGTGGAGGCAATGGATGGGCTTTAGGTTTTTGTAGTTAATCTTCCTGTAGGGATAACATGATACTTTTCAGCTCAGTGGAGATTCACATAGATTCACAGACTAGTGAGTACCCTGGGCTTTCAAAATAAAATACATTTAAAATATAACTCACAGAGATCCTTATTTCTCTAAATATATGCCAATATTTCTAATTATATTTTACTTCTCTCTGAACTATTGAATTACAGAATTCTTTCTAAATCAAATAACTTCTTGCTATCAGAGAAATCAGTTTTGATGTAGTATACATATAGTGCACAAGGTTGGTTGAAACACCCATCTTTTTAAAACACTTTTTGCTAAAACAATAGTAAACATTTGTGATTCTGCTAGCAGAAATAATGAGAGTAAGATAATAAACGAGTTACAATTATTTCTTCTTGATATAAGTCGCTTGGCAGCGACTTGAGGTTAGTGCGGGGGCGAGGGCGACATCGGGCTTAACCGGGCGTTTTTTCGTACTCTGGGCCCCCCCTGAGCCCCCTGCGAGCATCAGCCCCGAGCTGCTTCCCCCTGACCCCGGACCCGGACCCGGAGATTCCCGGCAACGAATCAGGAGAGGAGGGGGCGTAGCCGGAGGCACCGCGGAGGCACCGTGGGCGATTTAAGCGATTTAAACGCTCCACCCCCTGTTATCGGGTGATAAAAAGTCTCCTGGAGGACAGGGACTAGTCCCTGGCCAGAAGGGAGAGGGAGACTCAGCTGTGCCTGTGTGAATCTGCAGTGACTGGGTGTGTCCCAGGGCAGGAGAGGCTGCAGTTGTTTGCAACTCGTTGGGGAGGGCACTGACTCCCTCCCAGTGCACAAGGCGAGGAAGGTGCCAAGGAGCTGTGAACCAGGGGTGCCACCAACAGGTATTTCTCAGTTCAGTGGAAGAACAATGGTATCTACCCAGTGGAATAAGACCAAAATGGATGTGGGAACCCAGACAGAGCTCCCACGGAAGGAGGCGATGGTGCAGGTTGCGGGCTGCAGGGAATGCTACAGCGTCTCTGTGGTGACAGGGGGCTGTGTGCGCTGTGAGCAGGTAGATGATCTGCTCGGCCGAGCGGCACAGCTGCAAAGCCAGGTTGAAAGGCTTCAAGCCGAAGTAGAAAAGCTTAGGAGCATTTGGGAGGCTGAAATGGAGATAGACTGGTGGAGCCAGGCTCTGCCTTCCCTGCAACAAAAATGGGAGCACCTGCCGGACAGCTCCCAGGATCGAGGGACCCCTGTACTCTGCCCCTCTCAGGTGGAAAACAATAACCTAGAGGAGAGGAGTGAGTGGAGGCAAGTCTATGGCCGTGGCAAAAGGCGAGTGCCCTCCTTGCCTACCTTGCCTCCACAAGTGCCTCTGAGCAATAGATATGAAGCCCTAGTGGAATACAGCCGGTCCAATGGGGATGTGGTGGAGAGGCAACCTATATCAGAGGTCCCACCACAGTCAGAAAAACCTGACGGGCGTATAGCTACCTCCTCCACAAGGAAGAAGAGAAGAGTTTTAGTGGTTGGAGACTCCTTCCTAAAGGGATCTGAGGGCCCAATATGCAGAGCTGACCCCCATCACAGGGAGGTCTGCAGCCTGCCTGGAGCCCGAATCAGGGATATCACCAGGCAACTCCCCAACCTGGTGAAGGCCACAGACTACTACCCCCTGCTGATCTTCCAGACAGGTGGGGAAGAAGCTGCATCCCGTAGTCTGAAGGGGATGAAGAAAGACTACAAGGCCCTAGGACGGTTGGTGAAAGAGTCTGGGGCACAAGTTGTTTTCTCCTCCCTCCTTCCATTTTCAGGTGATGACGTGGGATGGAACAGTAGGATTCTCTCTATTAATGCCTGGCTACGAGACTGGTGCTACAGGCAGGGCTTTGGGTTCTTTGATAATGGCTGGTTTTATAAGACAACAGGCGTGACTGTAATACATGGGAAAGGTTTATGTTGTAAGGGCAAAAGGGTTCTGGGAGAGGAATTAGCAGGGCTCATTCGGAGAGCTTTAAACTAGATTCGAAGGGGGATGGGGTAGTAGCCTGGCTTGCACCACTGGGGCAACGCTCTAGTGTTGAGGTAGACCAGGAGGCCTCCCATCCCCCTGGGGTGAAATCAGTGTGCTCAGCTTGCTCCCTGAAATGCCTGTACACCAATGCACGCAGCATGGGGAATAAGCAGGAGGAGTTAGAAATCCGTGTTCGGTCGGGGGGCTATGATCTAGTGGCAATTACAGAGACTTGGTGGGACGCCTCGCATGACTGGAATGTGGTAATGGATGGCTATGTCCTCTTCAGGAAAGACAGGCCGCTAAGGAGAGGTGGTGGAGTTGCTCTTTATGTTAGTGAGCAGCTAGAATGTATTGAGTTCTGTCCAGGGGCGGATCAGGAGCGAGTTGAGAGTTTGTGGGTGCGAATTAAGGGGCAGGCTGGCAGGGGTGATACTGTTGTGGGTGTCTATTACAGGCCACCGGATCAGGATGAGGAGGGTGATGAGGCCTTCTACAGGCAGCTGAGAGCAGTCTCGCAATTACAGGGCCTGGTGGTTGTCGGGGATTTCAACTACCCTGGTATTTGCTGGGAGGCCTACTCAGCCAGCCATCCCTCAGTCCAGGAGGTTTCCTCCAGTGCATTGATGATAACTTTCTGATGCAAATGGTGGATGAGCCAACTAGGAGAGGAGCGCTGCTGGATCTTATCCTCACTAACAAGGAGGTCTGGTTTGAAGAGGTGAAGGTTTGAGGGCAGCCTTGATTGTAGTGACCATGAGATGGTAGAGTTCAGGATCTCATGTGGCAGGAACAGAATAGCTAGCAGAATTGCAACCCTGGACTTCAGGAGGGCCAACTTTGGCCTATTCAAGCAATTGCTAGGGGAAATCCCATGGGACAGGGTACTAGAAGGTAAGGGGGCTCAAGATAGTTGGTTAGCATTCAAGGACTGCTTCTTCCGAGCTCAAGATCAGAGCATCCAGCAGGTAGGAAGTCAAGGAAGGGTACCAGGAGACCTGCATGGTTAAACAGGGAACTGCTGGGCAAACTCAAGTGGAAGAAGAGGGTGTACAGATCATGGAAGGAGGGGCTGGCCACTTGGGAGGAATATAAGTCTGTTGTCAGAGGATGTAGGGAGGCAACTAGGAAAGCTAAGGCCTCCTTGGAATTAAACCTTGCAAGAGAGGTCAAGGACAACAGAAAGGGCTTCTTCAAATACATTGCAGGTAAAACCAACACTAGAGGCAATGTAGGCCCACTGATGAATGAGGTGGGGGCCCTGGAGACAGAGGATAAAAAGAAGGCAGTGTTACTGAATGCCTTCTTTGCCTCTGTCTATACTGTTGGAGGCTGTCCTGAGCAGCCCCGGACCCCTGAGGCCTCAGAAGAAGTCAGGATAGAGGAGGAATCTGTCTTGGTTGATGAGGGCTGGGTCAGGGACCAATTAAGCAACCTGGACATCCATAAATGCATGGGCCTTGATGGGATGCACCCGCGGGTGCTGAGGGAGCTGGCGGAAGTCATTGCTAGGCCACTCTCCATCATCTTTGCTGAGTCGTGGGCAACGGGAGAGGTGCCTGAGGACTGGAGGAAAGTGAATGTCACTCCAGTCTTCAAAAAGGGCAAGAAGGAGGACCCGGGTAACTATAGACCGGTCAGCCTCACCTCCATCCCCGGAAAGGTGATGGAACAACTTGTTCTTGGTGCTGTCTCTAGGCACATCAAGGATAGGGGGATCATTAGGGGCACTCAGCATGGCTTCACCAACGGGAAGTCATGCTTAACCAACTTGATAGCCTTTTATGAGGATGTAACCCGGTGGATAGATGATGGTAAAGCTGTGGATGTGTCTATCTCGATTTCAGTAAAGCGTTTGACACGGTCTCCCACAGCATCCTCGCAGCTAAACTGAGGAAGTGTGGTCTGGATGATTGGGTAGTGAGGTGGATTGTGAACTGGCTGAAGGAAAGAATCCAGAGAGTGGTGGTCAATGGGACTGAGTCCAGTTGGAGGCCTGTGTCTAGCGGAGTCCCACAAGGGTCGGTTCTGGGACCAGTTCTATTCAATATATTCATTAATGACTTGGATGAGGGATTAGAGTGCGCTGTCAGCAAGTTCGCTGATGGCACAAAACTGGGAGGAGTGGCTGATGCGCCGGAAGGCTGCGCAGCCATTCAGAGAGACCTGGACAGGCTGGAGAGTTGGGCGGGGAGAAATTTAATGAAATATAACGAGGGCAAGTGTAAAGTCCTGCATCTGGGCAAGAACAACCCCATGTACCAGTACAAGTTGGGGACAGACCTGTTGGAGAGCAGCGTAGGGGAAAGGGACCTGGGGGTCCTAGTGGACAGCAGGATGACCATGAGCCAGCAGTGTGCCCTTGTGGCCAAGAAGGCCAATGGCATCCTGGGGTGGATTAGAAGGGGTGTGGTTAGCAGGTCAAGAGAGGTTCTCCTCCCCCTCTACTCTGCCCTGGTGAGGCCGCATCTGGAATATTGTGTCCCGTTCTGGGCCCCTCAGTTCAAGAAGGACAGGGAACTGCTAGAGAGTCCAGCGCAGAGCCACGAAGATGATTAAGGGAGTGGAACATCTCCCTTATGAGGAGAGGCTGAGGGAGCTGGGTCTCTTTAGCTTAGAGAAGAGGAGACTGAGGGGTGACCTCATTAATGTTTATAAATATATAAAGGGCAAGTGTCATGAGGATGGAGCCAGGCTCTTCTCAGTGACATCCCTTGACAGGACAAGGGGCAATGGGTGCAAGCTGGAACACAGGAGGTTCCACATAAATATGAGGAAAAACTTCTTTACGGTGAGGGTGACTGAACAGTGGAACAGGCTGCCCAGAGAGGTTGTGGAGTCTCCTTCTCTGGAGACATTCAAAACCCGCCTGGACGCGTTCCTGTGTGATATGGTCTAGGCAATCCTGCCCCGGCAGGGGGATTGGACTAGATGATCTTTCGAGGTCCCTTCCAATCCCTAACATTCTGTGATTCTGTGATTCTGTGATTTAATTAAATGCTTCTGTCATAGCGATTTTCCAGTCATGCTTCTGCAGTAGTTTTACTGCACAGACTGTTTCTAGATTTATTTGCTTTCAGATTCTAGCTCTACTGTTACATTCTTTACCTTGTAAGCACCTGCAAAGACCTGCAGTTACGAAACAGTATTTGTTATTCATACTGTTTTCCAGGGCATGTGGGAAACAAAAAGGACCATAGGTCACCATAACCCTTCCAGGTCAAGCAGTTTGGTGTCTGTAATCCCTTGGAGCTATCATTCTTTCTACTTCCTCAAGACCTAACAGCATATCATAAAATGTCAGTGTTTTTGGTGTCAAGAAATGAGTAAAAACAAATCCAGAAAAGAAATTTCCTTCCTTTTTAATCTGAACAAATGTTCTGAATATTGTTCCATTTCTGCAGGAGTTGCTTTCATTTATTTTCTAGTTGACCTGAACAACAGTCCCTTAGGACGTGTGGGCAGATCATTGCTGACTTAGAATCTAATACCATCAGTGTTCAACAAGAACATAATGCAGACAGGCTACTGCCAGGTTGTATTTTGCCATCACTTTTTATTTTATGTCGGTATAATCCCTCTGACAGGTTACAGCAACAGTTAGGGGAACAAGGGCACTTTCAAACAAAAATGCAAATGTCTTATCAATTTTAATAGCAGCTAACAGAGTTCTGGTTTCTTTTACCTTCAATGGTAAATGCAACTTTAGTAAAGCAGAGCAGTAAATTAATTTCTGGTATTTTGCATCCTTGACAGCTGTAATGCTCAGAGCCACAGCCATGACAGTTAGGAAAGAAAATACATGAGTAGTGTGGTAAACTGCAGGGGGAAAAACAGAGCCCTCTAGTCTAAATCACTTACCCAAAAAAGATTTCATCAGGCTAATGTCAAACAATGTTCAAAGAAAATGTACTTTCTTCTTCCCTGAAAAAAAACTGGTTGGATTTTCTTCTCTTCCGTATTTGCTATGTACTCCATCGTATCCAATGTTAAAGTACATTTATTTACTTTATTTATAGAATAAATTAGAAAAGTAATTTCTACTACCATAAATACTATAAAGTACTGTACATTCTTGAAGGGAAATAATTTTAAAAGTAGTTAAATTATGTGAATTTTTTTTTACATATCTTTAAGAAAAAAAAATACTTCCTATACAGTTGTATAAACTGCTAAATCTATTATATCCTGAGTTTGTTCATACTCTTTCAGAGAGGAATTTTTGCATTGAGTTGATGGGACTGTATTATATAAATCGTGGTTTTGCATTACTACATTTTTGTCTCAATTTGCTATTGGAAAATTAGAGACACTACTTCAAATTAGTCTCTAATATCCCTGGTAAAACAGTACAATGATTTCAGTACTGTGAATTCACTTCAGTTTCCAATTGATAGAGAATATGGCAAGAAATAGAATGATTGCATGGATATCTTTGACAATTACCATATTGAAGAAGGCAATTATTGGGCCAGATTCAAAAAAGCCTTTTTACGTTTGCCTTTCCTTCTGGTTCACTGAAATTGCACACTGTTGCTTTTCTGTGGTTTATGTCTCTCTGTTTCCATAAATTAGTTTGTACAATCTGTCCCTCTGACCTCAGCACCAATTCTCCTTCTGTTTTTGTGAGGCATTTGAGCGCTGATGCTGAGACTGAAAAACTTACTAGACCTGACTGATAATTGATAATTTGCCCTGTAAGTAAATGTAAGCTGTGGATAACATTGAGTTGGATGGGTAATTTTTTTTTGTATCATCACAGCTGCACACACCATTACGCAGTAGGAGGAAAGGGAAACGTATCAGCTGCTTATGGATTAGAAGGAAAGAATGCTTTTTTTTTTCTGCTGGTAAGACTAGGAAATTGTTACAGATTTCTAGCACCGAGTGTGAGGAGGACTCGTGTTCATGTTGGTTCCTTCATTAGCTCTGACCCCCTAACGTCAAAACAAAACTTGGTGTAAGGAAGGGACGATTGTTAAGATTACAAATTGTGTATGTACAGACAGAAAGGGAGGAAAAAATATCATTCAAAGAACAAAGACAGAATGGACTTCTTGAGGCACTTAGCTCTGTCCCCTTTCTCACTCTCAGGTTACCACATAATATGTTTATGTTCCTAAACATTTACTCCCCCCCCATCACAGTTAATAAAATGCTTTTCAATGCACTGTGACAAACTTGAGATCTACAGAAATAAACAGAAGCATCAACTGTAATTTTTCACCAGATTAAAGCAGGAGAGATCAGACACTTAAGCAGCAGTTCAGTGTACTGCAAACATTACTTTTGAGGTAAAAAGGATGGCTAGGAAAGGCTTTTAAACCCAAGCCTTCCTTTTTACTCCAGGATCACTTATATTCTGTCGTGTTTTCTCTAAATGGTAAAGAGCCTAAGTGCTCCCTACCTATTTTGAATTCCATTTTAAAACTTTCATCTGTGGAGGCATGGAAAGCACCCTTCATTTCTATTGAGTTATTACAAGAAAAAAATTTTATCAGTGTGATCATAGACCATTATGTCCCGTAACTGAAATAATTCTTCTTTCATCTTAATATTTACTCCTGCTCCTACAATATTTGCAGACCTCCTCAGCTTCCCTTTCAAGTACCATTCTTGTAGATTAAACAATCCTGCTTCTCTTAATCTATTTTTCAATTAAAGAAAAAGTTCTCCAGTCATCTAATCATTGTATTCGTCCTGCTATGTAACCCATTGCAATTTAAATTCACATTTCTTAAATAAAAAGGGACCAGAAGTATATGCAATGTTCTAAGGTTTCTCCAGTTTGGAAACTAATTCTGAGTTAAAGTTAATTTACCGTTAGCTTTAGAGCAATAAGGATCTTTGTCCTTCTTGTATTTGTTAAGTTATGATATTACCTCTAATTCCTTTCCTGACATTTCATGTTGTACAAAAAGGAATCAAAAAAGCATTCCTTTCACAATCATCCATTTTTTTTTTGTTTTATTTTTTCTTCTCATTAATAATTCTAATTAAAAAAAGCAATTGGTGTTGACTTTGGTAAAAGATGTCATCACAGTGCCATCACCATCAGAGAGTATATTATAGTGATAAAAATAAACACGCTATGAGCATAAATATGTTGTTTGTATTGTCTACTGTTAAATATTACAAGTAACTTTGGAAATAAAGGTCAAGGATTCCTATATCTAAAAAATGTCATAAATATTACATATAAACATAGCTGAGAATATGTTACTGTAATAAAGTGTATCTATTAATTAAATGTTATCCAAAAAAAAGAAATATTATAGTAGTGGAACATTTATTTAAAAAAAAAATCTGTAAAGCTGGTATATCAAGTGTTTTCTACTGATCTGATACTGCTTGTGGATTTAAGTATGTTGCCTGTGGCCATCCTGCAGCTTTAGAGGAAAATACCTAGGGATTATAAAACTGACTCTATGATGCTGTCCCTTAATTGAGCAAGACTGAACAAGAAAGAATGGAACAGGAAAGGGCAGGAATTTGATCACAGTAGGCTGAGTTTCTATTATACTTATTATTTTTCTTGCCAATTTAAGAGGTAACAGGAAAAGAAAAAACAGACTTAAAGGCAATATAATGGAAGCATAAGGTAACAATCTATTCATACAAATTTCTGAAAGAAAAAAATAACACAAAACACAATGCAGTTACAAGAATTGTTAGAGACAACGACATAGTATATATGGAAGACAAGATGCAAACTCCAGGCTTAGGCTTTGATCATATTTCCTTTGGGATCAACAGTTCATTTGATGATACAGATACCAGTGGAAATGGGAGGGAGATATAAAATATTTTCAGCTATGAAGTATTTGCTAGACACGACTGCAGATTTCTTATTGCTACTGACAGGAATGCTGTTAAAGATATTGCTAGCACTTTCCCTTTATTCGCCTGTCAAATACTGAACTTGCCTGTTTGAGCATTTAATTTGATCATTGTTGTTTGATGCCCTTGGTCCTAGATTATCTGGCTATATAAACTAACATGAAAAAAAATCTTTATTTTTCAGAAAAGTACACCTATCGATAAGCAGAGAGAGAGATTGGGGGGTGGGGAGGAGAGACTAAAAGACCATTTAGGTTATAGTTCTATTTTGAGGAACACATAAGTGGGACTCAACTAATTCATAGGCTTTGTGTTAACCTGCTGTGCTGAGGTGAATTTTACCCTGGCAATGGAGGAGTTCTGTAAAAAGAATCAAGAGCACAGCATAGTTTAATATTAAGGAGCCAAATTCAGATGTGATACACTCAGTGGAACTTCACTTCCCCAGCAGAATTCCAGTAGCTAAAATATCAGGTATGAATTTAGTCCAAAGCATTTGAACTGCAGTTTTTTTGGTGTCACATCCTTCATGCAATTTCCTGGGGGTGTTGTGCTTCATCGTCAGTCAGATGTGTAAAAAAAAAAATTCCAGGAGTACTAATTAGCTGACGGCAATGGAAACAGAATGTGTCACTAAACATTGAAATATAGTCTGGAAATTTCAAAAAATATTTAATAAATCATCACACTTCGTCAAATCAAATCAGTCACCATAATAAATCAATGACAGTGCGGTGCACTGATGTATAGAAAACACTGAGCACAAAATATCACCAGTGATTAAGTACCTATCATTGTGCCACAGACCATATTTCACCTTCCTGAGAAAGCACTTATGATAGAACGTAGTAAAGTCTTTCAGCAGGTGCCACTGTAATGAGGAAAACTGACTCGATGGAGTCTATGCAGCCAGTGAAACTTGTATCCCTTCTAGAGGCAACAGCTTCTTACTCTGACTGCAGCCCTTTAAATGAAGTTTCCCTTCATTTCTGGGGACTATGCCTGTTGAAACCCAAATTATGCACAAAGCTTGTAACAGCAGTAGGATTTGTTCTGTATGTCTCTTGCAAATATTAAGATAGTTTGGCTTCTAATATCATGCTTTTTTTTTTTTCTAGTTTGAGAAATAACACTTCTTCAGTATTTCTAATTGTCAGAATCAAATGCTGGTCACGCTCTATTCACCGTTTGTTTCACCTATTTGTTATGCTGTTATTTGCTTTTTTTGTGTACATCATAAAAAAAGTAATTTTGGGAAATGGATTCATTAATAATTGTAATCATAATTCTGTAACTTTAATTTCTTCAGAATGGAATGAATAGCTGCTATATTACTTTCTAATTTACAGGCTGGAAATCTAGGGAGCACAAGGAGGTAAAATGTTTTTTATAGCTCAAAAATGGGCTCTGGACATTTATGAATGCAATAGTAATAGTAAGGAAAGGATTAATAAATCAGGTGAGGCACAATATAATTAACTTTAATCTGGGGATGATAAAAGTACATGTGACATGTCTAAGGGTGCAGTCTTGCAAGCTGTTACTACTGAGACAGCATAGGTTTTGTCAATAGCACAGCAAAAACAGGTGTCGTACACATCCATTAATAGCAAGACAGAATAAAATGGCTAACATGCAGTGCTGTTTTTTGTGCCATCTGTGGCACAGTCAGTGACACCTAGAACTCTGCCTCATATACAATGGGAAGGTACAGAGCAGGTCACATTTGCAGTAGGAGACCTAAGGGAACACATGAAATTCACCTCTCCTGTGCTCCTGGAATCTTAAGGCCAGCAAGGTAAGTTTGTGGTTTGTTTGGCCCTTTCCATTTTACGCTTACTTCATGTCTAGGGATTGACTATAAAAAAGAGCGGTCAGTAATAAAGTTGGGACCATTTTTATCAGCTCTGAACAACCTTGGGAATCGGTCCTGAAGGGCAAAGGAGTCCAGGAAGGCTGGACATGCTACAAAAGGGAATTGCTAAATATTCAGGAGCAGGCTGTCCCAGTCTGTAGGAAGGCAAGCCATCGGGGAAAAAGACCAGCCTGGTTAAACAGAGAACTTAGGCTAGAACTTAAGGAAAAAAAGAGAGCCTACTTGCTCTGGAAGAAGGGTCAGGTGACTTGGGAGGTCTATAGGGACGTGGCCAGGTCGTGTAGGGAGAAGATTAGAAGGGCCAAAGCTCAATTAGAGCTTGATTTGGCTGCTACAGTCAAAGATAACAAAAAAAGCTTTTACAAATACATCAACAGCAAAAGGAGGGTCAAGGAGAGCCTCCACCACTTGCTGAATGAGGAGGGTAGTGTAGTGTCAGGGGATGAGGAAAAGGCAGAGGTGCTCAACGCGTTCTTTGCCTCGGTCTTTAATGTCAAGATCGGTTGTCCTCAGGAGACTCAGCCCCCAGAGCCTGAAGTTAGGGACAGGGGGCTGTGTGAAGCTCCCGTAATCCAGGAGGAGACGGTTAGTGACCTGCTGTGCCAGTTGGACACCCACAAGGCTATGGGCCCGGATGGGATTCACCCCAGAGTAATGAAGGAACTGGCAAACGAACTTGCCAAACCACTCTCGATTATCTACTGGCAGTCCTGGTTAACTGGAGATGTTCCAGCTGACTGGAAATTAGCAAATGTAACGCCCATCTACAAGAAGGGTCGGAAGGACGATCCAGGGAACTATAGGCCTGTCAGCCTGACCTTGGTGCCAGGCAAGGTGATGGAACAGCTCATCCTGAGTGCCATTACACAGCACATGCAGGACAATCGCGGCATCGGGGCCAGCCAACATGGATTCATGAAAGGCAGGTCCTGCTTGACCAACCTGGTCTCCTTCTGTGACCAAGTGACCCGCTTAGTAGATGAGGGCAGGGCTGTGGATGTAGTCTATCTAGACATAGGTAAGGCATTCGACACTGTCTCCCACAGCATCCTCCTAGACAAACTGGCTGCCCGGGGCTTGGATGGGTGGACTCTTCAATGAGTTAAAAACTGGCTGGATGGCCGAGCCCAGAGAGTGGTGGTGAATGGGGCAAAGTCCAACTGGTGGCCGGTCACTAGCGGTGTTCCCCAGGGCTCAGTTCTGGGGCCGGTGCTGTTCAATATCTTTATAGATGATCTAGACGTAGGGATTGAGTGCACCCTCAGCAAATTTGCAGATGACACCAAGCTGGGTGGGAGTGTCGATCTGCTGGAGGGTAGGAAGGCCCTACAGAGGGATCTGGACAGGTTAGATAGATGGGCTGAGACCAACGGCATGAGGTTCAACAAGAACAAGTGCCGGGTCTTACACTTCGGCCACAACAACCCCATGCAGCTCTACAGGCTGGGGGAAGAGTGGTTCGAAAGCGGCCCGGTGGAAAGAGACCTGGGGGTGCTGATCGACAGCCGGCTAAATATGAGGCAGCAGTGTGCCCAGGTGGCCAAGAAGGCCAATGGCATCCTGGCCTCTATTAGGAATAGTGTAGCCAGCCGGTCTAGGGAACTGATCGTCCCTCTGTACTCGGCACTGGTGAGGCCGCATCTTGAGTACTGTGTTCAGTTCTGGGCCCCACACTTCAAGAAAGATGTTGAGGTGTTGGAGCGAGTCCAGAGGAGGGCGACCAAGCTGGTGAAGGGTCTGGAGGGTCTGACCTACGAGGAACGACTGAGGGAGCTGGGGTTGTTTAGCCTGGAGAAGAGGAGGCTCAGAGGTGACCTTATTGCAGTCTACAACTACCTGAAGGGAGGTTGTAGTGAAGTGGGAGTTGGCCTCTTCTCCCAGGCAACTAGCGATAGGACAAGAGGGCACAGCCTCATGCTTCACCAGGGGAGGTTCAGGTTGGACATCAGGAAGAATTTCTTTTCAGAAAGGGTTATTAGACATTGGAACAGGCTGCCCAGGGAGGTGGTGGAGTCACCATCTCTGGATGTGTTTAAGAAAAGACTGGACATGGCACTTAGTGCCATGGTCTAGTTGACAGGGTGGTGTCAGGGCAACGGTTGGACTCGATGATCCCTGAGGTCTCTTCCAACCTGGTTGATTCTGTGATTCTGTGATTCTGTGAATTCAGTGTGGTGATTCACTTAAAAAAAAAAATGCATATCAGGCAGCGCTCACCAACTGTCTGTGAAAATATTTTCAGAATATCTAAATAAGGTTTGTAACATTTTTGAATGTTATGCAGAGACAGCCAGTGGAATTGCAACAAAGGACAACTTTCCAACTGTGATGTTCTTTCTTAGTGACCAACTCAGCAGTTCCTGGAGGAACGAGGTGTAAACCAAGAGTGCTGCCATGCTGAAGGGCATCACCAGTCACTATGGGCAGTGCTCCCCTTGTATGTGACTTCCAGACATTGCCACAGCTTGGGCGTACCCGGTGTTCGCTGCTTTACAGGCCAGCAGAGTTGGAATGTAGTTAAACAAGTGGCTGGTTTATGAGAGCAATGGGAGACTCTGCTGAGCATTGAACCCTCTAGCTAAAAGAATAGGTTAAGTGTGAGAATTAACATGGTATGTCTTGGATTATTTTAATGTATAAAGAACTGTAATGACAATCTTTACTCTGTGCTGGGCCTTGTTGAAACTTGAAGCTCGTGACTCTTCTTCACTGGGTTTATGCTGTTTAGTTTTGTTTTGTAGGTGATAATTATCCTATAATTAGTCTAAGTGGTTATTTTGGCAGCTTTGATTAGGTGCCAGCTATTATGAAATTTATGTGCAATATTGTGGTTTGTTGTAGTGAGTGTCCTCACATCCAATAATGACTGAAATTAATTTCTATTACTTTTGCAGGAATTACATTTCTGTAAATATTCCTAGAAATCTGCCCATGACACAATTTCTCAACATAAGTGAAATGTTTATCCTCACCTTTGTACACTCTTCCTGTATTTTTAATCCATTCAGACTTTCAAAAGCATATACTTTTGGTCCTAAAGTTCGATTGAAGAGAAGGCATGGCTACTGTGAGGTATTTTGCTACCCACAATAACTTAAAAATTGTCACTCTTCCACCTTGACAGCACTGTTTCACTGATTAATGGGCCATGATCTTGCCTTTGTATAAAGCAATTGCTCTTGGCTCCTGCTGAATTACCAAAGGAGCTGTAAAACAGACTGGTGCACACTGTACAAGTTTCCACCACTCTAAACTCTGTGAGAGCCACTGAAATGTATTAGGGCAGCAGCTCCTGGTTTCTGATGAGCTCCTGAGGCAGATGACCTATTGCTTCCAATAAGGACAATTTGGTAGCTTGGGACTGTACAAATCAGTAGCCTCCACTGGACTGACTGTGCCCCACTAAAATACTGTGCTCACACTTCTTTCAGCTTTGATTTCTGCTATGGGAGCCCCACTGAGCAGCCAGGTTAAGGGGATTCACACAAACCTTATGCCCTCTTTGTATTTCCACTGAAACTCAAAGTAGATCTTAAGGAGTGCGTAGTTAATCAATTGACTTAAATCAATTATTCCTGGTGTCTGGGACGGAGAAATTTCAAGCATCTTGGAAACGGGGATGGAGGAATCCAATTCTAGTTGCTACTGAACAGCTCCTTGCAGCAGTGTGGGAACATGATGTGTTCTGGAGGTTTCGTACCCTTTCCAAACCTTTCACTTAGACTTGAAGTGTTCATGCCACCTTGGCTGTTGAGAGTATATTTATTGTATGTGCAAAACATTCATTCATCACCTAAGTGTGCACAGAATGCAGTTGTTCTGTAGAGTTTGCTGTCAGTAGAATATTTTGCTCTTCTTTCCCTTCACTTTGCTGTGCAGACAGCTTCCGATTGTGCTTCTGCACACTGCCCATCTATTCAAGTGCAGCTGCCTTGGGTGTAAATTCCTCCTCTGGTATTTTGCCTTCCTAAATTGTAGAAGGTGTGAAGAATATAAAATGTTGCCTTCTACTTCTTTTGCAGCACTGACTGCACCCAGTTCACTATTTAATTCTTCTTATTTGTATCCCAAAGGTAATGGTGTTGTACTTTATAATTCATCTTGACAAATTCAATAGTACACTTGGCCCATATCCAAACTCATCTTTTCTTAAGGCTGGAGTTAAAATGATCATGTGTCTTGTTACCTCCCTACCCCTGAAGTTTGTATTTCACTCCTGCCAGAAGTGTGTTTCTTTATATGTGCATATCTCACAATTTGACATATAGCTTGTAAGGTCTTCAAGATATTATATGTCAACAAGTAAATCAATTGAAGAGAAGTTTCATTAACTGAATAGAAACAGATGTGTGCATAGGGTAACATTCCTCATTAAAGGAGAAAGTGTGTGACCTTTGCAGCACTTAAGCCTCAAATAGCTGATAGGTAGATGGTGTGGAAGGTTATATTTCTATGAGGCTCTTGTCTGAGATGTTTTGAGCTAGTTCTTATGCCAAGTTCTTTGTTACATATATCAGTCAGCTAACGCTCAGTACATCTTTTCTATATAGCACAATGTGTGACAGATTCTAACAAAACTGTTGATTTAAATAATAGATTTGTAATAAGTATGTGGTTTTCCGTGTTCAGCTTTTGAAACTGTTTTGCATAGTGAAGATTTGCAGAACTCCATTGCTAGGCTATGCCCCAAGTTATCTTATAATTGCAGTACTAAATAGAGGCTCAGTTAAACAGCAGCAATCAACAAGATTGTTTTTCTGAACTAGTCTTCAGTGACTATTTGCCCCCAGCAAAACCGCAGAAGAGCACAGTCCCATTCTCTGTGGCCATGTTCTCATTGAGTGTATGTTTGACCTAACTGCCAGCAGTATCATGTTTTGCAATGGCAGCAGCAAAAGGCGCTCGCACTGGGTACTGATGATCCTCACAAATTTTGAGATATCTCTTTTTCTCAACAGCTCTACCCTTCTGGTTTCCTGTGTTTTCTTTAACAATACTCAGGCAGCACAGGCCCTGAAGATTCCCCACAAATAAAACAACTCTGGGCTATTTAGATGATAGCAATATAGCTGCTTAATCTTTCCTTTCTCAGTTTGCACCCTCTGGAGAAGGCAGACGACAAAAGGGCACCACTTATATCAACCTATTTAGACGACTTTGAAAGCAGATAGCCTTTTGTCTTTGTAATAGGGCATCCTTATTTTCTGCCTTAAACCTTCTTTGCTCTTACTTACCAAAGGGTCTGTCAGATTCAGTTCTCTTGTCTTGTTTCTTGCCCCATGTTAGCCTCATGTTCAATCATTAGGCCTTTCGATTTTCATCCAATTTGAAAGACAATAATTTTAAAAGAAAAAAAATCAAAAGGCAAACACATAAACTGTCAGAGGATTTAATGCCATTCTCAAAAGCTTCTGATTTTTAAAAAGCTCTCTAGCATTCAAGATTTTTTTTCCCAGCATGTTAATAAGGCAAACAAACACAGAGCTAGTAATAATTAAAAAAATAAAAATCTAACCTTGGTCTACTACATTGCTGTAGAATTACTTTAA
Organism: Nyctibius grandis; assembly: GCF_013368605.1. Taxonomy (NCBI): domain Eukaryota; kingdom Metazoa; phylum Chordata; class Aves; order Nyctibiiformes; family Nyctibiidae; genus Nyctibius; species Nyctibius grandis. The sequence continues at coordinate 48,900,149 of NC_090663.1, read as the reverse complement.
TAGTCACAAAATATTTTTTTTCTCTTGAGTTTAAAAAATTAGAGGAAGCTATGTCTAGTTAATTTGAAACTTTATGATACAAATCTAGCTTAGAATCTCTGATACAGGCTTTGAGACAGATCCATTATATGTGTCTACCTCTTGTGCTCTGAATTTTGCCTTCTAAGTGTGCATCACTCAGCTCTTGCCTCAAGTGTGATAAAGAATGTTAGGAAAAAATCTGTAATGTGAATCCAGTCTAGGTTTGACTTAGAATAAGCATCTCATTTTTCATTCTGTAGCCATAGATTTCACTCTAAGGCATCAAACAATTTCCCACTTGAGTATATCCCAGAGAATCTTTTTCCTAATTCTTCCCAAATCTTACACTAACTCTGGAAATTTCTTGCCTATGGAGGACTTTATTTTTGACTCCCAGTAGATCCACAGAAAATTGTTAGGGTTAGTTCTGACAAGGACAAATACTTCTCCTGTTAGTTGAGGAACTCTATTTATTTGCTGAGTCTGAAGGCAAGAGTGATCCATTTCACTCTGTACCTCGACTGTACTTACTGTGAACAAGAGGTGATAGAATATAACAAGCGTTCTACATAAAACTTTAATTTCAGGTGCTATATGTTAGATTGAAAAGGGATATGTACTGCAGATTTTTGGTTAGGAAATAATATTTAAACAACAGCTTTTCTAGTTGTAGCTCCAAAATTAAACCCATTTAGAGTGCACTTATTCTAAACAGAAAATGTCTTGTAGATGCAATTGTTCTGTTGCATGAAATCACATCCAAATTATTGTTTTTCTGGGTGTAAAGTACTTTATATAACTGCAGTTGTGTAATGAAGTGAAGTTTAGTATACTGCACATATGAGACTTGTACTGTAATTGTAAAGAAAAATTACATTCCTTGCATTCAGCCTAATGTTTTCTAAAAGAGTCATTTGCATTTGTGAAGTCAAGCCCAAAATGTGGAGGTTTTCACTTTTTGGAAAATATGAACCTAAAGCTAAAACAAGGAAATTAATTAAGGTGTGCTGTATTGAGGTTTCTATCTGGACAGTCCAGAATCAAAAGTCCCAGGAAAATGAAGATCTTTTTTAACTGGAAGTACCACAATTCTAAATTGAAAAGACAGAAAGCAGAAGGTTGAAGAAAGATTTAAGTAATAGCATTTTCTAGGTAAGATGAATGCATGGCATCGTTCAGAAATCCATACAGGAGTCTAATCTTAGATTAGTTAGAATTATTTAACATGTTCTAATTAGCAGAAAAATATTTTAAACCAGGATTGAGCTTTCTCTTAGAGAATATGTATTCACTGATGACTTAAGTGAACAGAATTGGTAGTCTTCTCTCTTATCCATTTTATATCAGTTCACCCATCATTAAGTTGCACAATCCACCTGTCAGTCACAAGTAAATTCCATATGGGTGTTGCTTGCTAATTACTCTAATTTATTTTTTAAATTATGAGATGAGACAACAGGCAAGACACTGAAGATAACAAATTTAAAATAAACCCCTCATCATACACAGTCATGTATTGATGTTTAACATCTGAATATCAATTTAAACATGGATTAAAAACTGAGGTTAGATTAGGAACAGTCCAAGAGAAATAACATTAAACTCATGTAGGTCAGATAACACAAATAATTCTAAGGAAAAGAAAGGGCAGGAGAGCAGCTGGAATAGAAAAAATGTAGAATACAGGAGGAAAGATGCAGTTGTAATTAACCTGTTAAAACTGCTTAACATCAGACTGATTCCACTCCCTAAGAAGTCAGTGGGAATTTTACTTCTGATTTCAGGGGGAACAATTAGGTGAAGTGGGTCGAGAGCCCAACAGTCCTATACTACATGTTAAAATAATTTGAACTCTCAGTGATAGGCTGACTAGAATTAATGTACAGTTTTTTGTTAAAGTTTTGCCTTATTCTTTTAGAAGAGTGTCAAGGCAGTGGGAAAGTGGCAAGAAATGTACTTGTAATAAAACTGATCAAGTTAATAGGTAAGTTTAATGTGATGATTGGAAAATATGTAAAAATCTTGAAGGACAATAACAAAGGTAGATAGTTATAGATTCTTTGGATTGCTGTAATATTAATCCTAAGGTTTGTACAGGAAAGTTGAATAATATTCTAATGCTGAGTGTCTTGTGTTATATGTTATGAAAGGCAGGAGCAACTATTATTATGTTACAGTGACTCATAACACTCTCTCTTCTATTCCATGCTCCATCCTCCTGCTCTAATTGGGTCTAAAAATTCACCAAGAGGTGAATCCCTGAGCACACAGATCCTTTTGGAGCCTTCTCTGCACCAGCTTCAAAGTGCCCGTGCAATCTGGCAAAACAGAGACAAAGAGCATCTGCTGGGTCCTACATACCACTAAGTAAAGGATGGAATTACAATAGATTCTTCATGGTGAGACAATCCCATCAGAAGATGGATGAATAAAAATGAGTAGAGAGCTTCTGCTGCTGAATCTCAGTATGTTTCTTTCTGATATGTATTACCTCCTTGGAAACATGTGTCTTCTGGTTTTGGTTAATGAGAAAGTTGTCAAACTCCTCCTATTTCTGACCTCTTCTGCAGCTGTTCTGAAGTCTTCAGAAACAGTTCAGAGACACAGATATATTTGTCTTCACCTCCTATGGATAGATGATAGCGTAAGTATTGCCCTCCTTTGTTTCAACACCAACTGAAGCATGACGTAGAAGCTCTGGTTATTTGGTACTCTATTCTTGGAAGCCCTGTTTCTAAATCACATATGCTGTCTGTTTTCAGCCTGTAGTTTCCTTTCAGTATTTCTTATAATATATAGGATAATTGCAATGGCTATATCTTAATTGAGACAGAAAAACTGCCAAAAGGGAACTGAAAAAGCATGGCTGGGTCTTTTGTGGTCTCTTTTATTACCACCACAATAAGAAGTTTTTTCAATATAATTGCTGGTAATGCTTAAAGATTTCGTTAACTTTGAGCTTAACTACAATTATAGCTTTCTTAGTGACAGAGAAAAACCTATGTGAATTTAGCATTCTGTGAAATGTACATGTAAAATTCTGATACAGTATCCATCATCACCAAAGTCTCTGCTTCTGGATGAGAAGAGTGATTCTTGAGTTCAGGTAAAGGCAAAACTAAAAGGAAAAAAAGTTTTGACTTATTTAATGGAAAATTGATGTCTTTTAAATTACAGTTAGTGTTTGTAGGAAAATCACAACTAATTCCTTGCACATTAAAAATATGGAAATTCGTAAGGGAGTATGGAGAGTTTGCAGTGCTTAGGCAGAACAATCTTTGCAACTAAGTTATCAGCAGGCTAATCCTCCTGTTCTCTGTCTTGCCAAACTGGGCATGTCTGCATGTCGATCAGAGTACTAATTTGATTAAGTGCATGAAGGTCCTGAGCCCCAGTCCTTCACCTGATCCTGGATTTTCAGCACTCAACGTCAGATCATGAGTCTACAGTTGACAGCAACCTTATGACAACCCTAAAAGACAGTACAGACACATAAGTCATATCTTTGTTCGTCTGCTGTGCTCCTGGGGTTGTTCTGAAGACAAAGAAAACAATGTTAGTGCTGCTACAGAGAACTGGGCTCAACTGCTGAAATGCGTCTAAAATGGCTTTTCCGTTGGCAAAATCCATTTTGAGCTGTATTTTTTTCAGTTGTGTAATCAAATAGGCTGGTTCCTGAACAAAAAAAACTTGACCAAAGAGGCTGGTTTCCTCCTGGTAAAACTAGAAAGAAAATCAAGTGGTAGGGGTTTTTTTAAAAAAACCTGTACTCCTTTGAGTCAATTCTAAATCTGTGGCTCAGCAGTGAGTAAGGGGCTCCATATTATAGAGGTGATTATGTCTTTCACATGAGTGGCAAAACCAAAAGCATGTCAGCATTGTTCTGCAAGAATGGAGTTGTTAGCACTCTATTCAAATTCCAGTTTGGGTAATTACTTTCTCCTTACCTAACTTCACCTGCAGTTCCAAATGAATGCAATCTTCAATTCCTATTATAAACTATTGTGTAAAATCACGATAGCCCCTGCAATTCACCCTAGAACTCATTGCAATCCCTAGTGTCTGAAAAGATTCTTGTGTGGTATGCATTCAATTTGTAAAGCCCTTTGAGATCCTTGTGAAATAATAGATGTATATGAATATATAATGTCACTTTCCTAGGTTAGATAAAAAGGGGAAAATTATTTCTAGCTGAAACACGTCAAAGGGTATAAAACTAGCTGAAACTTTGATAGGAAGGAACAGATCAATATATTATTCTTTAGATCTTTTGTTCTCTTCATTCACAGTTCTGTCAGTTACTTGATCAGAACCTTTAGTGTAGGTGGAGGTAGGAGATGGAAGGGAGATTGCAGTCTACAACTACCTGAAGGGAGGTTGTAGTGAAGTGGGAGTTGGCCACTTCTCCTGGGCAACTTGCGATAGGACAAGAGGACACAGCCCCAAGCTTCACCAGGGGAGGTTCAGGTTGGACATTAGGAAGAATTTCTTTTCAGAAAAGGTTATTAGACATTGGAATGGGCTGCCCAGGGAGGTGGTGGAGTCACCATCTCTGGATGTGTTTAAGAAAAGACTGGACATGGCACTTAGTGCCATGGTCTAGTTGACAGGGTGGTGTCAGGGCAACGGTTGGACTCGATGATTCCTGAGGTCTCTTCCAACCTGGTTGATTCTGTGATTCTGTAAGAGAAAAAGGTTTGGCTAAAGAGAGAAATTTTGTTGTAGCTGAAGCCTCAGCTGAAAGAGGTGTAACACTGATGAAGTGAAATTGTACCACAGAGGAGGAGCACTGGGCCCATGTTCCTTCCATAACAAGAAGCATCCCTCGTTCATATCCTCTTGCCTCTCAAGACAGGAATACTGCTATTACTGCTGTATTTTTAGTACTGATGTTATACTGGCTGTTAATACAATAAAGGGATCCCAGAAAAGCTGGAGCATTTACTCCATTAGCTTTAAGACAAGGAAAGAAGGGGGAAAAAAGTCTGACATATTTTGGACTGCTGATGGAAGGTATCGCTTTGACTTTATTACTTACACCAGTAGTTCTAGAAGATTTTTTCATTCCAAAATACATATAGAGAGTAATTGAGAAAATGGATTCTTAGGCAATGCAAAATTACTTTCTTCTTTTTTTTCTGTCTCAATTATCAGTTGGGATACTTGACTTGACTTATTTTTCCATCTTGAAAAAAGGTATTTTTAACTGAATCTCAAATTTTTTTCCACAGGTAAAATTTAACACCAAGGGAAACAAACAGACTTGTGTCTGCAGAGATAATTTTTTGCTATATAATTGCCAGGTGCTTTTACAATTCTCTGTTTCATAAGCTTCTATGATTTGAATATATTCTTTGTATAGCTAAATATGTTATTTTGAATTTCTGTAATCTTTACTGTACTTACCCCCCTCCCTCTTTTTTTTTTTTAGTGCCATATCTCCAGAATTTTTCTGCTAATGCAGTATGTCTGACTCTTACAGATGACTTGAAACAGTTGACAACATGCCCTTAAACACTGAAAACTATTATGTAAGTACCAGTGGTAAGTGCTAATGATACTTAGCTCTCTCAGCACAAAAAAAACCTCCCTGTATCATTAAGGAATTGCACTGATTTCAGACATTTGTGTGTTTGAAATCTTTAAGCCAGGGATCTAAAACAGAATACTGAGTCACAGTTCCATTATCCACCACATAAAACTAGGTTGGAGATAATCATTACTTGAAACTTGATCCAGTTGAGAGGCTGAAGCTAATTCATTTTTTCTTCTTTGTATGTGAAGCACATATTCCTTCATTAATATGAAACTTGTCAATACTTATGGATTTTGTGTAATTTTTTTTCTTAAAAGTGTAGTCAATGACACTCCTTTCTCCAGTTCCTGCTGAGATCAATGGCAATATTGCCACTGACTTAAAAAAATAAAAATCTCACTTTTTAAACGTACCTTAAAGGAACAATTGAGATGATAGTTTTTGATGAAAAATGTCTTGTATCAGACATATTGAATTCAACCCATGTTCCCCCAAACCAAGCAAAAGAAAACATAAAGATCAGATTTGGTGGCAGGGTAAAAGACATCTCAACTGTAAAATTAGTAATTCTTAAGAATGAATAGTTTCAAATGGCACATTTAATGTTCTATGAGATGTAGGTCACCTTTACAGATGTGCATTAAAGGGGTGCTGTCATGTATTTCAAACTTGCTGGAAAAGCAGAGTCTTTCTTTTTCTATTGTACGACCTAGAGCATAAAAAAAAAAAAAAAGGCACCTTGTGGTTTTAATGCTCCGGCTTGTCAGAAAGCATTATAGATAATTACTACTTGTCTCACTGCCAATAAACGCCAATTTCAAAGCTAGATTATGAATTTGCATGAAGATTATACAATTTGTGTAACAATTATAATATGTCTCATTTTTCAGAGCTTTTATTATGCATTACCAACTTATCTCTTTCCAGATTTGGTCCACAGATTTGAAAACTGATTTTCTTTTCAGAAGTTTATTTCCTATATAATTGTAAGATTTTAGAAATCTCTGCTTCTATATGCCTCTCCTGTTGCCTTTAAGCTTACGTAACTTATGTCAATGTAATTATTCCTTTGGTTTAGAGCATCTGTATAGGCATCTGGTACTAAACAAAGATGTTTCCATTATTTTCCCTGTGTCATATTTCCCTATTTAATCATACATTTTTTTGTTTTTGTCTCTCTGGATCATTATGACTGTATGCTGTGATTTCTCAAGTGGCAATTTTACAGGTGCCAAAAGCAAAATTTGTTTCATGGCTAAAGACCAACAAGATACTGAGTACTGAGCCAATAAGCATAGTGCAATGCTCTGTGTCCAGTATAGTTTAATTACCTATTTGGGTCATTTTCCTCTGGATGTCATTAGCTCAATCGATAAACTGCCTGTCTCTAACAATGGTTGATATCAAACATGTTTCCCTTCTGAACTCAATTTTACATGTATTACTAAGATTTCTCTCTCATTTAATTAGTTTTGTCTATTCATTTATCATGAAACTATCTTCAATTTCTTTATGATATGATCATTGAACCAGATTGAGAATGATTGACCCCCAAATCTATGTAGTCTTTTCAATATTGATAATACACCATGGTAAAAAATATCGTGTGTGTCTGAAATGGTGAATAAACTCAGTGTTATAAAGAAGTTAATGTTTATCACAAAGTGCAATCAAATTGCAAAGGGACCAAAATGTAATAATTGAATAATAATTATTTTAATATGCTGCTGTGTGATTACCTTGTAGAAATGTCCTAGGGAATTTGAGAAAAATGACACATTTTCCACAGTGTTTTTTCAACTTTTGTATAAAATGTTGTTGTTAATGATATATATTCTACAACATGCTCCATGGAAAACCGTAATCTCTAGAAAATCCGGTTGGTTTTTAGAATACTGTGTGTAGGACTTCTGTACCTCTGCAAAACATATATAGTTAATTTCTAATGAATCCAAGCGGCTTTCATAAAGATATTGAGCTTTCATATAAAAAATGCACACTAGAGTGCAAAGTGTATAATTCATACTATTAGTGTATAGTAAGTATATAAAACTAAGACAAAATGTAATTACTTCATATTCAGTTGAAAAGACAATTTCCAAGATCACATTAGAAGACAAGGCTTGAAGTGCACTTACAAAAGAACTTTCTATAAAAAAAACCTTACTCTTTTAAATTGGATTCCTCAAGACTCCAAATCTGTACTGCATTACTATCAAAGATGGTGAGATGTAGTATTTCCTTCTCATAAGAATACTCAGTGGGGAAAAAAAAACCATCCACTTACGTGTAGAAAATGAGTGACCTAGTGCTATTTTTTACCTTTATAAGCTTTTATAAATATAGAGTAAGGTACAGGTAGTTTCTTATATTACTTGGCAGTTTTTGATAGCAGAATGGAAATGTGAATCCTTCTTCTTGTGCTGCATATTTACTCCTTGAAAAGGTGAAGATGATACACATCAGATTAGGAACACTGACAAATGTATTGCAGCATTGGTGTCTTAAGCAAGTAGGATGATCAGCTTGGCTGTAAAGGTGCCCGAATCAGCGACTTTAAACATTGCGGTTTGTGAGGCAAACAATGAAATATCAGATGTTCCTATTTATATCCTGGTTAGCTAAGCATGGCTTCTTTCTTTCTTTCTTTCTTTCTTTCTTTCTTTCTTTCTTTCTTTCTTTCTCTCTTTCTCTCTTTCTCTCTTTCGCTCTTTCTCTCTTTCTCTCTTTCTCTCTTTCTCTCTTTCTCTCTTTCTCTCTTTCTCTCTTTCTCTCTTTCTTCTTTTATTTTTTTTAATATTACAAGAAATTGCATCATGCAGTGCCATTAATCAATTTATTAAAGTCCACATTAAAAGTAGTTTGATGTTTGGGCTTCCCAGTATTTCAGAACACTGACCGTTAACAAGGCACTTGCTTTGAATTTCCAGAACAATTATTCAAATATTCATCCCCTTTTTATGCTCATTTGTTCTTGTGCCACATTGCCCTTGATATGAAATAACATTTCTCTCTTTTGATACATTGGCTCTTGATATATCTGCAGAGGGCAATCATATCAAACCTTGGACTTGACTTTTGGTAGGCTAAAAGCCTTGTTCTTCTCTCCCATAGTATCTATTTCTGTGTCAGATCTATAGCTCTTCTCTGTATCTGTAGCAGGAGTGATCAGAAGATGCATTTGTGAAATTTTAAAGCCCTCTGAGACTTCTGCGGTGGCAGAAATGCTTCTTTCTCTCTGCAGATGGTGAGAAACCCTTGCCCAGCTTCCTCAGAGGGATCTTGTTCTCTTTGGATATGGTGCGGGGTGCTTTGGTGCTGAGCGAAGCTGGCACACTGGCATAGTCCAACAGCAAAGAAAATCTAATCCTCTCTTGGGTTACCTGCAGTGTAACAGACACATTTGGATGTTCCTAATCTGGCTCAAGTGCATAGTAAAAGGGTTTAGCTTAAAAAACCACAATGCTGAATATTCTGACTTAAAACCCTGACAGTATGGGAGCATCCTGAGCTCTGTTGATTCCTGTGTATCTGAATTGCTGAGTTATAATCTGCAGGAGAATGGATATTTTAGAATGGAAGTAGAACAGAAGTGGTTGTAATTAATTTCCAAGTTATTAATTCTTGTGCTGAGCATACCTATTTTACAGTTGCATAAATTTATCAGCTGCCTACATTTGGGTTATACTTTGGATGGTGCATTTAAGGGCTAACATGGGTGAAAAATAAGGTCTCACAGAATCACAGAATCACAGAATGTTAGGGATTGGAAGGGACCTCGAAAGATCATCTAGTCCAATCTCCCTGCCGGAGCAGGATTACCTAGACCATATCACACAGGAACACGTCCAGGCGGGTTTTGAATGTCTCCAGAGAAGGAGACTCCACAACCTCTCTGGGCAGCCTGTTCCAGTGTTCGGTTACCCTCACCGTAAAGAAGTTTTTCCTCATATTTATATGGAACCTCCTGTGTTCCAGCTTGCACCCATTGCCCCTTGTCCTGTCAAGGGATGTCACTGAGAAGAGCCTGGCTCCATCCTCATGACACTTGCCCTTTATATATTTATAAACATTAATGAGGTCACCCCTCAGTCTCCTCTTTTCCAAGCTAAAGAGACCCAGCTCCCTCAGCCTCTCCTCATAAGGGAGATGTTCCACTCCCTTAATCATCTTCGTGGCTCTGCGCTGGAATCTCTCTAGCAGTTCCCTGTCCTTCTTGAACTGAGGGGCCCAGAACGGGACACGATATTCCAGATGCGGCCTCACCAGGGCAGAGTAGAGGGGGAGGAGAACCTCTCTTGACCTGCTGACCACACCCCTTCTAATCCACCCCAGGATGCCATTGGCCTTCTTGGCCACAAGGGCACATTGCTGGCTCATGGTCATCCTGCTGTCCACTAGGACCCCCAGGTCCCTTTCACCTACACTGTTCTTCAACAGGTCTGTCCCCAACTTGTACTCATGCATTGTCTCAGGAAGGTCTGCCAATGGAGACTGCCACTCAGTGGCAGAAATACTATTTAACAAATAAAAGCAGAGCACACAGGGGAAAAGGGGGACACTGAAAAAAATGCTTTAGGAAAGAGATAATGATCTTTAGACAGATATCTTTGAAATAATTTTCAATGTCATTTGAACAAAACATAGACCAAACCCTATTTATGTAAATTGCATATTATAGCACTCTCTGTGATGTGTATGTTACACCGATAAGACTCTGTGGTCTCATCACCAAAGTGAAAATTTTGTCACTGATTAGAGTGAGACTGTGATTTTTTCAGTAGTCCAATCTGGACACATTTACAGCTACTGTGAGATAGCAGATGCTCTCATCCTTTCACTGCTCTGAAACTCTCATCTGTGAGTGTGACCAAATTAATTCTGAAGAGCTCTTTGAAACGCACTTGTTTATCCAGAGATTATACATGGTGGCATTCTGGACAAATTCAATTAATACAATGCAGAATTGTTACCGCATGTATAGAAAAACAGTTAAAAATATTAGTAAAGAAATATACCTGAGTACGATTTTACAGGTTTAATTTTCTAAAGAATAGCAGAAATCATGCATAAAATTGAATTAAATTTTAAATTAAAATTAAACCCTTTAAAATGTTTAACTGTAAAAATGAGCATTTAGTAATGCATTAACAACACAATATCATTTTGTAAATGTTATAAGTATTTTTTTTTAGTTTGTAAATTAAGAGGGAAAAAGTGAGAAAACACCTCTCTCTTTCTAATCTCATATCAAGTCTGGGAGATTGCTTCCCTTAAAAAATAAAATGAAAAGAAGCCATTAAGCATTCTGTATTTGTGTTTTTAAAATCATAGCTTTATAATATTCCAATAAGGAAAACCAAAAGCATTGAGGTCACTTTACCAAACATTCATAAATGCAGCATGATATAAAGTTAAAGCTGTACCTGCTTAAATGTTAACGTAAGAAAGATTGCTGCACAGGAAGAATGTTTCACCTTAGTTAGTTTCGAACAGAATCTGCAAAGAATAAAAAGTTTCATGATGATGTTCTTTCAACCATTCTTTTCTTTTCTTTTTTTTTTTAAATCAAGAGCTTCATTTTATAAGATGTTGCAGGATATATAAACATCTCACCAACTGTTGATATTTCTTCCTGCCATTTAAGAAACTAACCGTAATTTGAGGATAATAAGCTCTAATTGGGGCATATGGTGACTGCAATACAGTACATAGTGTCTGATACATTTTTGCATATGAAAGACCATTTAACTATACAATTCTTTGCAGGGAAGCTTAGAACTTTCCTGGAAATTTCTAATTGTCCAAAGGAAATGAAACTGGTATAAGTTTTGGAGTGACTGAGTAAAAATAGAAGTAGTTTTGCAAAGTGTTAGGAAATTTGGTGCATTATTTGGGCTTATTTTATGTCTTTTTTTTTTTTAGTAGCAAAACTATTTTGGATGCATATGAGCAAAATACATAAATAAAAAAAATAAGCTTGTTGAGGAAAACCAGATACATTGATGAAGAACGAATGTTTAAATGACAAAGGAAATAAAGGGTTATAATGGACATATGAAAAATGTTCTGGTAATGTACTAGCAAATGGAAAAATAAGACTTTAAATTTACATTTCATAAAAATGAATCAGTGTATAAAACCAGACAATTGTGAAGACTACAAAAATAGTGTTTTCAACAGTCTAGTTAGCCTTGTTTATCACAGGCATACTGTAATATCAGCAAATGACTGTGGAATTCATGACACTTTATTCTCCTATTCTTCATATTTATTGGGATATAACTTTTGGAAGTGAGGCCACAAATGTTTCCTTTACTTACTAAAAGACATCTCTTTGTTTTTTATTCAATAGCTACACTACCATTAAAACAATGAAATGCCTAATATCTGCGATGCATAGATGAGCATGTGCAATAAAGTATGCACCATGCATTATAATTCACCTAATCATGCAGCAAGCTGCTTTTTAGGATAAAGTTTGTGCCAAAGTAGAGCTAAGGTAAAGTATATGAGGTGTCATTGTACTTAAATGCAAAAAAAATCATACCTGAAAGTGCAAGAATAACATCACGTGAAAACCATTGCTTAATAAAAAAATTAAATATGTCACATAAACAATAGCATTCAGTTTATGTGGATATTTAAGCAGTAGGATTACTTGAAAGATACTATTGTTGCTATTGATCTATTTCTGTCCAAAAATGTAATGTCACTCTTATTTTCTAGATACTTTTTATCTCCTTCTGTCTTAGGAATTGCCATATTGGACTAGACCAAAGTTTTATCTAGTCCAGTATTTTCATTCTGACCTTAGGAAGGATATTGTTTACTGTATCTGTAGCTGCAAGAAAAAAAAAGTAGTGTGAGAATTTCTGGCTTGGTTAATCTAGAATAATTTGCATTTTTTTTTCCTTTCTGTTCCTCTAGGTCTTAAACTGACTTCTGCTGGACACAAAATTTTAACCCTTAGTCCTTAGTTTTCATACATATTCCAAAATAAAGCTTATTGATACGTGTAAGAATTCAGGATATTCATCAGCTAGGTATGTTCTTTTGGGATCTCTTTGAGTTCTTGGCCTCGGCAGCTTCCAGGTACAGTGACTTTTATTCCACTATGTGGAAGAAAAAGTATTTATAATTAATTTACCACCCTTTAATTGAATTTTGTCCCCTGTGCACTTATTACAAGACATGGAGATCAGAAGCTCCCAACCATTTCCAGACTATCAGTGCATATGTTTTTATTGTGATTGGTATATATGGTAAAAAAAGAATACACTTTTTCTATCACCTTTTTAAGTAAAACAATTCCAACCTTTTTGTGCATTTTTCCATCTTGATAATTTCTTCAAATCTTTCTCTAAGATTTGAACTCCCTTTTTTGAACTTCTGCCATTTCTTTAACACATTTTTTGAAACACAGTGATCAGTGCTGCTATATTATTCTGGAGAAGATGGCATTTTAGAGGGATATATGGTCTTTTCTTGACTCTAGTGGCACATTGAGCAATCGATGTTTTTTATTCCTTCCTTTTGTCTTTCTTTATTGTCAGTTACTTTGGAAGGCACAATGTAACTTGCTACAGACCCTGTATTTGAGTACCAAAGAGAAACTGAAAGGAGAGATCACAGAATCACAGAATCACAGAATCAACCAGGTTGGAAGAGACCTCTGGGATCATCGAGTCCAACCGTTGCCCTGACACCACCCTGTCAACTAGACCATGGCACTAAGTGCCATGTCCAGTCTTTTCTTAAACACATCCAGAGATGGTGACTCCACCACCTCCCTGGGCAGCCTGTTCCAATGTCTAATAACCCTTTCTGAAAAGAAATTCTTCCTGATGTCCAACCTGAACCTCCCCTGGTGAAGCATGAGGCTGTGCCCTCTTGTCCTATCGCTAGTTGCCTGGGAGAAGAGGCCAACTCCCACTTCACTACAACCTCCCTTCAGGTAGTTGTAGACTGCAATAAGGTCACCTCTGAGCCTCCTCTTCTCCAGGCTAAACAACCCCAGCTCCCTCAGTCGTTCCTCGTAGGTCAGACCCTCCAGACCCTTCACCAGCTTGGTCGCCCTCCTCTGGACTCGCTCCAACACCTCAACATCTTTCTTGAAGTGTGGGGCCCAGAACTGAACACAGTACTCAAGATGCGGCCTCACCAGTGCCGAGTACAGAGGGACGATCAGTTCCCTAGACCGGCTGGCTACACTATTCCTAATAGAGGCCAGGATGCCATTGGCCTTCTTGGCCACCTGGGCACACTGCTGCCTCATATTTAGCCGGCTGTCGATCAGCACCCCCAGGTCTCTTTCCACCGGGCCGCTTTCGAACCACTCTTCCCCCAGCCTGTAGAGCTGCATGGGGTTGTTGTGGCCGAAGTGTAAGACCCGGCACTTGTTCTTGTTGAACCTCATGCCGTTGGTCTCAGCCCATCTATCTAACCTGTCCAGATCCGTCTGTAGGGCCTTCCTACCCTCCAGCAGATCGACACTCCCACCCAGCTTGGTGTCATCTGCAAATTTGCTGAGGGTGCACTCAATCCCTACGTCTAGATCATCTATAAAGATATTGAACAGCACCGGCCCCAGAACTGAGCCCTGGGGAACACCGCTAGTGACCGGCCACCAGTTGGACTTTGCCCCATTCACCACCACTCTCTGGGCTCGGCCATCCAGCCAGTTTTTAACTCATTGAAGAGTCCACCCATCCAAGCCCCGGGCAGCCAGTTTGTCTAGGAGGATGCTGTGGGAGACAGTGTCGAATGCCTTACCTATGTCTAGATAGACTACATCCACAGCCCTGCCCTCATCTACTAAGCGGGTCACTTGGTCACAGAAGGAGACCAGGTTGGTCAAGCAGGACCTGCCTTTCATGAATCCATGTTGGCTGGCCCCGATGCCGCGATTGTCCTGCATGTGCTGTGTAATGGCACTCAGGATGAGCTGTTCCATCACCTTGCCTGGCACCAAGGTCAGGCTGACAGGCCTATAGTTCCCTGGATCGTCCTTCCGACCCTTCTTGTAGATGGGCGTTACATTTGCTAATTTCCAGTCAGCTGGAACATCTCCAGTTAACCAGGACTGCCAGTAGATAATCGAGAGTGGTTTGGCAAGTTCGTTTGCCAGTTCCTTCATTACTCTGGGGTGAATCCCATCCGGGCCCATAGCCTTGTGGGTGTCCAACTGGCACAGCAGGTCACTAACCGTCTCCTCCTGGATTACGGGAGCTTCACACAGCCCCCTGTCCCTAACTTCAGGCTCTGGGGGCTGAGTCTCCTGAGGACAACCGATCTTGACATTAAAGACCGAGGCAAAGAACGCGTTGAGCACCTCTGCCTTTTCCTCATCCCCTGACACTACACTACCCTCCTCATTCAGCAAGTGGTGGAGGCTCTCCTTGACCCTCCTTTTGCTGTTGATGTATTTGTAAAAGCTTTTTTTGTTATCTTTGACTGTAGCAGCCAAATCAAGCTCTAATTGAGCTTTGGCCCTTCTAATCTTCTCCCTACACGACCTGGCCACGTCCCTATAGACCTCCCAAGTCACCTGACCCTTCTTCCAGAGCAAGTAGGCTCTCTTTTTTTCCTTAAGTTCTAGCCTAAGTTCTCTGTTTAACCAGGCTGGTCTTTTTCCCCAATGGCTTGCCTTCCTACAGACTGGGACAGCCTGCTCCTGAATATTTAGCAATTCCCTTTTGTAGCATGTCCAGCCTTCCTGGACTCCTTTGCCCTTCAGGACCGATTCCCAAGGGACTCGGTCCACCAGCCTCTTAAACAGGCTAAAGTCAGCCCGCCGGAAATCTAAGGCAGAAGTTCTACTCTTGCCCCTCCTCACTTCCCCCACTATCAAAAACTCTACCATTTCGTGGTCGCTACTCCCAAGACGGCCACCGACCCTCACATCTCCCACTAGTTCTTCTCTGTTCACAAACAACAGGTCAAGCAGGGCCCCTCCTCCAGTGGGCTCATTTACCACTTGCATGAGGAAGTTGTCCTCCACACATTCGAGGAATCTCCTAGATTGCTTCCTCTCTGCCATGTTGTATTTCCAGCAGACATCTGGCAAGTTGAAGTCGCCCACGAGTACAAGGGCCGGCGACCGGGCGGCTTCTGACAGCTGCTTGTAAAACGCCTCGTCCGCCTGCTCATCCTGGTTGGGTGGTCTATAACAGACTCCCACCGTAATGTCCGCCCTGCCGACCTTCCCCCTGATCTTCACCCATAAACATTCAACCTTGTCATCCTCACCATCTTCCTCAATTTCAACACAGTCCAAGCACTCCCTAACATACAACGCTACCCCACCGCCTCTCCTGCTTCGCCTGTCCCTCTTAAAGAGCCTATAGCCATCCATAGCTGCACTCCAGTCATGAGAGTCATCCCACCATGTTTCTGTGATGGCAACCACATCATAACCTTCCTGCTGTACAGTGGCTTCTAGCTCTTCCTGTTTGTTGCCCATATTGCGTGCATTGGTGTAAACGCACTTCAGCTGGGCTAGCGCCCTTGCCCCCGACGCAGGCCTGTCACCCCTAGGTTCATTTGTGGCTGTCCTGGTCTTATCCCCCTCCCCCATCGAACCTAGTTTAAAGACCTCTTGATCAGCCCTGCCAACTTCTGGGCCATAACCCTTTTCCCCTTCTGATTCAGCTGTTCCCCATCCAGCATAAGCAGGCCCGGTGCCATGAAAGCCACCCCGTGGTCTACAAACCCAAAATCCCACCTACGGCACCAGTCTCTTAGCCACATATTAATCTGTTGTACTTTCATAGTCTTTTCCCTATTTTCACCAAACGACGAAGGAATTGAAGAGAATATCACCTGCGCACCTACCCCCTTTACCAAATGCCCCAGGGCCCTGAAATCCCTTTTGATAGCCCTTGGACTTCTCTCTTCAATCTCATCCCTACCCACCTGGAATACTAATAGTGGGTAGGGATGATCACTTTCTTTTATTTTCTTGCTCAATATCAGTGTTGCATTCAATGACTGCTGTCTTTAAAGGTTTCTGACCCAGCTAGAAAGGATATCCTTTGCTTTGATACATGATTGGTTTGGGGAGAAGTGCTGGGATGGTGGCTGGGGTAAGGGCTTGTGCCGCTTTCCTCTGAAAGAGTGGAGCTACACTGGGGGTTGGCAAGGACAGATGCTACAGAAAGGCCGTTCCAGTCACGTTGAGAAACCCTTTAACTGCCTGTAGCTGGTTTGTGTGACAGTCTCTAATTCGCGGCCTCAGATTAAACCTATGGCTGGATTTGAGGAAAAGAAGGTATTTTCCCTTATGCCAGATTGTTTTACTCTGTAGAGTTTTATAGGATCTTATTTCAGGGATCCTTTGAGTATCTTCATGAAAAAGTTCCGTTCTATTGCAGAATCTCAAGATGTAGGTGGTATCCTTAATCACTGCAGACTTCTTCCTCTGGCATGTTTTAATTTTAAAGGCTTTTGATATTTTATATTAAAGGCCCTATTCTGTGATCAGATGCTGAGGCATGTTTTGTGTATTGGGGGATGTTTTACAACTTGTGGAGCAGACACTGAAGAATTCTACACTTTTTGTGTATCAGCTGTATATCTGGCTGTATACCAGCTCTGTATCTATCTGATTAACTTGGTGGAAGTGGCCATAGATGACCAGTACTTGAGTCCTCAAGTGACTTGTAACCTGAGTTCCTAAGTGTGTGTGGAAGGGGAAGAGGGAAAAGCAGAAGGAATGGAGAGAAGATATAGGGAAAGAGAAGAGTTGGATGGAATGCGAGCATACGTCTGCATCCTTAAGGTTGAGTATTTGCTGTTGTGGTGGGTTGATCTTGGCTAGACTCCAGGTGCCCACCAAAGCCGCTCTATCACTCCCTTCCTCAGCTGGACAGGGGAGAGAAAATATAATGAAAGGATTGTGGGTTGAGATAAGAACAGGGAGATCACTCAGCAATCACCGTCACTGGCAAAACAGACTTGACTTGGGGAAAATTAATTTAATTTGTTGCCAATCAAATCAGAGTAGGGTAGTGAGAAATAAAACCAAATCTTAAAACACCTTCCTCCCATCCCTCCCTTCTTCCTGGGCTCAACTTCACTCCCGATTTCTCTACCTCCTTCCCCGAAGGGTGAAGGGAGACCAGGAATGGGGGTTGCAGGTTCTTTCAAGTTATTGCTTCACTTCTCTTTAATGTTTTATGACATAGGTGACCTTGGGAAATATATCTTTTTTGGCTGTAACAATAGTATTTCAAAGATGCTTTAGGAATTTTATTTGCCATCTATTTCTATACTTTTGGACTGAGAATCCAATATGCTGAACACACAATGCACATGCAAGCCAGGTAATAAAACCAGATTTTTTTTTTTTGCATTACTGTTTTAGCTTTGTTTCTTTCTGAAGTACTAAGCAGGTCATGAATTCTAAAATCTAATCTTCTGTAAGTGTTAGTAATGAGACAGTGCAGCAGAGAGGCATAGCCTCTTCCCACAAGGTTTCACTTTGTTTATGATTTAAGTCACGTGAAGTGTGGAATTTGAGATAAGGCATGAAATTTTTAGGTGGTGCCAGCTGGCATTGCTCCATTAAAATCAATGGGAAGACACCAGTTCTCACCACTAGCTTCTGACTCACTCCCAGGGGAAATAAAATAGTTAATATGAATGTTTCAGTCATGAATCTTTTACATTGAGCTGTTGACATGGCAAAGACAGGTCCTGATATTCAAAATCTGTGGCAATTTGAGATAATATACTTTGGATTTGAGAGAATCCATAGGTTTTCTCTCTATCATCCAGTATTGCTTTGACCCCGACTTATATTAGAGCTTAGTAGAAAGTAGCTGAATAATGTGAAGTTCCTTGTGGCTGGAGTAAATTGCAGGCTGCTGCATAGCATTAGGATGAAATCTAGCTTTTCTTAAAGACCCAGGCAGAGAAGGGGAAAATCAAATCTTTTCCCCTTCATTCCTCATGGGACATGTATTGAATTGTACTACCAAGTCCTTGTCAGCAATATTATTGACAGATGCTGTAACTACTAAGTTCAGTAGTTACTAACTACTAACCGTTTAAGCTGATAATATGCATGTCACTTTCTGTCACTTTACTGTAACGTAGACATGGGGTGACATTTTCCAAACTCAATGTGGCAATGGCAACAGTCAAATCCATGTGTGAGGATGCCTGAATGGGCTTGGAAAGAAGGGGAAGCAACTTTGGATTTTTCTAGAACCTCTTTCACATTTTACGAATTCCTACTACAAGCACAGGAAGCCCCCAAGTAAACAAAATCTAGAATAAGTAGCAGAAAAATAGCTGATTTATCTGAAATTAAGGGAATCAGAGAGGCCATTTTCTGGCTTTCCCTGCAGGTACATGTACTTTTCCCTGTGCTTGTCTGTCAGTAATGCCAAGTTTACATCAGCATAGGTGAAAGATAGTCAGACTGAGTCAATAGTGCATCATTATATGTGTTAGATAAAAATACATATTGCTTATCAACTATTTCTTCATTTATTTTAGCTATGATTTTGAGTATCGCTGTTCCTTGTAAAGTGCGTGTGCGTGGTGGTCTCTGGAAGGCTAATTAAATTTGCCAGGAGGATAAGTTGCTAATAATGATGAATGCGTATCTGTAATTTTTACATGGGCTTTTGCTTCCTCTGGTGCAGAGCTTGTAAGCAGAGGAACGACTGGAAATGCTAACTCCTACTAACCCTACAATGCCTATATTTGGAACTTTTTAAAAGGTTGCTGTTATACAAAGTCAAGAGTTTCATGTCTGTCAGTAAACTATAGTCATTATTATTGTGAATAATAGAAGAAGTTAAATAGCATTAGTTGTTTAATTTGAAAAAAAAGCATGCTACTGACATATGCTGGCTTGGTTTTTGTTATATGAATTGTCTGTAGTTTTTTTCACAAGTTGTACATTTCAAATGTAACATGCCAGCATAGCAAAAAACATCTTTGACAAATAGGGTAAGAAAGTGGATTCTTGTTCACTTTCAGTGATATTTAGGATGTTATGTGGTGGATTTTTTATGACTGAATACGGGAATGCAGCTCTATGTCTGAAAGTAAGTTTCTAATGTATTTTAAAACATAAATTTAATAGTCTACTCAAGATACATTTTTCCTGAGCATTATCTCTTTTGATTAATTTTCAATTCTAAGAGAGCCAAAATTATCCTGTCTATCTTCCCTACAGATTTTTCGTTAAAATTTGTAACTGAATTGAAAGGATTTAATTATTACGGCCATTGCAATATTGGTTACAACTATATTGTAATGAAGTTTTAACTTATCAATCAATGTATCACTTTCCATGATAATTATAATAAGAAGCACTGATTGGCCAAAGGTGAAATGATTTATTGGGATTTTAGCTTTTATTTGGCAATATTCATGAACAATAAAAAAAACCATGCTGCTTTAACTTTCCTCTTCAATATCAAAATGAGCAGGGAGGAAAAAAAGCTATTATGAGGCAAAGCAGAATTATCCCTTCACTGGAAAACAAGAGTGGTAGTCCATTATGAATCCTGCTTACAAAAGATGTGAAAGAGAGTTTTATTTCATGGACAGCCTGGTTTCTCCATTTACATTACCCTTGGATCAGTGCACAAGAAAGTTTCTCACTTTAGAGCATTATTAATGAAACTGTTTTTAAGCAAGCAAGCTCAACTGTTTTCCTTTCAAATGAAAAAGGGAACAATTCTGTGGGTTAAGATTTGCCCTCCAGGTAAGCACCTGAAATCTTGCCAAGTTAGGACTGATCCTCTACCCATTTTAACTGTAACAGTGGGGATGAATGGACTTTAGGCTGTTTCAAAATATGCCCCATTAACTTTAATATGTGCTAAACGTTGTAGCAGAATTTTATTTTTCTGCTTTTCAGTATAGCTGTACGTTTTCCTATGATGAGGCCTTTCTGTTGAAGAGATTAGTGGCACTAGAAAGCTATTGGTTTTATTTTTCCTGAATTCTTAAACTTATTGCAATCATAAGTTCATACAATATTTCAGGCTGGAAGGGACCTCATGAAGCCTCAAGTGCAACTTCCTACTCAAAGCATCCTCAGCTCTGAGGCCAGACGAGGTTACTCAGGGCTTTATCCAAACAGGTCTTGAAAACTGTATAAAAACTTAGAGGAACAGAACAAGAGTGATAAGACCTTGTAAGAAATTATAAGTTCTCGATATTGAAGAAAATATAAATCCACAATTATTAGATTAAGGATATTAGAGGGTACATTTTTGCTTACTCACTTTAGTATGTGTTTATGGACCTGTTGTCTTTAAATTTGTCTATTTTTAAAGTCTGCTGCCTCCTGAGGCAAAAAATTTCAGAAGTTCACTTGCTGCTGTGTACAGACATCTTTTCTTTTAACAGTTTTTAACTGATCTAATAGATTTGTTGAGTGCTGGCTGTTTCTGTTGTGGACTTGTTGAATAAATAGTTCTGCAGGCACTCACCCTTGTGATTTTTACAGACCTTCAAGCACACCCCATCATCATTCTCTCTGGATGGAAGAATCCCAGCCTTTTTCATCTCTCCCTGTAAGGTAATTACTCCTTCTCTGTACCTAACGCCATGATGTTTTTCTTCAGGTGCAGGACTGCTCACAGTACCCAAGATGTTTGTGTGGAAGAGGCTGCTATGCCATCCCTTGATGCCTGAAGTCTGCCAGAGACAAACGTGTAAACCATAGCTTTAAAATGATGGTAATAGAAATGAAAGGAACTGTAAGGTTTTGGTGTAATTAAAAAGGAAATTAACTGTTGACCTTAATGGTGATTGGTTGAAACTAATAGCAGAAGAGTGTGGTTTGCTAGGCACTGAGGATGGCCATGTAAAATCACAGTGAGATGGATAAAAAGTTACTTGACTGGGTGACTCATGAGATACCTAGACTAGAAGCACAGTCTGTGGCAGATGTTTGGCTGAAGATCTTTTTAAGATCCTGGAGGACACTTGATGGCAGCACTGACCACTGATGGGAGGAGAGAAGAGCTTGCTGTAGCTGTGAGCCTGAGGCAGAGAAGCTGTGTCTATGGACCCCAGTCTGCATCAGTAAAAGTGTCCCCTGGGGATCAGACACAGTTCTTTAGCATCGTGTGCGTGTGTACCCTCTCCCAGACACCCATCAAGCAGTGTGCAGGAGCAGGTCTTCCCTGCTGTTGCTAAATGGTGTGGCTGGTGACCAGGAACGTGATGTGTTCTGTAGGAATGGGTCAGCTAGTGTGACCTTGTGCTTGTGTGACTGTATGTCATCACTGTAAGTATGAGTTTTAATACTGTTTGTGTGTAACTGAAGCATTAGAAATAAGATTAGTAATGCTAGCTCTAGAACATTCTTTTATATAATAAGGGTCGGTTGTCAACCCATTCAGTTGCCAATCTGTGCAACTGATTTATCAGCACCCAGTTTATCTGGATGTCTTGCTTGCTTTTGGACTGGTCTTTTTAATTAGCTTTTTCTGTGTATGTGACTAAGTAGTTTACTTCTATCTTGTTTCCTTTTTCTTTTTTTTTTGTTTTTAAATGTATGTTTATTTGTATGCTGAATTTGGTTTATGTGTTCTCTTTGACTGCATTGTTGAGTGTGGTTGTATTGTGATCATTAATGAATTAGTAAGTGTCCATGATGGTAAGTCATTAATATTTATGATGCTGAGTGTTACACTGAGAGTAAGGCAGAGACTTAAGAAAGAAAATGAAAGTAGGAAAAGGCTTTATGGAGATTTCAGGACATCTGTGAATGACCTACAAATCCACATTCACTGCTTATCAAGACTGGGAACCTAACTGGGGTATGCTCTATATCTCATCATACCCTTGCATTTGAGTTTCCTTTCTTGCACAGGAGGATGTAGGCTAGGAGATATGTCTGGTGCTTGCTTGAACCTGACAGGGAGCTGACCGTCGCTCTCAAGGTCTGTTAGACAAATATCCCTGTCTGTCTTGTTCACACTGTTCAATTATGAGGCCAGAAGACATTCTTCATAAGAGAAACAGGTTAGTACGCCTAATTAAAATTGCTAATTTAACTGAGCAGTCAGAAACACTCTGTTTCCCCTACTTTAAGTCATCTGTGCAGCTTCTTAAAACATGGCTAAAAGGCTTTTCCTCTTAAGCCTTCTGAGGGAGGTGCTAGTCCTGACATTCAAGATTCGTATTACCTCAGCAGATACATTCCTGTGCTGCAATAGCTGAAAAAAAGCTAAGGGAAATGGAAAAATATGTAAAAGAAGCTTTGAAAGTTGGAAGCCAGCCTTGACTCATGCAAGTAATACAAGTTTCCTCAGACTGTAGTGACTTATCTTAGCTAGAATGGGACAATATTGGTTTTTAAGATATAAACTAAGTCATGTTACATGAAACTTTATTTCCTGGTACCTGTAAAGAGGGTACCAGCAGTGATTTTATTGACAACTGTTCTATGAGGTTTTAGTTTTAACTACCTGCTTAGTCATCACAAGGCTATTCATTGGAAAAGGTAAAATTTTTGTGATAGCTCACATTTAGTTTTGCTCAATGATGGAAATAAACAATTATTTTCATGAAAGGTTCATGTCAAAATATGTGTTCTGTGTGGAAACAGACAGGTTTCTTATTTAGATATCTCTGTATTACTCTCCTCGGAAAACATCCAACTGCAGAAACTTTCCATTCAGAAAATTTCAAAGTTGATACAACTCTGAGAAACATGTTGCTTTGATAAAAAGAAATATGTTAGTAACCATAAAAGCAGTATGAGAAGGACTTCTGGTGTCAACAAGTCTGTAGTCACAGGCAAAAAAGAAATCATTCTGAGAAAACTCATCACTACATGTAGGTCTTCTAGACTGACACTGGAAATTAAGAGGCTGAGTCATCCTTTCAAATTCTGCTAAGATTTTCTTCAAATTAGGTAAGACATGATTCAATGTACATTAGCGCCACTTTAACAAATGTTTGGTTGTGCTATTTACTTATGAATGTTCATTTTAGGGAAGCCTTTAGAGATGCAGTATCTCACTTTCATTTCAGCCCTGGTGGACAGGAAACAACTCATGCATAATAACTATCAGTTTCATAAAGCTAATGAATTCACATTGCTTGTAAATAATAATTGTGTATCAAATGTGAAAATATGCATTAGGAGCTTAACAATTTTAAAAGCAGTGACAAGATCCCTGAAAGAAAAATATAATTCAGTTTTATAAGCACATTTTCAAGTGACTTTTTACTTCTACTCCTTTTAGATGAGATAGGAAATAGTAACCTCCCTGACTGAGACAGCTGGGTGTTACGATACATTAGCAGATTACAAAAATACAGTGAGGAAACAACCCATTAATCGTCTAGATTAGTCTTTGTTGGTTAGCTTCCCCTCTGTTCCTGCATTTAGATTATGTGTTCATCACTATCCTAATTCTTTCTTATGTGCGCTGGATACTACTAACATGATATTTGAAGCCAAAAGTTTAAGTAATTCTATTTTGCTAAAAGTTCAGAGAAGTGCTGAGAATTTTAACTCAGTTTCCCTATGTTTGTGTTATAAAATCTTAAAATAAATTCAGAAACGGCTTCAACACAGTTTGACTATATGCAACTGGGGGCAAAGTTTTCATGCCAACCTGCTGTTAGCCCCATTTTTGTACCATCATGATAAATTATGTCAGTCTCAAAGTGTATCCAAAGTGTCATTACACAGGCTAGAAGTCAGCTAGAGTGAAGTGGCACTCTGGCATGCCTCTGCCATCAAGTCTTCACTTCTATTACATTGCCACAAAAAACGGATGTTGTAGTGACCTCTGTGCCATCATTACATCATTAAGGGATCCCCTTAGCTGCTAATACAAAGAAGTTTCATAACTCCTTTGCACATTCCTACAGTGCAGCACATCAGGGTAAAGGTCATAATGTTTTTCCAAAACACTGCTTAAGCACTTTGAAATGGGCAATGGATGTATTTTCTCTAGTCACTATCTACTCTTCTGTCAAACATTATTATAGTTCGACTACTGTATTGTAATACTATTTTATAATAAGTATAATATCCACAACACTCTACCAATAAATATTTTATGAGAAAAACTCGTATATGTAGCTCTTTTGCCACATAGAAGCAGAAAAAAACCCCTGTTTCAGCATGTTTAATTTGACTCCTAATCAATATACAAACTACTTTGTGCCTCACAATCCCAGCAAAAGTAACTACTCTGTAACCTCCTTGCAGCAGAAAAAACTTCCTCACTTGGAAATATGCTCTAATTGTATAAAGGCAAAGAAATCTTTAACAGGCAATTTAAATGTAATCATAAAAATGTGAAAAGTATGGGAACGATATGTAACATGTATGCATGGATAGAAATTTCCTCTTATCCAAAAAGCTGGCAGTATTTCATGGAACATCCCTGCCCTGAGTTGGGGAGAAGGCTTCTCAGGCATTAATTACATTACTCAAAAGTTAAAAACTAAGCTGTTCACAGAGACATTTCAATTAAAAGAAGAAAAAAGGTTTTGATTTGGTATACTTCTAGGATCACTGGAATTAAAAATTGGGAATAAAATGGCTAGTAATTACTTTACTTATATTATTCCTGCCAATGCACTTGAATAAATTTCTTTTGACAATGTCCTTTATTCATCTACTTTCTCTTGTTGCTTTTGGTGATATTTAGAGCGGAGAGGAAACAAAGAAAAATGGAAATGAAGAAAATGAAGACAAGGAAAACTCATAATGCCTGATATTGTTTTCAGACATAGCTTTGTATTTGGCTAGACTTCAAAATAATGATTTCTCTGTAGAAAACAATATTTGAAAGTCACATTCTTGCCTACACTAAGTCCCTAATGATGGTTACCATAAATTTAGTTTATCCGATTGAATTGGGCACTGTCCCTGAGTAATTTCCCTGGCAAAGGGGACAAAATTGTCTCATTTGTGGCTGCTTGTATGTTCATTTGGTGTTATTGGCAATTCAGTGAAGGCTGAAGCAATCCTGAAACTCTTCTATGTAATTCTTCAAAATCTTGACTGACTTTATGATCGGGGACCTGAACAACTGCTACAGAGCAACTGTTCTCTCCCTTGTGAGTGCATGCGCCAAACTATAAATGAAAAGTTGGGCTATGAAATTGCATTTTTCTCTCAAAGTAGCCAGAAATGTTAAATGTTCAAATTCATGTAATCATTATATGTAATTTTAATTACAATAAAGCAGATGGTTCAGAACAGAACCAGCTTCTTTTTGTTGTTGACTTGCTGAAAGGAAAATGTCTATTGATACTAGTGCAGGAAAATTTTAGCTATGAAACTCGATTCCTTTGTTTCTTTACTTCTCTCTGCAATTAGGAAAATGTTTCAAAAATTAAATAGTTGTTTTGTACACTTGTATCCCAGCCAGCTGATGTGTACTTCAAGTCTATTATTAACAAGTTCTTGTTTTGCTAGAGTCCAAATAACATTATTTTTAGAAAAGTGACTGCCATTAATGAATGATCCGGAAACACCAATTACAATTTTAGCATTTCTAAAGAGTGGATGCCGTTTTTATGTATGGAAAGCTACCTTTGAACTTTAAACTTGATTAAAAAAATAAGGGAAAATTATTTCTCTTACATTTCATCCTGAAATCTGATTGTTCAGTGTCACGGTTTAAAGCTGGGCTGGCGATTAAACCTGCAGCAGACGCTCTCTGTTAACCCTCCCCCCCCACCCAAAGGGAAAGGGAAAGGGAAAAGGGAGAGAGACTTACGGGTTGGAAAGTTAAAACAGTTTTAATAAACCTATAATAATGAAAAAGAGTATAATAATAATATTGGAATAATCAAATATATACAAATATATATACAAAACCAAGATCGAGCTCCCCCGATGTCAGCAACGTCACCACCGGCACTGCAGGGCAGGCTCCGGGAAGGCCCAGGCTGGGCCTAGCGACGGTCGAGAGCTGGATTCAGGGATGCACAGATCAGGATCGGGGGCAGCAGGAAAACAGTCGGAGTCCTCCTTGGACACCGGCCATAGCAGAAAAAGCAAGAGCGAGCAAGAGAGAGCGAGACCCTCGTGATCCCCCCGCTTTATACCGAGAATGACGTGTATGGGATGGAATACCCTCGTTGGTCAATTTTGGGTCACCTGCCCTGTCTGCTCCCCCCTGCAGCTGCGACCCCCCCCCCCCTTCGGCTTTTCACTTGTAAGCAGTGAGGAATTCAGCGGTGACCTTGGTTTCTCTAAGAAAAAAGTACAGCAAGAGCCTTACTGCACAACATCCCTACCGGTGCCTCAGCGATAACTACAAACTTCGAGCGTTATCAGTCCTGGAAGCAGACACTGTCTGCAAAAACATGCAGTTAGTTTCAGAAAGTGCAGTTATTTAGAGGAGACTTAGCTGAAAGTAAAAATCACTGAAAGGAAAATCGGCCTGGTTTAGGCCAAACCAGGACATTCCACCCCTTATTCCATACCATTCACGTCATACTCAGATCACCACTAACTTTTCATTTTAAAATATATACAGATAACATTAGTTTATGATTCATTTCTATACAGAAAAAAAAAAAAGTTCATCAAGTTCATTTAGTTCAGGATTGTGGGTTTCCATCTGGCTAGGAGTCTCTCAGGGCAGGAGACATGGTATGAGTTTTGTCACAGTTTGTGCCCACGGGTTGCAGGTTAAAGATGTCAGTCTTGAGGAGGTTACTGGACGCCACTTGCAGTTAGCTCTGGTCTCGTCACCACTGTCTTAACCTGAAAGACACTTATGAACACTGTTAGTATTATGCAGCAATTAACATCATGCAGTTCAGAATTAAGTATTCTCACCCAAGATCAGATCACCTTCAGGGACACATCGGACTCCACCATCCTGCAGCATCACCCACCAAGTACATCCAGGTCCTTGAGCAAAAGCAATCCCATGAATGGGTTTACCTTTGCCCGTAGCAGGAAGAACCCAGACAGTTTTTCCCAACAGATTCCTTTCATGCACCACAGGGACTTTATCCCCTTCTACTGTATGTAAAAGGTCTGACTGAGCAGGGCCAGCTCGGTTGATAGATCCCCTGGTGTTAACTAGCCAGGTAGCTTGTGCCAAATGCTTATCCCAGTTTTTAAAGGTTCCACCCCCCATTGCTTTTAGGGTAGTTTTTAACAGCCCATTATACCGTTCAACTTTCCCAGATGCTGGTGCATGATAGGGGATGTGATATACCCATTCGATGCCATGCTCTTTGGCCCAGTTATCTATGAGACTGTTTTTGAAATGAGTCCCATTGTCCGACTCAATTCTCTCTGGTGTGCCATGTCGCCACAAGATTTGCTTTTCAAGGCCCAGAATAGTGTTCCGGGCAGTGGCATGGGGCACAGAGTATGTTTCCAGCCATCCGGTGGTCGCCTCCACCATGGTAAGCACATAACGTTTACCCTGGTGGGTTTGAGGGAGTGTGATATAGTCAATTTGCCAGGCCTCCCCATATTTATATTTCAACCACCGCCCCCCATACCACAGAGGTTTTAACCGTTTGGCTTGCTTAATTGCGGCGCATGTTTCACAATCATGGATAACCTGTGCAATAGAGTCCATAGTTAAGTCCACCCCTCGGTCACGAGCCCATCTGTATGTTGCATCTCTTCCTTGATGACCTGAAGTGTCATGAGCCCACCGAGCTAAAAATAGTTCACCTTTATGTTCCCAGTCCAAATCTATTTGGAACACTTTAGCAGCCTGATCTGCTTGTTGGTTGTTTCGATGTTCCTCAGTTGCCCGACTTTTAGGTACGTGAGCATCTACATGACGTACCTTCACGACTAGTTTCTCTAGCCGAGTAGCAATATCTTGCCACAGTTCAGCAGCCCAAATAGGTTTACCTTTACGCTGCCAGTTGCTTCGCTTCCACTGCTTTAGCCACCCCCACAAGGCATTTGCCACCATCCATGAGTCAGTATAAAGATACAGCCTTGGCCACCTTTCTCGTTCAGCAATGTCTAAAGCCAGCTGGATGGCTTTTACCTCTGCGAATTGACTTGATTCACCTTGTCCTTCTGTGGCTTCTGTGATTCGTCATATAGGACTCCATACAGCAGCTTTCCACTTCCGATGCTTTCCTACAAGACGGCAGGATCCATCGGTGAACAGGGCATACTGCTTCTCATCCTCTGGTAGTTCATTATATGGTGGGGCTTCTTCAGCACGTGTCACCTCCTTTTCTGGTGGCATTCCGAAGTCTTTGCCTTCTGGCCAGTCCATGATCACTTCTAAGATTCCTGGGCGATTAGGGTTTCCTATTCGAGCCCTCTGTGTAATTAATGCAATCCATTTACTCCATGTAGCATCAGTTGCATGATGGGTAGTGGGAACCTTACCCTTGAACATCCAGCCTAGTACTGGTAATCGAGGTGCCAGGAGAAGTTGTGCCTCAGTACCAATTACCTCTGAAGCAGCTCTAACTCCTTCATATGCTGCCAGTATCTCTTTTTCAGTTGGGGTGTAATTGGCCTCGGAACCCTTGTATCCTCGACTCCAAAATCCTAGGGGTCGACCTCGAGTCTCCCCTGGTACTTTCTGCCAGAGGCTCCAGGGTGGACCATTGTCCCCAGCTGAGGTGTAGAGCACATTTTTAACATCTTGTCCCATACGGACTGGTCCAAGGGCTACTGCATGCACAATCTCTTGTTTAATCTGTTCAAAAGCCTGTCGTTGTTCAGGGCCCCACTGAAAATCATTCTTCTTTCTGGTCACTTGATAAAGAGGGCGTACAATCTGGCTGTAATCTGGAATATGCATTCTCCAGAAACCCACAACACCTAAGAAGGCTTGTGTTTCCTTTTTGTTAGTTGGTGGGGACATAGCTGTTATTTTGTTGATCACCTCTATCGGGATCTGGCGACGCCCATCTTGCCATTTAATCCCTAAAAACTGGATCTCCCGGGCAGGTCCCTTGACCTTGCCTCTTTTTATGGCAAAACCAGCTTTCAGAAGAATTTGGATTATTTTCTCCCCTTTGTCAAAAACTTCTGCTGCTGTATCACCCCACACAATGATGTCATCAATGTATTGCAAATGTTCTGGAGCTCCACCCTTTTCTAGTGCAGTCTGGATCAGTCCATGGCAAATAGTAGGACTGTGTTTCCACCCCTGGGGCAGTCGATTCCAGGTATACTGGATACCTCTCCAGGTAAAAGCAAACTGTGGCCTGCACTTTGGTGCCAAAGGAATAGAGAAAAATGCATTAGCAATGTCTATGGTGGCGTACCACTTGGCTGCCTTTGACTCCAGTTCGTATTGAAGTTCTAGCATGTCTGGCACAGCAGCACTCAGTGGTGGCGTAACTTCATTTAGGCCACGATAGTCCACAGTTAATCTCCATTCTCCATCAGACTTTCGCACTGGCCATATAGGACTATTAAAGGGTGAGCGAGTCTTACTAATCACTCCTTGATTTTCTAATTGTCTAATCAGTTTATGAATGGGGATCAGGGAGTCTCGATTGGTGCGATATTGTCGTCGGTGCACCGTGGTAGTAGCAATTGGCACCTGTTGTTCTTCAACCTTCAGCAACCCCACAACAGAAGGATCCTCTGAGAGGCCAGGCAAGGTAGACAGCTGTTTAATGTCCTCAGTCTCTACAGCTGCTATACCAAAGGCCCATCTATACCCTTTTGGGTCCTTAAAATACCCTCTCTTGAGGTAGTCTATGCCAAGGATGCACGGAGCATCTGGGCCAGTCACAATGGGGTGCTTTTTCCATTCATTTTTAGTTAGGCTCACTTCGGCCTCCAATACAGATAACACTTGAGATCCTCCTGTTACTCCTGAAATACTGATAGGTTCTGCCCCTTTATGATCCGATGGCATTAGGGTGCACTGTGCACCAGTGTCTACCAAGGCTCGATACCTTTGTGGTTTTGATGTGCCAGGCCATCGAATCCACACAGTCCAATAAACTCTGTTGTCCCTTTCCTCCACCTGGCTGGAGGCAGGGCCCCCCTAATCAAGAAATGGATTCGTGCTGCTCACAGGGACTGGACCTTCATTTCTCCTATTCACACTTTGGAAAAAGGAATTTGAGGCCCATCTACCCTGACTGGGGTCCTGCTCACTGGTAACTGGAGCAGCCATCCTCCTAGAAAAATTCTCTCTGGTATTTCTTTTAGCTTGCAACTCACGTACTCGTGCCTGTAGGGTACTGGTAGGTTGTCCATGCCATCTGCTCATGTCTTCCCCATAACCACGCAGGGCAAACCACAGGATACCTCGTGATGTGTTCCGTTTCCTTTGAGCTGGTCCTGTAGGAGGGCGTTTTCTTTTAACAGCTGCAACGCGTGCCTGTGTAGGTAGAGAGTCAAGTTTATTCTCGATCCTGGACAGTTTGTCTGACAGTTGTTTAAATGAGTCCTTGTTTTCCTTTGTCAGTTTTTCCACAGCCGAGACACGGGCCTGCAGTGGGGAAGAAATACTATCTTCATACTGTCGCATACAGTTAGCCATTTCATCCACACTAGGTCGTGCCATAGCATTTTCTCCCCAGACTAATATTGACAATGTATGGGTATATGTTGGTGGAGCATTCTTCACAACCTTCCGGAACATGGATCGGTTGCATTCCACTTCATCAGGATCTACAGGATCTACAATTTCCCGTGGGTGTCTATAAATGATCTCTTGCACAGCTAGTTGTCTAAGGTAGTTAATACCTTTTTCTATAGTGGTCCATTTGCTCAGGTGGCTCATAACATCATCTTTATAGGGATACCTGCTCTTTACAGCTGACAAGAGTCGCCTCCAGAGACTGATAGTGTTTGACTTTCTTGCAAGCGCCTTATCAATACCACCATCTCTGGACAGGGATCCCAACTGTCTGGCTTCTCTACCGTCTAATTGCATGCTGTCTGCCCCATTATACCAGCATCGGAGCAGCCAGGTAATAATTGGCTCACCATCATAACGGCTGAAATCTTTCCTTATATTTCTCAGGTCCTTCAGGGATAAGGAGTGGTAGGTTATCTCTACATCCGAGTCCTCCTCCTGTGATAGTTCTGCTTTAGAACGACCTTTCTTCTGTGATGGGTCTGCTTTAAAATGACGATCAAGGGAACCCCCATCTGTGTCGGGCCCTGACTCTGCCTGAGAAGGGCCCTCACCTGGGTCATGTGATGGCTCTGCCTTAGAAGGCTCTGAGTCATCATCCTCCTCTTCACGAGCTGATTTCTTTTGGTATTTCTTCCTGGTTACAGGAGCAATTGGTACAGATTCGTTAGATGCTGGGGTCTGAGTAGATGCAGTGGCTGTTGTGGGAGTGCTGAGACTCGTTAGAGTCTGAGTAGGTGCAGTGGCCATCTTGGGGGGTGTAGCAGCTGCGGTGCGAGCTGTAGCGGCAGCACACGCTGTAGGATCTGAGGTGGCTGCACAACATCTACAACTGTCCCTGCACCGATATTTAATCTTATCCCACATCAGAAACACATTCAGGACAACCGAAAATAAAAACATGCCACCTAGACAGCACCATCCTAATTTCACAAAATCTAGAGGAATCAGCTTGGCAGAAAAGGAGAAGGTACTATTTCCCGAAGTAAAATTGGAAGTGTAATCATTAACACAATCAGCTAAAGGACGCCCGGAGCCCGCAGATAAAATCGCTGCTACCGCGGTCAGAATAGTAACAGCCCAGTTTATCACGACATAAATCAGTATGAAACGCCATAACAAAACAATGCACATTGACCAGTGCCCAGCAGTGATAAACTGCACATAAACAGTAACAAACAGCGCATACGGCAAGTAAGGTATCATTACACTTAACTCTGTAAAAGGCTTTATAAAGAGATGAGATAACACAGCATTCAAAAATGACATCAGCATCTTCCCTATCTGTTTTAATTTCCAACCCCTCGTAAATCTCAAAGGAAGAAATCTGATACTCTCTCAGCTGAGCTCTCCGGGTCTCCTCCCGCCGGAGCTGGGATTCGACTTATCAGAGGAACCTGTTGGAGCTTCTCTCGAGCCCCACGTTGGGCGCCAATAAATCTGTCACGGTTTAAAGCTGGGCTGGCGATTAAACCTGCAGCAGACGCTCTCTGTTAACCCTCCCCCCCCACCCAAAGGGAAAGGGAAAGGGAAAAGGGAGAGAGACTTACGGGTTGGAAAGTTAAAACAGTTTTAATAAACCTATAATAATGAAAAAGAGTATAATAATAATATTGGAATAATCAAATATATACAAATATATATACAAAACCAAGATCGAGCTCCCCCGATGTCAGCAACGTCACCACCGGCACTGCAGGGCAGGCTCCGGGAAGGCCCAGGCTGGGCCTAGCGACGGTCGAGAGCTGGATTCAGGGATGCACAGATCA
Source organism: Nyctibius grandis (assembly GCF_013368605.1). NCBI lineage: Eukaryota > Metazoa > Chordata > Aves > Nyctibiiformes > Nyctibiidae > Nyctibius > Nyctibius grandis. Next base: position 48,867,258 of record NC_090663.1, on the reverse strand, counting down.
GGATCGGGGGCAGCAGGAAAACAGTCGGAGTCCTCCTTGGACACCGGCCATAGCAGAAAAAGCAAGAGCGAGCAAGAGAGAGCGAGACCCTCGTGATCCCCCCGCTTTATACCGAGAATGACGTGTATGGGATGGAATACCCTCGTTGGTCAATTTTGGGTCACTTGCCCTGTCTGCTCCCCCCTGCAGCTGCGACCCCCCCCCCCTTCGGCTTTTCACTTGTAAGCAGTGAGGAATTCAGCGGTGACCTTGGTTTCTCTAAGAAAAAAGTACAGCAAGAGCCTTACTGCACAACATCCCTACCGGTGCCTCAGCGATAACTACAAACTTCGAGCGTTATCAGTCCTGGAAGCAGACACTGTCTGCAAAAACATGCAGTTAGTTTCAGAAAGTGCAGTTATTTAGAGGAGACTTAGCTGAAAGTAAAAATCACTGAAAGGAAAATCGGCCTGGTTTAGGCCAAACCAGGACATTCAGTGTAAGTGTTAATATGAAAATCTAGCATCAGCTTCGATTTTGATTTTCCTTTTTCCCAGTCATAACGTATTCACTGTACACATCTATTTATAGAAAGGCCTAGGTTCAGGTTCCTTAGAAAGAATGTAACCTTGCAGCTATAGCTGAGCAGTTTCCCATAGAAACAAAGTAATTTTAATCTCTCAAAATGGGAGATGCAATTGAAGACCAAGTATTCTTGCGCTGTAGTCTAATGGAAACTATATCTTGTGTCATGTTAATTAGTTAAATAATAATACATGGCCTCATCCAAGGACTTCTGAAACCAGTAACTTCCATCAGATTCCTCCCCTTCCATTTGATGATGACTTGTAAATGTAGAATCCTTGTTCCACATGATAAAGACCAGGGGATTGATGTCTTTCACTTGCTGGGAAAAGGCCTTGAAGAAGGTCATAAGTCTTGCAGATTTGTGTTTTTGTTTGTTTGTTTGTTTGTTTTAGTATGTATATATTTCTGGGATGGAAATGACAAAATCTGAAGTTAATTAGATAATAATGACCACACTTAGGACTTGAAGTGTTTTGTGGTTTATGGAATATTACTATTACCATTTCATAATTAAGGAAAAATGTGGTGGAGTGATTTACCGAAGGTTACTCTGAAAGTTGGTAATACTCTTCCAAAAAGAATCCAAGCTGTGCAGCCTCTGTAGATCACACTAAGTGGAAAGCAATGAAAGTCTAGAATATCTCGTTATTTCTGTTTTTCATTGAGCCATATGTGTGTTATTAGAAATACTATATACAAATCTGATACCCTTCCCAGTGGCATTTACACTCTTCAGTGGGCTACATGAAGAGAAGAGGGTAAAGAAACTAAAAATAATCAGTCTATTTGATTTTATGTCAGTTCCCCAGACAGTTATTTAGAAAGATTGGGACATATATAGACATATGAATCTCTCTTTGCTAAGAGGACTTAATCTAGGAGAGTGCCAATATATCATAAACAACTAAGTAGACAGCTTAATTTTACTGGCTTTCATTTATCACTTCCTTGAGAAAAGAAAAAGATTCAACAGGTCAGCTGAAAGCATCATGTCTCAGGGGAGAAGGTTGAGGCAATATGAAGAAAGCAGTAAAAAAATAAAGGAACGGATGAAAGCAAGTAAATAGATAAATAAATAAGAAAAATGAAAACAGGAAGTTTCACTGTGTGGAAATGTGATGTGTTTTTCCTTCTCTTCAGACAGAAAGGGACAATAGAACTCTGCCTTATTTCTGGGAATGTCAGTGAGTTTATCTTTTGACAGCCAAATTAATACAATCCATTTTATTACACTACATTGATATACTTCTTGAGAAAGGACCAGTGATCTGTTAGATCACTCCTCAGGAATGCAGCAATGGGAGTGAACGTGTATTAATGCTCAACTATGTCCTCCTTCAGACCCCCAGGGTCTCTCTGCAACTCTCATGCATCAGCACTCATGAAAATATTGACTCATCTAGAGCCTACACATTACCCCCTTGACCAGTTTTCATATGCATCTCTTGCTGCTGGTGGTCAAAAGGAGCCCTATCAGTATTTGCTATTATTCAACAGTGCCTCACAGGAAAAGGATGATGGGGAGAAAAAACGTATTAAAAGCAAGACCAGGAACTTTCCTACTGCTTCTCAAAACCCATTTGTGCCAATGTACCAGATCTGTCAAATGAGGCTAGGCGTTCAATAGCTTGCACAAAACAGGAAACTCGTCTCCTCTGGATGCCAGTAGTGGACACAGTGAAGAGTTAGTTTAGTCATTCCAAAGGTTTTTGAATAAACTAACACCAGGAGGAAGAATGCCATGGATTCTCATGAGGGCCAAGAGCTCATGTTAAGAATCTGCCTCCCTCATTCCTGTGGATGGCCATCTGGAGCACTAAGGCAAGGGAGGGACAGGAGTCTGTCTTTCCAGCAGGATGACTTGATGAGTCTAAGAGATCCTTGGACAGCAGACTTAATGTCTAGAATAAATCAGGGAGAAGCATCTAGTATGAGAAAGGAAGGGGAATAAAACTAGAGTAAAGAGTGTGTCACTTGCTCTTATACCTCATAGATGTTTATTCTCTCCTCTGTTTGCAGTTCCTGAAACCACTGCCCATCTACCTGGAGGTGCTAATCCTGAGAGTACCTAAAAGAACATGGACAAGGTTTAGCACATGAGCAGTCATCTTTGATGAGACTATTTATATGAGAACATTTTTCTTCTCCTACCCTTCTCCCTGCCCCACCAATAACTCCATCTCAGGCAGCTTTTTATGTATTTCAGAGCTGTTTGCTTTGTTTTGCCTCCTTCAGAAGATCAGAATGACTGCTGTTGACAAGTGAATCCTTTGCAGGTCTTCTGCAAAGAGTGGGGTGATATAGGCCAGGCAGTGGGTATCCAGTTCTTTTACTAGTACTAATCTGTAGGGCTGCTCCCAGCTGAGCCAGAAGGAATCATGTCAGTCTCTGCCTTGCAGTAATGTTTGTGGTAGAGTCGCCAAAGATGGTTGCTGGGGATTTCTGGATAATGTGTATCTGAGTGCTTGGCAATAGTATAGGATCAGGATCCTACATGTGAAGGAGAGTACATGTGGGAGATTATTACAGCTATGGCTGACAGCCATTCTCCTGGCTTGCAGCTGAGGAGTTGAAATGCTAAGAATTTCTGATGCCATATGAAATCTAATGAAATTTCTTCACAATATAGAGGGGGTCACTCTTACCAGACATGCTGGTGCTAATGTAACACCAAAGTCTGCTAAGAATAGTGAGGTTAGTGTTATGGCCTGTGTTTGTGTCACAGAGATACAAAGAGACAAAGCAAGCACCAAGATGTGGGATTTCTGCAAATATTTTGTGAAAATGTGGCTCTGTTTCACAGCTTTCTATGTATGTTGACAGACTGATATGGAATCAGGTGGGGATGCTGTTGAAGTTTGCAGCAGCAGCAGAGAGAAGCAACAGCTAAGGGACTTATTTCTCAATAATGAATGTGGTGAGCTAAAATAGAAGCTCGGTATTTTGGGATTAAATTAGAATTATCGAGTTATTAATAATCTATGTCTCTGAAAGCTGAGAGATCATCTTACATTTATATTAAAAGTTTTACATTATGCTCTAAAATGTCATGCTGGGTAATTGTGAAGGCAAAGGAACTGGAAGAAAATGACTCTTAAAAGAGTATTTCTAAAAATATATTTCTGTTACTTAGGTAAAGAAAAAATTTCTGGATATGTAGTGAGGGGGAAAGGTGGAGGGGGAAACAGACTCCTAAAAGGAGAGTTAATAAGTGAAGTTATACAATGAACCGATTTTTATGGCTCAGTCATAAACCTTTGAAAGCAAGGGTTTATAGCGTAAGTGCTGACAATATGTTAAACACCGTAAAACATTCTGTAATGGTACTAGATTTCCAGGATTTCTTTATGTATTTTTTTTTAATAGCTAAGCCTTTTGAAAAGAAATGGTACAGATTATAGTCAGAACTACAGATGAAGAAAGGTAGCTTTTTGCTCTAATATAATAGGTATCAGTACTAAAGATTATTGACTTTCTACCAAGATACTGTAAGCAACCATAATAAAAATTTTGACATTTTGCAGTTCAGTTAAAACCTTTGAAGTGAATTACACTTTTTTTTTTTTTAAAAAAAACTTTTTAAAAATAAAAGCTACTTAGTTACTTGAAATAATTCTGCTGACTATTGATTTCTTTTCTCATTATGTTCACATTCTTCACTCACAAGAAAAGACGACTTTGTTCAGAAATGAAATATCTGTAAGTGCCACATTTCTTAGACATGAGTTTGTGTGCTTTTAGTTAACCTTAATCATTCCATCCATGCACCAAATTTGTAATATTACTTATAGTTGTAAGTTCATAAATTTGAGTCAGATATTACATACACAGAAACACTAATTTATTGCCATGAAACTGATCTGATCTTTTCTCCTTTGAAAAAAAATCTTAGTAGGTGAGGATTTTTAGATATAAGATCATATAAAACAACTGAAAATTTTCTTTGCTTTTCAATGCTGCATGTTTTTATCTACTGCCATTCTATTGTTGGTAGGTTATTACTCTAAAAACCTCATGGTTTATTATGGATAACACAGTATTTGTCAAGTTTAAATGTGTCCTCATCTGTGAAGCTAAACCTTTCTTAAGATTAGAACTGGGAACAGTTGCAGGAGCTCCAATCAGATGAATAACTTCTAATTCACCACAGCCTTATGCCTTTCTACAGGTAATGTGGGAAGCTGTGTAGAAATAAAGAATCATTATCATCAGCCCTTCCCATCCTTCCACAGTAATGACTGATTATACCCAGCCTGGGACAAGCATATAACGGCTTTTTTTTAAAAGCAAGGTGTCTCCTTTCAAATCTAGAATCTACTAGTAGGTATACATTGAAAACATTGAAAAAGCTGAAGGTAAAAGCACTGTACATTCTTCAAAATGACCTACTTGTATTTTTCTCCAAAACCTGGTGTCATAAGATGGGGGTGGAAAAGCATATTTTATCCTACTTGCTTATGGCTGCTTGATTAGTATGATGACTATCTGAGTTTTAGGGACTGGAACTTCTGCTGCAACTATTGGAGGCTGTGCTGTTTCAAGGACTTGGTAGCATCAATTCCAGACTGTAAGTAATGTCAGTGTTCGCAGACAAGGCTGTTAAAAATCTGATGTCGTACAACTTCAGGGGCATGTGTGTGCTAGGGTGAACATAAGAAATTGTTTAAGCAGCATAATCCTTTTTATTCTGAATATGAGAGATATGAATTTTTTCGAGCCATATGTTCGTGTGGTACAGCACCTAGAAGATGGAAAAAGAATGTTTAATAAAAATTAAGGGATACCTTTTACTGCTAGTAAGCATTGCAGGTTTAAGCAGTGCAGGTCAAAACAACTGGGAACAGTTTTGGTATAGTGGAAAACAAAGTCTGCCAAGAGAACGTGTATTCTAACAACTCTTGCTGTATTTGGACTGGTGACCTCTCTGGAACTGGCTTCTCTGGAGCGGTGAAACCAGAACAAACAGCTGACAGCGGCGGCAGCAGCGAAAAGCGGCGGCAGCAGCGAAAGCGGCGGCAGCGACTTGAGGTTAGTGCGGGGGCGAGGGCGACATCGGGCTTAACCGGGCGGTTTTTCGTACTCTGGGCCCCCCCTGAGCCCCCCGCGAGCATCAGCCCCGAGCTGCTTCCCTCTGACCCCGGACCCGGAGGTTCCCGGCAACGAATCAGGAGAGGAGGGGGCGTAGCCGGAGGCACTGCGGGCGATTTAAATGCTCCACCCCCTGTTATCGTTGATAAAGAGCCTCCTGGAGGGCAAGGACTAGTCCCTGGCCAGAAGGGAGAGGGAGACTTAGCTGTGCCTGTGTGAATCTGCAGTGACTGGGTGTGTCCCAGGGCAGAAGAGGCTGCAGTTGTTTGCAACTCGTTGGGGAGGGCACTGACTCCCTCCCAGTGCACAAGGCGAGGAAGGTGCCAAGGAGCTGTGAACCAGGGGTGCCACCAACAGGTATTTCCCAGTTCAGTGAAAGAACAATGGTATCTACCCAGTGGAAGAAGACCAAAATGGATGTGGGAACCCAGACAGAGCTCCCACGGAAGGAGGCGATGGTGCAGGTTGCGGGCTGCAGGGAATGCTACAGCATCTCTGTGGTGTCAGGGGGCTGTGTGCGCTGTGAGCAAGTAGATGATCTGCTCGGCCGAGCGGCACAGCTGCAAAGCCAGGTTGAAAGGCTTCAAGCCGAAGTAGAAAGGCTTAGGAGCATTCGGGAGGCTGAAATGGAGATAGACTGGTGGAGCCAGGCTCTGCCTTCCCTGCAACAAAAATGGGAGCACCTGCCGGAGAGCTCCCAGGATCGAGGGACCCCTGTACTCTGCCCCTCTCAGGTGGAAAACAATAACCTAGAGGAGAAGAGTGAGTGGAGACAAGTCTATGGCCGTGGCAAAAGGCGAGTGCCCTCCTTGCCTACCTTGCCTCCACAGGTGCCTCTGAGCAAGAGATATGAAGCCCTAGTGGAATACAGCCGGTCCAACGGGGATGTGGTGGAGAGGCAACCTATATCAGAGGTCCCACCACAGTCAGAAAAACCTGACGGGCGTATAGCTACCTCCTCCACAAGGAAGAAGAGAAGAGTTTTAGTGGTTGGAGACTCCTTCCTAAAGGGATCTGAGGGCCCAATATGCAGAGCTGACCCCCATCACAGGGAGGTCTGCAGCCTGCCTGGAGCCCAAATCAGGGATATCACCAGGCAACTCCCCAACCTGGTGAAGGCCACAGACTACTACCCCCTGCTGATCTTCCAGACAGGTGGGGAAGAAGCTGCATCCCGTAGTCTGAGGGGGATGAAGAAAGACTACAAGGCCCTAGGACGGTTGGTGAAAGAGTCTGGGGCACAAGTTGTTTTCTCCTCCCTCCTTCCATTTTCAGGTGATGACGTGGGATGGAACAGTAGGATTCTCTCTATTAACGCCTGGCTACGAGACTGGTGCTACAGGCAGGGCTTTGGGTTCTTTGATAATGGCTGGTTTTATAAGACACCAGGCGTGACAGTGATACATGGGAAAGGTTTATGTCGTAGGGGCAAAAGGGTTCTGGGACAGGAATTAGCAGGGCTCATTCGGAGAGCTTTAAACTAGATTCGAAGGGGGATGGGGTGGTAGCTGGGCTTGCACCACTGGGGCAATGCTCTAGTGTTGAGGTAGACCAGGAGGCCCCCCATCCCCCTGGGGTGAAAGCAGGGGGTGAATCTGGGATGAAATCGGTGTGCCCAGCTCGCTCCCTGATGTGCCTGTACACCAATGCACGCAGCATGGGGAATAAGCAGGAGGAGTTAGAAATCCGTGTTCGGTCGGGGGGCTATGATCTAGTGGCAATTACAGAGACTTAGTGGGACACCTCGCATGACTGGAATGTGGTAATGGATGGCTATGTCCTCTTCAGGAAAGACAGGCCGCTAAGGAGAGGTGGTGGAGTTGCTCTTTATGTGAGTGAGCAGCTAGAATGTATTGAGTTCTGTCCAGGGGCGGATCAGGAGCGAGTTGAGAGTTTGTGGGTGCGAATTAAGGGGCAGGCTGGCAGGGGTGATACTGTTGTGGGTGTCTATTACAGGCCACCGGATCAGGATGAGGAGGGTGATGAGGCCTTCTACAGGCAGCTGAGAGCAGTCTCTCAATTACAGGGCCTGGTTGTTGTGGGGGATTTAAACTACCCTGATATTTGCTGGGAGGCCTACTCAGCCAGCCATCCCCAGTCCAGGAGGTTCCTCCAGTGCATTGATGATAACTTTCTGATGCAAATGTGTAGAGGTTTGGTTGAGTGAGAAGGGGCACGATCCTGTGTCAGTCACCGAGCAGTCTGAGCAACCCAGGCTTTGAGCAAGGGTTAAGCCCAGAGCTAGCGACCTTGCACTCCCCTTGCACGGAGCAGAACAAAGAACCTCGTGGTGCCTGCTTCGCGGGAAGCAAAACTACATCCGGGAGGGGAGGGGGCGGTCACGGCTCTGAATATGTAAACCTATGGACCAATCACAAGTGCGATCGGGGCGCGCGATTAACATATGCATAGTCTATATAACTACTGCTTTCTTTGTTAATAAACGAGAAGCTTCCATACTCACATTGAGATCGTGAAGCTTATTCCGGACCGTCCCCCAGCACCCGCGAGCGCGCCTCCCCCGGTTTTCCCCTTACTACAACTGGTAGCAGAGGATGGTTCCCTTCGGCGTGCTCTCTCCGAGACTGCGGTAAGCAGCGAAAAGGAGGTGTTGGGAAAAAGACGGCTGGGAGCGGTGATGTTCGGGTCAAAAGGGCAGAAGAGACACTGGAAGGGTTGGCCACCCAGCTCCCAGGGTTCAGGTGCTGTTCAGGTCAAAAGGGCAGAGCAGACACTGGAAAAAGGGCAGCCATGGAAATAGAGGCTGCAGTCATGCTGCTTGCATATATCTTCTCTAAGAGAAGGAGCAAGACAGTGGAGAAACAGCTAATTAAGCTGATAAAGTTGGGCCAGCGCTGGGGACATTTTAAAGACACAGCGCTTGTATTTTCTGTGGAGGAATGGAAAGAAGTGGGAGACATTATGTGGGAAAAGACTGTTGAGAGGGACCCCGAGGAAGAAGAAATTAAGGAGGTGCGTGAACTCTGGCAAAACGTGATGGAGACCTTAAAAAATATGAGGGCAGAAGGAGAGGTCGCCCGCGCGGCTGCTGAGATGCGGCCGGCGCCGCCGGAGCCCAACCCCCCCGCTAAAACAGAAAAACCTGGGGTTCTGGCTCGTTTCTTCGGGTTACCGGCAGTTAAGGGCATGTCGGCAAACATAAAGCCATCTGTGGCTGAGATCCGTACGGCAGTAGAAGCGGCGAACTCCCGGGAGAAATGGCGCAGTAAGAATTTAGAGGAGGAGGTTGCGAACAAAGAACCACGTGGCGCTCCTGGGACCGCGTGGCAAAGGGAGCGGAAACAGGAGGGGGAGGGGTGGTCAGCCCCTCACCCTGCTCAGCCTGCGTCCGGAGAGGGGGGGCCGGTCCCTCCCCTCCGCGCCGCCGGAGTACCCGCCCCTCCCGCCTTCACCCTGCCAATCAAGATTGCCGAGCGCTGTTGCGAAAGTGGTCTATCCGCTAGGTTTCTCGGTTTTCACCCCGGCGGCCCGGGTTCGATTCCCGGCATGGGAACCACGTGATTGGAAAATTCTTTAACAAACAAAAGCTGCAGCTACACAGTATGGAGTAAAATCAGACGCTGTAGCAATACCAAATATACAGGTTTAGTACTTTTTTTGCCTGTTAGTGAATGTTTTACATGTGTAAGGTTTTGGTTGAGATGTTAAAAGGTGGAGGAGTACTGTGGATGTGAATGTGGGAAGTAATTTTAGTCATGTGTAATTGGTTATAGGGCCTAAGTTGCAGTAATTAACTTGTTGCTGATTTATTCAACAATGCCTTGTTGCTTTGTATGCATTAATGTTTGGGTGTAAAGATTGTGTGTATATCCAACAGGGAGCCACAGTATTTAAATTTACCAACCTAATGTTACAACTGCTTTGAGGTGGCCTATGACTGAAGAGCGACTGCAGATTACTAAGGGACTGGTGGAGGAACAGTTAAAAGCAGGACATATCAAACCCTCAGTTAAGTCCTTGGAATACACCCATTTTTGTCATCCCTAAGAAAAGTGGAAAGTGGAGATTATTACATGATTTACGGAAAATTAATGAGCAAATGCAAGCAATGGGAGCATTGCAACCAGGTATTCCGTCACGTAACATGTTACCAGCAGGATGGCATATATTGATTGTAGACTTGAAGGACTGTTTTTTCACCATATCTTTACATCCTCAGGACACCATGAGGTTTGCCTTTTCTGTTCCTGTTATCAACAAAGCGGAACCAGCTCAAAGGTATGAATGGGTAGTTCTACCACAGGGCATGAAAAATTCACCTACGTTATGTCAGCTTCATGGGGCATGGGCACTGAAACCATTGCGCCAGCTATGGCCACAGACTATCATCTATCATTATATGGACGATATTTTGTTATGTCAGGCTGATCCTTTTTCAGAAGAAAGTCTCCACAAACTAACAACAACGTTGGCGGAGAAAGGTCTCGTGATTGCACCAGAAAAGATTCAACGAACTGATCCCTGGAAATACTTAGGATGGACAATTTCGGATGCTCAAATCCGGCCTCAAAAGGTGGAGCTACATACAGATTTGAAGAACCTGAGGGATGTACAAACACTTCTCGGAGATATTCAGTGGGTCCGTAACTGTGTCGGTATCTCGAACACCAAGATTGCCCCCCTCACCGAACTGCTGCGACGATCACACCCTGCTGACACCATACAGCTGTCTGAGACTCAACAAAGCGCGTTGCGGTCAATCATCGCCAAATTACAAACTGCATGGTCATTGCGACGCATTCGTGAACTACCTGTGTCTCTGCTTGTAATTAACAGTGAAAATATGGTTTGTGGTGTCATTTGTCAGTGGCAACACAAAAAAGGGGGAACTCCCCCAGGGCTACAACCAATGCCACTACAAATGCCACGATAAAGATGAAGCTTTTTGGGTGTTGGAATAACAGAAAATGAGGTAAAATCTATTGTTCAGGCATGTCCGAGGTGTGGGGCTCAGGGACCAGGCATTGGTATTGGTGTAAACCTGAAGTGTTTGGCAGCACTTGAGCTGTGGCAGATGGATGTAACACATATTCCAGAGTTTGGGAGACAAAAATATGTACATGTCACAGTAGATACCTTCTCGAGGTTAATCTGGGCATCTGCAATGTCCGGAGAAAAGGCGCAACAGGTTTGTAAACATTTGTTGCTGTGTTTTGCCATTATGGGGGTGCCAGAACAGATCAAAACAGATAATGGGCCAGCATACACCAGCCAAAAGTTTTGTGTATTTTTAACACGCTGGGGAGTGAAACATGTTACTGGTATACCACACTCCCCGACAGGTCAAGGGATCATCGAACGCACCCATAGAACCATAAAGGAATATTTAAGGAGACAGAAGGAGGTAGATACTGATCCAACATCGCGGTTGCATAAAGTGTTGTTTACTTTGAATTTTCTGTGTTTAACAGGGGACCGAGAAGAACCACCGGTTGTTGTACATCACCAGCAGTTGAAATTTAATAACAACACCATTATACCTCAGTTACAGGTGATTTATCGGGAACCTGCTACAGGGAAGTGGAAAGGACCGGTGCCAGTGATCCTTAGTGGCCGGGGATATATGTGCGTGGCCACCGACCAGGGACCACTTTGGGTGCCGAGCCGATCAGTAAAACCACACCTCCCCGAGAGATCGGATGGGTGATGGAACTGGTAAAAATGGTTCTTACAGGAGTTCTTGTGATTGCAGTTATCTTGTTAATGTTACCATGTTTATTTTCTTGTTTGCAGAAAGCGTTAATGAAACTTGTGAATCAGGCCTGGCTTGCTCACAAACAAGAAGGGGGAATTGCAGAGGTTTGGTTGAGTGAGAAGGGGCACGATCCTGTGTCAGTCACCGAGCAGTCTGAGCAACCCAGGCTTTGAGCAAGGGTTAAGCCCAGAGCTAGCGACCTTGCACTCCCCTTGCACGGAGCAGAACAAAGAACCTCGTGGTGCCTGCTTCGCGGGAAGCAAAACTACATCCGGGAGGGGAGGGGGCGGTCACGGCTCTGAATATGTAAACCTATGGACCAATCACAAGTGCGATCGGGGCGCGCGATTAACATATGCATAGTCTATATAACTACTGCTTTCTTTGTTAATAAACGAGAAGCTTCCATACTCACATTGAGATCGTGAAGCTTATTCCGGACCGTCCCCCAGCACCCGCGAGCGCGCCTCCCCCGGTTTTCCCCTTACTACACAAATGGTGGATGAGCCAACTAGGAGAGGAGCGCTGCTGGATCTGATCCTCACTAACAAGGAGGGTCTGGTTGAAGAGGTGAAGGTTGAGGGCAGCCTTGGTTGTAGCGACCATGAGATGGTAGAGTTCAGGATCTCATGTGGCAGGAACAGAATAGCTAGAAGAATCACAACCCTGAACTTCAGGAGGGCCAACTTTGGCCTTTTCAAGCAATTGCTAGGGGAAATCCCATGGGACAGGGTACTAGAAGGTAAGGGGGCCCAAGATAGTTGGTTAGCATTCAAGGACTGCTTCTTCCGAGCTCAAGATCAGAGCATCCCAAGCAGGTAGGAAGTCAAGGAAGGGTACCAGGAGACCTGCATGGTTGAACAGGGAACTGCTGGGCAAACTCAAGTGGAAGAAGAAGGTGTACAGATCGTGGAAGGAGGGGCTGGCCACTTGGGAGGAATATAAGTCTGTTGTCAGAGGATGTAGGGAGGCAACTAGGAAAGCTAAGACCTCCTTGGAATTAAACCTTGCAAGAGAGGTCAAGGACAACAGAAAGGGCTTCTTCAAATACACTGCAGGTAAAGCCAACACTAGAGGCAATGTAGGCCCACTGATGAATGAGGTGGGGGTCCTGGAGACAGAGGATAAAAAGAAGGCGGAGTTACTGAATGCCTTCTTTGCCTCTGTCTATACTGTTGGAGGCTGTCCTGAAGAGCCCTGGACCCCTGCGGCATCAGAAGAAGTCAGGATAGAGGAGGAATCTGTCTTGGTTGATGAGGGCTGGGTCAGGGACCAATTAAGCAACCTGGACGTCCATAAATCCATGGGCCCTGATGGGATGCACCCGCGGGTGCTGAGGGAGCTGGTGGAAGTCATTGCTAGGCCACTCTCCATCATCTTTGCTAAGTCGTGGGCAACGGGAGAGGTGCCTGAGGACTGGAGGAAAGCGAATGTCACTCCAGTCTTCAAAAAGGGCAGGAAGGAGGACCCGGGTAACTATAGACTAGTCAGCCTCACCTCCATCCCCGGAAAGGTGATGGAGCAACTTGTTCTTGGTGCTGTCTCTAGGCACATCAAGGATAGGGGGATCATTAGGGGCACGCAGCATGGCTTCACCAACGGGAAGTCTTGCTCAACCAACTTGATAGCCTTTTATGAGGATGTTACCCGGTGGATAGATGATGGTAAAGCTGTGGATGTGGTCTATCTCGATTTCAGTAAAGCGTTTGACACGGTCTCCCACAGCATCCTCGCAGCTAAACTGAGGAAGTGTGGTCTGGATGATCGGGTAGTGAGGTGGATTGTGAACTGGCTGAAGGAAAGAAGCCAGAGAGTAGTGGTCAGCGGGACAGAGTCCAGTTGGAGGTCTGTGTCTAGCGGAGTTCCGCAAGGGTCAGTACTGGGACCAGTTCTATTCAATATATTCATTAATGACTTGGATGAGGGATTAGAGTGCACTGTCAGCAAGTTCGCTGATGACACAAAACTGGGAGGAGTGGCTGAGATGCCGGAAGGCTGCACAGCCATTCAGAGGGACCTGGACAGGCTGGAGAGTTGGGCGGGGAGAAATTTAATGAAATATAACAAGGGCAAGTGTAGAGTCCTGCATCTGGGCAAGAACAACCCCATGTACCAGTACAAGTTGGGGACAGACCTGTTGGAGAGCAGTGTAGGGGAAAGGGACCTGGGGGTCCTAGTGGACAACAGGATGACCATGAGCCAGCAGTGTGCCCTTGTGGCCAAGAAGGCCAATGGCATCCTGGGGTGGATTAGAAGGGGTGTGGTCAGCAGGTCGAGAGAGGTTCTCCTCCCCCTCTACTCTGCCCTGGTGAGGCCGCATCTGGAGTATTGTGTCCAGTTCTGGGCCCCTCAGTTCAAGAAGGACAGGGAACTGCTAGAGAGAGTCCAGCGCAGAGCCACGAAGATGATTAAGGGAGTGGAACATCTCCCTTATGAGGAGAGGCTGAGGGAGCTGGGTCTCTTTAGCTTAGAGAAGAGGAGACTGAGGGGTGACCTCATTAATGTTTATAAATATGTAAAGGGCAAGTGTCAAGAGGATGGAGCCAGGCTCTTCTCAGTGACATCCCTTGACAGGACAAGGGGCAATGGGTGCAAGCTGGAACACAGGAGGTTCCACTTAGATTTGAGGAAAAACTTCTTTACTGTAAGGGTGACTGAACACTGGAACAGGCTGCCCAGAGAGGTTGTGGTGTCTCCTTCTCTGGAGATATTCACAACCCGCCTGGACGCGTTCCTGTGTGATATGGTCTAGGCAATCCTGCCCCGGCAGGGGTATTGGACTAGATGATCTTTCGAGGTCCCTTCCAATCCCTAACATTCTGTGATTCTGTGATTCTGTGATTCTGTGAGCTGCAGAAGAGGAAACCAGGGAGAATGAGTGAATTCGTGAATACAGTGTCAAAGGTTGAAGAATATATTTTTATGGTCTTTAACTCTCTCTACATGTCTTCTTGCATAAGAAGAGATGTTTGTATGCATCTGCATAGACATGTGCTTTTCCACTCTGTCTGTGAACCAGCTGTGAATGTTTATTCCCACAAGAATTTCCACATACATGAAAAATTTTATTTTATTTGTTTTCCTCTCTTGAAATTTTTTTTCCTACTGCTGCTTCCACAAATCTTATGAAAAGACATCTAGCATGGTTGCAAAGACCCCCAGGGTAGTTTCTTATTTTTCTGGGTTTGTTTTCATCAAAAACTTTTTGCATTCATTTTTTTAGTCCTTGCCCAGCTCTAAAGTTAAAAAAGTTTAATCTTGGTGTTAAACATCTAGTCTAGCTTCATGTTTCTATTTCCAAATCGGATACTAGGGAATGAATCTCAAATTGAAATATTGTTGCAACATTCTGTCCTTGTTTAAGCCACCTGATATTTTGGACTGATGTGATTACCTGAGAGAAAATTAAGAGATTTGGCAGTTAATTAGGTGAACGGCAGATGTACTTACTTTTTTATTTAGCTCCTGGAATGCCAGTTTATTCTGCAGGATATATTGAAGATTTCCACAGGTATAGAAAATTGGCTAGGAAGAGAAATAAGCAAGCCTGAAATCTTCTCTTGTTTTAAAGGACTGATCCAAGTCAAGTGGCACACTCTAAAAATGCAGCCATAAATTGAAGATGAAAACACATCCAGGTGGCTTGTAAGAAAAGCAACACAGTTCAAAATGGATTCTGTAA
The DNA here is from genome assembly GCF_013368605.1 of Nyctibius grandis. Classification (NCBI taxonomy): domain Eukaryota; kingdom Metazoa; phylum Chordata; class Aves; order Nyctibiiformes; family Nyctibiidae; genus Nyctibius; species Nyctibius grandis. The sequence continues at coordinate 48,852,205 of NC_090663.1, read as the reverse complement.
TGAATCAGTCACAACATATTTGGCCCTTTTTATCTTTATACTATTTTTATATCCTTGTAAAAGAAGACTAGTCCATCGTTTCATAATACTGTATAGAGAAGATTAATGTATGGTGCAAAGGTGGCTGTGGAAATTGTACCCCTTGAAATGTTTTTTCAGAGACAAGTCACATCAGGCTGGTCAATCTGCCTGCCTGCAGTCTTAGCTCTGCTAAGAAGCAAACCAGGTTATATTGAGAAGCAGGCCACACTTGGTGTTATAGTTTTAATAAGTACCAAAATATAATTCACCATTTAAAACAGTTTAGTTCCTTATCCTGTCTGATGTCCTTTTAGAGGTAGCAAGGTGATGAAGGATGAGGACTTTATTTTCATGTTTTGTATAAAACTGAAGTCTACTTTATTCTTGCTGCTCAGAAGATAATTTTGTGGCACCTTTGAGCTTTTTCTCTAGGCAGAGCTCTCCCATGAGTACTTTATTTCTGGTGGTATTAAGCAAGCAGGAGCCAAGTGAAAGCCACCAGAAGCTTAAATCTGTAGGGTATCAAAATGAGAAACTAGATTAAGTGTTGGACGGAGATATAAAGGAGAATAAAGTCACATATTTTAAAAATTCAGGAGTATCAAATTCGTTATGCAAAAACGTACATATAATTTGTTTTAGAACAGTAACTAGCCATATCAAAGGATCTTTTCAAGTTAGACTCTTGTGAGGTGTTGTAAGTGCCTGGTATCACTGAAGTCTGGTTTTGACAGAGTAGAGGATCTGAGGACTGCATTTTTGTGAGGATAAGACCTAAACTGTTAGAAATAGACTTTCTGGTCAGTGTTCATTCTCTTATATTCTATTGTACAAATGTTTTGCCTCTTCATGCAAGCTTTAATTTGATCACTTTAGTGTTCTACTGTTCTCTCACAATAAATTGAGGTAGTGGCTCTTTTACAGTTTGGTGTAATTCGAACAATTATATTCTGTAAACTGTGGGTGTTAGTAGAAAGCCAAGAGTAAGGAAGTGCCTCAGATTGGGCAATAAAAATCATAGCAAACTGGGAAATTTATACCACTTTTAACTAATGAAGCAGGATTTGTTTCAAGATTGTTATGCAGGAAAAAAAAAGTAAAATAACACATTTGTCTTATGATTAAATGGTTTTAGCAGGTTTTAGAAAGATGAAAACTTACCTTGTTACTGAAAACTGGCAGACCTACTATTTGAAAACATATCTTTTAGATCATCGTAGTGAAACCATGCTGCCAATATTAGCCAAGCTGTCAAATTAACAGAGGCTCCTTGCTTCATTATTGTTTCTTCTTTTGTATTGTATTGATAGAATTTAAAGTGTTGGAAACGAGCCAATGTTAAGGTCTAATTTCCATTTAATGTCGTAATGAAGTAATAAACACAATTTGATTCAGACTAAAAGTTTCTTCCCCTCCCAACTAAAAGCTTTTAAATATCTTTTTGTAGCATCAATGTTCATACAAAAATAGCTATTAGCTGCATGATTACATAAAAAAAAAAAAAAAAGATAGAAAAATTCGGTCCTTACTACTCCCAGAAGCAGGTTATCCTCAGTGCTCAGAATTTTTGTGGTATCTGGCTAAGCAAAGCAAAATAATTCATTCAACTTGGCCCAGATTTGTTCTGTGAGCAAAATTTGGACAAATATAAATGAGGGCACTTCCTTCACTCTCTGCACCCAGCTTGATTGTTGCCCTTAACCACATTAGTCCTTGTGGTGTTTGCTGCACAATAATGCTCAACACCAGGTATTATTTAGTACCCAGATTAAATCTATATTTAATAAAGAAAATGCAGAACATATAGGAAGAGGCTTTTATCCTTCAGTCTTAAAAGCACTGAACCAAATCCTGCTCCTGGCTGTGTTGTGGTGAGCAACACTCATATGATGGAGTGAACATTTGCCTATAGTAACTTTGTGATGTCTTTGAACAAGACCTGATGGGAAAGAGGGAATTAACTGGAAGAAAGACATAAGTCTTTATAGGGTGGAGGATCAATTAATAATTCTTTCTGTAATACTTGTCCTGAGATTATTTTAGATTCAGAGTTTTTAAATCTAACTTTCAAACTTTTAAGCAAAGAAGCCTTGAAAATGTTTAAATCTTCACGCATAAAAACATATAAACCTGGAGGTTTTAAATTGCTAATGGCTTGTTTTATCTAGTCGTTTTCAACAGCAAATTCTAAAGTAGTAATCAAATCTGTAGGCCAAATTCAGTCTGTAACTGAATGCAGGAACCACTTTCAAATTTAGGGCCAGTACGAGGGTTCTTCACTGTTTCTTAAAGTGTTGTATTACATGCTGTATTACAACAATATTCTGAGGACTGATTTTTTAAAAAACATTTTAGGTTACTTAGTATTTATGTATGTATCACCATGCTATTTCATTAGGCTCATAGCTGGTACAGAATTAAGGTGTTTGGTTGATTGAGGAGATCATTGAACTTCTGGAAAAGCTGGTTGCCCATTTGACCATACTTAAGCCTTCTCAGTCTACTGAAGATGTGGTTCAATCATTTCTCTATGAGCTGTAAGCAACCTTAAAGTGTAATTGTCTCTTCTTCTACTATACCCCAGTGATAAACTTTGAAATACCTTGCCTTTGTCCATGAAAAGAATGGAAATTAAAGTTGGAACTTTCAGAAAAGTTTCCTGTGAAGAGAATTTTTCATTCTTAATTCTAACTAAAAGACAAGAGGCTTGAAGGTCTTCCAGACACCTTTGGAAATATGCTGGAGGTGACATACATGCCAAGTTACTGACTATAAAAGCAGTGCAATGTGATCACGAGTTGTGACTCAGAAGTCAACTGCTATTCTAGAAAGGTGGAAGAAGCCAGAGGTAAGTACTGGCAATTGTCAGAAAAGGTAACCAAGTTATATTTTCTGCTTGATGTTATCACCCAGGAGGCAGGAGAGGAAGCAAGCATGGATGGTGGTCAGTGCAAAGTGGTGACCTGTGATGTGGAACAGGCTGGTTGCTCCTGAGTTTGCTTGTGAACTACTGGCCAGAAAGAGCGCAAAGAGGTAAAGTGTGCGTAGGTAGCATTATCCAACAACATTTACCCTGCTCAAAGTCATACTGACATTAACACATTTTTTATTAATGGAATTGTAGGATGTTTGCAACTAGTGTACTTATGTTAGGTATTATGTTATTTTGTTATTACAGTCTGTATAAGTGATATTTATATAGCCAGTTCAGAGGCTCTCTGAACAAATCACTGCCAAGGAGAATAGGTATACATGGAACAGAGGTATCCTTGCTATTGTGTGTGACTACTGAAAATGGGAACGACAGGCAGCTATGTGTGCTGGATTAATCATGTGGATTTGTAGACAGGTAGCACAGGGACACATTGTGGTGACTTATCACTTTCCTAAATTTCAGTGTGCCATGCTCTTATTTTTTTCTCTGTCATCTTTGATGAAATGTAAACAAATCGTACATTAGCTATCTGTGTGACTCCAGTGTAAGAATTCTCTGATCCCACCTTCTACCTGAGATTATCAGGGCTGTATTTATGTACATGCATACATGAAGAAAGAGAGAGGAAGAGCATGTGCATGTCACTGGGGATTGTTCTTTTAAGAAATACTGAACACAAACCTGGCAAGTAATTTGTCATATTTGCTAGAGAGTTGTGCTTCTGCAGACGGTGGAATGGCTCCCAAACTCAGGTTTCGTCATGTCCCACTCTGCTTCTGAAATTTTATCTCCTTCTACTCCCTCAATCTGTGAAAGCTCTGTGGTTTTCTGCTCACTGCACACTACAAAAAGGTTTGACAAATGAGGCAGAAACAAATACTGTATGTTCTCTCTGTGGCTTTGGATTAGCCTCCTCAGGAGTGGTTGGTCATGGGGTCTTGAAGTATACATTGACAATAATGAATGATGATAAGCTTTTTATTCATGATGTATCCGTTTGGGTTCAGAAGCTGTAGATGATGTCCCTTATCTAATCACCAACTTGTTTTGCAACAACTGAGCACTGAATGATGAAATTGTGAAATGCATTCTGTGAATATACACTCCAGATTTCCCTATAACCCTCATATTTAAATGGATTATCACTTGCGTGTGGAGTGGACTACGTGTTGCCTTGAGTATTGATGTAACTTTCTGAAGTTATGGACAATAGAGCTAACTGGAAAAGGCATATTTTTACTGTTAAGAAGCCTGTGTTTTAATTTGGGTTTTTTTGTTGGTTTTGTTTTGTAAAATCACAGATCTGAACAAAAGGTCAACTTACACAATGTCTTGAGCACCAAGAACCAGTTAGCCCCGGAGACAGGCATCTAAAATAAGCTAGCACTGAGGGCTTGCTTTGGATGTTTCTCACTAAGACACTGACCGTTTGACTTGTTTGGAAATAACTGCTAAAGGGCACTCAGTCACCAGCTCTGAAATCCAGTTAATTAATACTTGTCAGAAGAACTTTACCCTGGATGCCTAATGTCTAGTTATACTGACCTTTAAAACAACACTTGCAGCTGAGATAACTACTTAATAACACCCTGTCTCCTGTATGCTGGCTTTCAGAAAAAGTGTATCAGAAGCCTGCTGTGCCTTTTTCTTTTGTTCAAGACAATCATGTTTCCTGTTCTGCTTTTATTCAAAACTTTTCATCTAGCCATAGTGCAGACACAGCTATGGCTGAGATCACTTATGCTTTTCATGTTGCCTATGTCTTCTTGCAGACATAGTCAATACCTTCTCCAAGGACTTCCCTGTGCTTAAAATTTCATTGTCTTCCTTAAAAAGTTTTTTCTGGCTGAAGTGAATTTCTTGCTGGTCACAACATTTTCACTTGTTATAATGCTTTATATCTCTAATCATATAAAACTGATTCACTAAACATGCATATAACCAGATCTGCAATTTCTGGTTTGCTTTTAGTACAGACCATTCATAAGATATAGACACGAGGTTTGGTTTTCAGAGCTGATTGTCCAAACATTTCCTCTCTACCTTTTATCAGACAGTGGCATCACATTGCGTAGCCAGGTAGTGGGTAAGCAGAGGAGCAGCAGCAAGCCATGTCCTTTGGCAGCTCATGCATAAAAAAGCTGACACAAAACTGGCGTAATCAAGGTTACCAGGATTTCAATATCTGCAGATACTCAGGCATTACACAGCCTCTCATGAGGCAGCTTCACTGTTTGCCTCTGTGCAGGCTGCTACTAGCTACCAGGCTCAATTGGCTGTTGCTGGAGGTCAGGGTCCGTTTTGGTAGGGTTAACTCGCCAAACGGTGTGCCTGTGAACTCTGAGACTGTGAAGAACAGTTCTGCATCATCCTTCTGCCTTTCCTGCTTGAGGGGGTGGGAAACAGTGGGAGCCCTGTCTCCCTGAACACACCACAAAACCAGTTGTTGGGAACCTGGGGAGTCAAGAGGCTCACCTCTTTGGGGAGTGGTTTCTAGCACGAGGAATTTAGCAGCTGGCAAGAAGTCAGGCAGGATTGCCTCAAAAATTGGACATCAGTTGGTTCCAGCTTTGTTTAATGAGCATTTCCAGAGGAAAACTGTTCTGTCAGAAGATTTTTCACCTGACATCATGAGCAGAACAGTGAAAACAGCACACATTGCAGGAGGAGATTTTGGAAAGGTCATTGACTAAGTACTCATTTTCCACCTTAGCATATTGAGGATTGAGAGCATATTTCAAGAGCAGAATGATGCCCAAGTGATCAATTGTCTTTGGAAAGTTATCTTTTTTTTTTTTCTCTGCATGTCCCAGCCTGAATGTCTAGTACTGATGCTGCATGCCTAAGATTGCCCTTTGGAAAAATCCCCCACATGTGGTTTGTAGAAGTTGTAATAGATTTTAAAGATTTAAAAGTTTGCTCTTATTTTTTTTACCTGTAGTGCTTTAAAATTCTTGAATTACTATATTTTAGGAAAATAATTTGATTTTATCCTTATTTATATGTATGCAATAGATCAAAATAAATCACCTTCAAATGCTATTTGACTTTTCCAGAGTCATAAGTCTGACACTGTGCATTAGAAAACATGTGAACTTTCTGCAAAGGCACTACAGTCCTGCCTGAACAACTAAACAAAATAGATAGAGAGATATTTTTAAAACACACTTTACTACTAAACAAGTAGAGTGCCCTTCAAAAATACAATGAAGTTAGAATGTTGCCATTTTACAATTTCAAAAGGGACAATAATTGTTTCTTAAACAAATGGAAACAGAAAGCAGAAAATAGGAACATTGTTTCATCTGAAAACAAAAAACAAGAGTAAGTGATGCATTTTGTTTGTGCTCTAATTTGCAGGCACCTTTCCTGGCACACACACACAAATGGGGAAAAAGGATCTGAGATAAAACCATCCAGCAAAATGTGGTTTTGCCAGTTGTATTTTACCCTACTGTATCATGATAACATAAATCTAAAACTAAACAAAAATTGCTAGTGCTAGACAATAAAAAGCAGAGAGCAAGAGTGGCAAGAGGTTGTTCATACCTCCCGTGTGTCCCCCGTGCATCCTTTGATAATAAGGAAGGCAGTGCTTTTCCATTGTGCTGCTCATCACCACACTTCCTTGACTATTTAATCCAACAATAAGAGGAAATCAGCAATAAAAGAACTCAAAATCAAATATTCAAATGGCAAGAGTTATGATTTTATTTTCCCTACTGCATGGCAGAATTTACACTCATATCTGCCTTTTTCTGTACTCAGTTATTGAAATCAAATTAATGGGATGAGACACAGAAGTGACTGTCTGCCATTTTGTATTGGACATCCTCTGTTCAAAGGCAATAAATTATCTGAAGGCTTTTGCAGTGACAGAAATACATATTAACCCTTATTAAATTACATTATAGCATAAAACATAATTTTCGTTTTAATTAAAATGAAAAACTTTGAAGGATGAATTTCAGTTTAAATATTCAAGTTGTTATTTGAACTGTAGTTGCTGCAAATGGGATTGTACCAGATGCTAGATAAATACATTGCCTGGTATAGACATCTCTTTAGTGGCATGATACAAAACCTGTTGTAGTTGCTGGGGGTCTTTTCACCGACTACAAGTGTTTTGAGTCAAGCCTTTTGTTACTGTGCTTTTGCTGGTTATTTTTATAAACATGCTGTACCATATTCTAAGCACTTCCAGAGCACTCCCAGTCAGGGAGGAGCAGGATATAAGGCAGGCACTTGTAGCTATTTGCTCAATTCTTTCTCAGTTTCTTTACAAAACACTGAAAAAAAACCCACTGTCAATATTTTGTTCATTTCACATTGCACTATGTCTGGGCTCTCTACAAATGCTTTCATCACTTGAAAAAAATCCAAATAACTGAAGAGTGGCATTTTGAGCTGCAGCATATCATGTTTCTGGAAAAGAGAGAGCAAAGCAGCATCAAAGCTGAAGGGTTAGAAGCCTTAAAGGCATGAGTGTGGGTTACTCTGAAATGGAGGGTAGAAGTAAGAGGAGGATAAACTTTGCAAATTCTTTGAGATGGATTTAGAAAATCATCCAAGGGCAGTTCTTTGTGAAACCCCTCAAAAAAGTAATATTCTCTGTCGAATGTACATACTCACAGAAGCACATTTACTGATGTCTGTATAAAGTATGCTTTAGTAGCCAGAATGGTAGCACCACGTATGTGTAGTACAAAAATCATATACATATACATATATATGTATGCTGCCACAATTTTATTCCTAAAATGATAAAAAAACCAAAAAGCTGGAGCTTGTAAAGAAACTCCAATATGATTCCATCCTCTTTATCAGAAGAAAACAGCCACCTATGTCTGATATCATATATGACAGAAATTGCAAAAGGGATGAGTCTAGAATGGGCTAGTCATAAATGCAGAGAAGTGTCCATTTGGTTGAATGCTCTTTAGGGAATGACAACGTGTACAGATGTTTTTTCTCATAAATCTTTTCCATTTGCTTTTGTGATATTTTTTTTTTTTCTGGAAGTAGAGATGCAGGGATGAGTACCTACCCTATCAGTAGTTCATTCAGTAGCTCATAGGCCTTAACATCGCAAACAGCTCTACTTGGTGCTTATAACAAACATTGGTTAGAAAAAAATTATTTCCTTATGATGGTTTATAAATAGCAAACTTCTGCTCAGTAGCCAAATGTGCAGTGTGCTGGCACTGGTTTTCATCCGTGACTCTGTATAAGCTGAGGAATGTTTCTGTGTTCAACACAGTAACTTGTTAGTCCTTAGCAGTAAGATTTGTCTCACCTGAAACTGAAATTCATAGATATTTTAGGATATTGGTCTTGGCGTGTAAAAACACCAGTCTTGATACTAACTTAGAAAAAAATAATCTAAATGTTGGCCTTCTACAAGAATTCATGTAGTAGCACTCTTCAGATCAAGTTTTTTCTTTAGATGCACGTGTGTGTGTGCCTGTGCATGCATTTTTCTTGAGTGCTCAGTAGGTGTGAGAAACTTTACAGTTTGGAAAAGATAGAAAATCCAAGGTGAGGTCCCTAAGGAGTCATCACCTTTTCTAGGTGGAGCGAGTTTGAGTACTCCAATAATACTTTAGTTATAAAGAAATATTTGGCAAATATCTTTTGAGTAGGTGTGCTGATGAACTGGTGGATGAAAAATTGTGCTGTTAAGGTTTCTGAAACAGTAATATTTTATGGTATCATTGTACATATTGTAGTGTTACAACATTCACAGACCTAAAATTGATTCATATTGAGCTCAATACTCCTGTCTGTGATAAATATCAATCTTTTGATGGAAGTGAAATTCTCATTGAAATTATTACTGAATTCTACATGTTTATATGCTAGCTGAGTTTTATCCTATATAATCCAAACCTAAGGGAAGAAAGCTTAGTGTAGGATTCTGAATCTTTTATGTTGAAATATCATTTCAAATACAACACTTTATAAACTGTCAGTGTAATTGTATTTATTTTAAAAAATTCTAGACCATTGATTTTGGTAACCTCTCTCTGAAGAGTTAACCTATGGTTTTGTTAGAGGGCAACTTTATATTTGTTTTTCTAAAAAATAATTAAATAATATATCTCAATTTCTGTTTAGAGAAATAACTTACAATATAACTGCAAGAAATCCTTTGAAAAGCTCATGGGAACACTGTAATTTGCAGCAACAGGATCAGAAAAACACTTACTCAAGGTGACAAAAAGGTACTGTTGTGACCAAGAGGAATGAATTAGTCACTAAAAAGTTACTCATTTTGAGAGCTACAGAAACAGCATTACCAAAAAGCATCACTAGATTTAGAAACATTGCATTGCATGTGTGACAAAATCTTCTTGCATTAACTGTTAATGACAGTCCTTCATGAGAGCTCTTTTTAGCTTAATCTGATGCTTGCTGAATTTTTTTAACATATGTTATCTCTAAAAGATGGTTTCAAGTGCAGATTGCTGTAACATAGAAAAGAATAACAATTTAGGTGAAAAATAATGTTCCTGTGATAGCCACTATCTGCAGAATGAATCAATTTATTTTATTAGAGCTTCCCAAAATCACAAGAAGAGAAAACTGAATAACATCTTTCTCACTAAAACCAACAAAACCCCATTTATCCTTTCCCAGTTACAAGATGACTGGCATACTTACAAGAATCACAACAAGCTCACAGACCAAGCCTAGCAGATTCCTGTGTAGGGAATTCTGAAAAATATGTTAATTACTGCATTTTTTTTTTCAAGAAGTCCAGATGAAATTGTGGCTAGGTATAACACACCAAATTTCAATAGATTTCATATAACTGAAAATTATTTAATAAATTTAGAAATTGCATGTTTTAAACTCTGAAAACTGTAGTGTCTGCTTTAAGTAATACTTAAGGTCTTTACAAGAACAAGTTTTCAGTTATGACAAAAAAAATCAACGCAGTTCTTTGTAAAATGTTTACTATGAGACTATGAAAGGAATGGAAAACCAAAATTAGCTTGTTTTTCTCAGAGTGTGAAAGTTGTCACATAATTTTGAATCTCGATATAATTAGTGGCCCAAATACTAACCCCACTTATAGCTTTGGTTTTAATGTTATAGTAGATTTAGGGATAATTCTCACCATGAAGCTGATGCAGCAGCTCATGCTTTGGGAACAGACTGGTTTTGCACTTTGAGGAACAAAAAAGATGAAAGGAAATGTTCAAATGTGTCTCTGTGTGGGGGCTAAAGAGTGCAATTCATACTACATTATCGGTCATCTTCCATGCTGTGCGTTATTACAAACGTGGTAGAGAAAGTAATTTGTCTTAGACTAAATTCCTAATATTTTAATTTACTGTCCATGGAATATAGGTAGCCCAGAGACAGACTGTAATGGTATAAACATGATGATACTGCTTTCTATGTTAAAGAAACATAAATTTTAGTTTTCAGGGAAAGCGTGTTTACACCAGAAATATGTCCCTCTGGGCCAAATAGTGCCATGATTATGAAGAGTAGTCCCATTACATTGAAGAACTATTTCTTGACTATTTCAGAGCTGTGAAGAAATGCAAGAACTCTTGAACTGGATCAAAATGACAGTGTCTAATATAGTTTATTTGCAATCATTTCATCTCTGCAGGTTTCAGAATTAAAACGGTGCTCTCAATTTCAGTCTGTTATCAAGTATTGTTGAGAGAACAGTCATTAGAAGTGAAAAGTGGGCAAAAACTTTAATGAACTCTTTCTATTGTTTTATACGCTATGCAAGTCAGTTAGCTATACAGCATACACAGAGCAAAATTTTTACAGTGCATATAGCACTTCCCTGCTATTTCCTCCTCTGTTAAGGCAGCAAACCAGTGTCATGTTATTCCGACTGAATGCTTTCAGAAAGGATATGATGAAAAAAATCCCCACAACCCTGCTTCCTTTGCAGAAACGAAGGCTGGCTGTTGAATGAGTAACCATGTACATAGCATATCACGCTCTGCCACAACGGCAAGGTGAGGATAACCCAGGAGGAAAAAAAAAGGGAATCTGCTTCTTTGCATTTAAACTTTCAGGCTGAAGATCTAACCAGGGCATTTAGCTGCTGGCAGGGTAGGCCTGATACGGAACACAACAAAGTTAGAATTGTTTATTTTTCATTATAGTATTCCTTTTTGTTGTAGTTTGAAGACGAATACCTGAAGCCCTGCAAGTCAGATTAAAGCATAGGCACCAGCGGTGCATGCCAAGGCTCTGTTTCCAGGACCATGAAAGGGTACCAAGCCGTCCTGCTTTCAATTACATGAGTATTATACCTCCTGCTCCAAAGACTGCAAGCACAGATTTGACTGCTTTTCCTCACCAGCCGTTTCCAGGAGGGGTTAGGAGAAAACCTGCTGGCACCGCTGCAGCAGAGCTGACGTGCTGACATGTCCTGATTACCAGCGGTAAGTATCACGAAGCAGTTTTGCGCTGCTTGCAAAGATCTGGAAGGTGTTTCTGACCACATTGCAGGCTGGCCAACAGATTCATGACCTTCCTCCCTTTTCTACTGCTTCTGCCTTTTCTTCGAGGCAGGAGTCTGGGGCAGGGTATATTGCCTGGGTTGGGCCCCTTGTGCACTGCTCACTCATCCTTTCTCAGCGTAAAAGCAAAAAGCAGCTCTGAGTGTGGATGCTGACACACAGAGGGAAAGAGAGGAAGGGAGGGGGCAGGCTGCAGGGTCCTCTCATGTGGGACTGGGAAGGGGAAGTGCTTTAAAGAGTGTGACATGCCCAGATACTGCAGGAAATGGAGAGGTTGGTGCCTCTGGCTGGCAGAGGGGAGAGGTCTGCAGGGCTCTAGCAACTGGAGTCTGACCCTAAAGCTGCGTTCCCCTGAGTAACACAACACAGCTGCAGAAAGAGGAGGCAGTGGCGTTATAACGATGTAATAACTCTTGTAACTCTGATGGCAGACTGACTGAGGACTAGTGTTGCCACTTGGTTCGTGGTTTTTGATCAGAAAGTCCATTCCTGTGGGGTTCTCTCCCACATATATATTTCTGTTTCTACACCTACTTTGGTCTACACCTTTCTAATACAGCCCCCTGTTGCTGTTCACTGCCCTGTCTAGCAGCAGCAGTTTACTAGCAGAGGAGGGCTGTGGCAGGAGCCTGTCCCTCTGCCAGCAGAGGCAATGCAGGGACCTGGCACCAAGTCGCGGGTGGCAGTGATGCTGAGCAGGCTGTAGCTGGGGGTCAGGGAAGAGCCAGCTGAGGCTCATTATTATCATAACTATAATAATGAAAAAGAGTATAATAATAATATTGGGATAATCAAATAATATATACAAAACCAAGATCGAGCTCCCCTGATGTCGGCCATGTCACCACCGGCACTGCAGGGCAGGCTCCGGGAAGGCCCAGGCTGGGCCTAGCGACGGTCGAGAGCTGGATTCAGGGATGCACGGATCGGGATTGGGGGCAGCAGGAAAACGGACAGAGCCCCCCTTGGACACTGACCAAAGGCTCAAGCCGCAGAAGCAGCCCGAAGCAGCAGAAACACCCAAACACAGCAGAAGGAGCAAGGGAAGGGGCCGAGACCCTCGTGATCCCCCCCGCTTTATACTGAGAATGACGTGTATGGGATGGAATACCTCTTTGGTCAATTTTGGGTCACCTGCCCTGTCTGCTCCTCCCTGCAGGTGCAACCCCCCTTCGGCTCTTCACTCGTAAGCAGTGAGGAATTTAGCAGTGACCTTGGTTTCTCTAAGAATAAGTACAGCAGGAGCCTTTCTGCATAACATCCCTACCGGTGCCTCAGTGATAACTACAAACTTCGAGTGTTATCAGTCCTAGAAGCAGACACCGTCTGCAAAACATGCAGTTAGTTTCAGAAAGTGCAGTTACTTAGAGGAGACTTAGCTGAAAGTAAAAATCACTGAAAGGAAAATTGGCCTGGTTTAGGCCAAACCAGGACACCAATCTAATAAGTGTTTTCCAAACAGGATGAATGCGCCAGCAACAGCCACACAGTCTGTGACTGATGCAGTGCTGCTGGTGTGGTCCCACCTACTAGGTGTGACTAGTGAGGCTGCATGATACCGGAGGGCTGTGTTGCAGTATCTCCTCAGTCAGAACGAATTCAGCAACCACTCAGCATGGAGCAGTAACGTTATTACCCTTTCTGGAATAAAACAGTGCTTGTAGACCTTCACTCTAAAGAACAGGCTCCAGGCTGCATTTCAAAGCGGGTAGAGGCACTACACTTTAAGGCAGGATAGAAAGCTAGATACATGCATTGGTTTATATTTCTCTATTGGCTTGCTCCAGTCTGCTTTCTCCTCACTGTTCGGGCATTAGGATTATCCGCAGCAGGTGGCTAATTTCTTTCCATGCTGCCTGTAGGAAGCCAAGTAGGTCTTTGCATTCTCTGGGTTAGGAGCAACTAGTGCGCTCTTGGTTTCATAGCTGTGGGCAGTGCTTCAGAAGTATAGTTCTGCCTAAAGTAAAAGGGTTTTTTTTTGAAGAGGCAATCTGAAGAGGTTGGTGAAATAAATGCAAAGCAACCATTTGAATTACGTGTGATGGTGTATCTGTCTTTCAAATACTTGTAAAGAACACCAGTGCTGAGGTTATCAGTCTGCTGCTTCCACCAACTGAGAGCATCTTTAAATTGTAGTGAAAAAAAAGCAATATAGATACTGCAATTTCTCTAAGGCTAGCACTTCTGGAAAGAAAAAAAAAAAAAAAGAGAATTTTATAAGATAGCTAATGTCTCGTGCTTTTCATGCTGTGCAACCGGACAGGTGTTTTGTGAAGAACCCCTGGGGAATGTCTGCATTGATGTAAACAGGAAGGAGTTTTCATTTCATGAATGACTAGATTGTCAGTGATGCATTACACCTTGTCACGGATGTTATGGAGCAAAAATGAGGTATTGCCCTGAATTTTATACCACCATGACTGGAAAATTTGAACCTGGGGATTTGTAAGTTGGATGATTTAGCTGTAATCATCCATGGCAATTTTATTAACTACTATTATTAGTGTGATCATTTTGGAGACATTTTTTCTTAATAGATTTTGTAACTAGATGTAGTGATTAACCCTTTAACATCTTCCTAATGACAACTACTCTCCTGTCAAAGGCAAAATATGATAGTTCTGAATATCAAGCAATTGCTTTATTCATGGAATAAATGCGTTGACACATTACTAAGTAGGAAGATTTGTGAGTAAGTCTCTGTATATTGATAGAAAAAGTAGCCCTTAGATATACACTGTGTGTAGTAGTAGGTATACTAGAGAGCTGGGCATTACTTTATTAGTGACAGTATGAGTCAGGGAACACTTTGGTGCCTCTTATCATGCTCATGGAAAAATGCCATGATTGCTCAGTAGAAACTGGTGACGAAAGCTGAGATAGCCAAGGTAATGACATATCCTTACCCTTCCTAGCTCAGAGGAGCAGAAGACTAGATGAATGCTTATGTAAGCCATTGAAAATAGCATTCTTCAACAGTGCTGAATAATGATGTGGAAAGTGTTTGGTTGTTGGTGTTTGGTTTTTTTTTCCCATCTTGGCTGTCATTCATTTCCCTGGGAGATATATCAGTGGCAGAATTACTTGTGCAAGCTTTGAGGAATCTATACTGGACTTTTTAATTATTATTATTTTTATATATGTGACCATTTAAAAGTTCATTTCGTTTTGGCATTCTTTTATTCTCTCCCAAAAGTCTCTCATTGAAGCCACTGTGTCTGTCTGGTGTTCACAACGGTATACTTCCTTGAACTTTAAGGATAGTCCTTTTGTAATAGTTTTGCATAGGAAGTTTGTACTACCAGCTAAACATAATATATCCTCTTCTTTAAAATGAGGTGTAATTCCTGAATACATTGCATGTAGTGAATATTCAACTGAACTTGGATTTTTATTTACTTTGGTGTAGTAGAATTTTGCTTTTGACTGTTTCCAGCTGTCACCACTTTGCAGGCGCCATTCAGTGCACACTGTGGGCAGAAAATATTGCTATCAATCACCTTTGAGGAAAATATTTTTGACCTTGTGAATTTCCAAAATTTAATTCCATGAATTTGAAAGCTAAGATTTAGCATAGTGAACATCAGGCAATCTGTAGTACTTAATCTACTAACTCAGCAAAACAGCAAATTAATTCAAATTTGAAAAGGATTCTCCATCTGTAGCAAAAGCATGTTCTCAATTACATATTGAATTAAATAAGAGATAGGAATATTTTTGAAAGCTTGAAATTTATGGTTTCATTAGACTGAAAAATTAAATCTAAAAATGTGTAAAAATCCACATTAATCATTTAGTTTTAGCACACAAATGCAAATGGCTTGGAACGGAGCTTCATTTCATACTATAAGTAGTAATTACCTAGTGACACCTCATGAGCTTCATTAGAACCCTGCTTTTAATAAAAGTGGGGAACACTAGGGATCTGCACAAATAAGAGGATTATGGTATTTAATCAGCACAAAGTAGTAATGATAAAGCTTCATTAGAAAGCATTTCCAAATATGAAATCTAGGAAGATGTTCTTGAATGTAAATGGATTAAATGTTCATTTAAAAGTATTTTATTCAGTGAATTCTCTCTTCTGTTCATGAATGGGTTGATTTATATGAATTAGTTTGGTGCTTGAAACAATCATATTCAACGATTAATAGATGGAAAATTTTTTTTTCCAAACTGTTGTTTTTATACAATGCCAGTCTACAACTTGTTTAATATTCATTAGTATTTTAATATTTGTTATCCACCATTTGTGATGTTTAATGATTGCTTTTATCACAAAACAGTTTCTGGTCCATGGCTGGCCTATATATTAGGCCAGATATAATCTGATATGCAACCATATATGCATGAGAATTTATAGCATAAAGATATGTAAATATTTTTCTTTATTCAACCTTATGAACAATAGCCAAATTACATACAGAATTTCATGTCAGGAAAGAAGAGTAGCAAGTAGTATTCGTGGAAAGGGATTGGATTTTTTATTCAAAAGAAAGGGAAAGGTTACAAGTACTTTGCACTATTTTTTCAGGCCTAATCTCTCACGTGATAACTGATTACCAGCCTAAGTGTTAGTTCAGGGAAAATTTAACTTACAACATCGGGATTTAATTTCCTTTTTTCATATGTTTAAAAAAAAGATTTAAACCAGGATGAAACATGGATTCTATAATATCATATTGATTTTGTTCTTGTTGCTTAGCATGTATTAGTATTATTATACTATAGACGTGAGAACATTATGAGAGGAAAATACAGTGGTACAAGTATCACCAGAACATCATAATTTACTTTACATATTTGGTCTAGTATTGAGAGCCCGAATCAAAGAAAATATACTGGGAAACACTTCTCAGACATAAGGAATTAGGTGCTCTACTGCTACACTTATGTGTGGGAATTTTATTTTCATAGAAGTGTGTGCTTCTAACTTATTTTAAACATGGAATTACTGCATTCTCAGTGATTAGAGTACCTATCCAGGAAAGCAACCTGTAGATAATGAATATGTTTTTCTTTTTTTTTTTTTAAGGCCACTCTCTTCCTACCTGTCTTTATTTAACTTAATAAGAAAACAAAACCAGAGAGGTAATGTTTTGTTTATTTTCAAGCTGATTCTCACTTATGCAGCTTATTCTAGATTTTAGTCCAATATATGAATAACAACTATTAATTTTCATCTTGCCTTCTGAGAGGAAATACAGGTATATTATGGTGGAAGTAGTTATACAGAAGTCTCATCTTGACAGGCATTTTACATTGTTTTGAATTAGTATTTAAGAGTTATAAAGGAGTTGTCTTCCTTTAGCACATGACAGAGGATTTTTGTGTGCACACCCGCTATAGGTAGATAGGAAGACAATGGAATTATAAATTTTTAAAATTATAATGAAAAGAGAAAGACCTACTTCTCACTCTGCAAAGCACATTTTGGGTAAGAGAAGTACAATCTCTCTTCTGCTATTCAAGCTTACATGCATAATTCTGGTAAATGAAATGATTAAATAATATTCTATACTTTCTTTTCTGTCCCACACTCGTGAACTCAGGTTCTCTATTTTTGCTGATGTTTTATTTGCAGTCACCTCTAAATGTGTTACAAATATTCTGACTCTATGTGTGTGCGGGAAATTCTTCTGACCACGGTTTTGTGAGTTTGGCCACTAACAGACAGTATTCTGGACATCAGGATCTACTGTGAAGTTTTATTTAACAAAGTTTTGTTAAGGTAGAAAAAGTGTACATCTACTATTCCAAAAAGCACCAAGGTCTTAACTTTCTTTTTTTTCTTTGTTTTATGGTCTCATCATGTTTTCATACGTTGTTTTTTCATTTATAACATAAAATTTTACTGATTGTCTCATTCCATTGCTTTGACTGTTGTCTGTCTCTCATCTTGTGATATCCTCACCACTGCAGCTTTATCATCTGTGAGTTTATAACTAGGCCAAGTACTACCTTTCTAGACTTCTCTTCCATCTGTTCATACACAGATCCAAATGTTCTGTTCTTTTTATCTAGTCTTGCAAAACTTATCCTTGTACAAATTGGAAGGTTCACTAAGAAAGGTCTTAAACAGTTTGGGTAGCTATGCCTAACTTCACAAATGGCCAACATGAGATGAACTTCAGACGATGTATGTAATTTTTGCATGTCTGCAGTTGCATTTTGAATTGCCCCAAATGTCCAATTGCATATCTTCATCCTCCTGATCTCTACATGAGATTGATATTTAAGTGCTGGGTCAGAAGAAAATAATTTTGATATGATGGCTTTCAAGCAAAGAAGATTTACAATTCAAGATGTCCATGCAATAATGAAAGTCAAGGATGAATCTTGGAGAATGCTTTTTCTGGCTGGGCAGCTGGAATTTTATATGATTTCATGTATTTTCTCATTAAAAGCCAGAATTTTGAGTCATTGCATCATTATGTAACCTAAATGTTCACAGCAATGACTAATTATCTTTAAGTCCTGCATTGATTCCTCTTCTACACCATGATTTTTACAGGTTTTGGTATTCTGAAGTTCCCATTTTTTCTCTTACACAGTATAACAATTCTTTTACTGTGTTGATCTTAATCAATGTATTTGATTTAAAATTTAGTACTTTACTCAGTGCTCATTACTCCATGCAGTTATAGCCTTAACAGAGCATTAATGCTGCTGTTTTTCTCATTAAATTTTCTTAAAGGCGTTTGAGAACTCATGTATTTTTTTCATCACTGTTGCTGCTTCATTGCAATAAAAGACTTTACCATTCTGTACTTTTTCTTTCTAACTTGCTCTGTAGGTTCTTGTTAACCTATTTTTCCCAAAAAGTTTCTAATCCCTTTCAGTCCTATTATGTGTAATTCACAAATTTCTCAGAAAGACATTTCTGTAGCAATCAAATTCCTCCTACCTAGACCAGAAGGAAAGTCATATTAAGTTCAAACATGCTTAGCTCTGTGTTGCCTCATTGGCAAATGACCTCAGAGAACAAGATATTTTAAAATAATCTAATAGCAAATAAGATAATAGAATGTTTTAGGTTGGCAGGGACCTTTAAAGGTCATCTAGTCCAACCACTCTTCAGTGAGCAGGGACATCTTCAACTACTTCAGGTTGCTCAGAGCCCTGTCCAACCTGACCTTGAAAGTTGTCAGGGATGAGACATCTACCACCTCTCTGGCAACCTTTTCCAGGGTTTCATCACCCTCATGTAAAAAAATTCTTCCTTACATCTAGTCTGAATCTACCCTCCTTTAGTTTAAAACCATTACCCCTTGTCCTATTGCAACAGTCCCTGCTAAAAAGTTTGTCCCCATCTTTCTTATAAGCCCTCTTTAAGTACTGAAAGGCTGCAGTATGGTCTCCCCGGAGCCTCTCTTCTCTAGGGTGAACAACCCCAGCTCTCTCAGTCTTTCTTCATAGGAGAGGTGTTCCAGCCCTCTGATCATCTTTGTGGCCCTCCTCTGTACCATCTCCAACAGGTCCATGTCTTTCTTGTGCTGAGGACTCCAGAGCTGGACACAGTACTCCAGGTGGGGTCTCACCAGAGCAGAGTAGAGGGGGACAATCCCCTCCCTTGACCTGTTGGCCACGCTGCTTTTGATGCAGTCCAGGGTACGGTTGGCTTTCTGGGCTGCAATATCAGACCTTCTGGAACAGGAAGAATGCATGCACATAATCTTTCAAACATTGCAATTGTTCATAAAATCTTCAAGTTCAGACTAAATAAAAAAATTTCATGCTGGTCTCAAATTACTTTTGATTACCTTGAAACCTTATCTGATTTAATAAAATCTTTACAACAAGTAGCCCTTACACTGAGAGGAAGTTGAAAAGTCTCCTTCCAGCACAAAATGATTCCATGTCTTTATCTTCCTTGACATTATCTGGTTCTATAGATGAATTGAAGCTCATTTATTCCAGCAAGAGTTTGTAGGACTGTTTCTAAAATCTGAACCTGTCCATCATAAGAATTTTTGCTGTCTGAGAAGCAGTGCCTCCAGGCTGTCAGAACAAATACAGCTGTTTCGTTTTCCAGCCATCTGTCTAGACTGGAATACAAAAATAATATACAACTTACAACATCTGTGACATTTAGTATCAGAGTTGTTAATGATAGAGGGTCAAATTCAATAAAAAAAATAATGTAAAGCCTTTCACTCTGGTTATAAATGACTATTTAGTTTGAGTCAAATCTTTTATTGTTGACACTCATGTCATAAAATAATTTATTAATATTAATGTTTTGGAAATAACTGGTCTCCTCACATTTGAACTGTGAATATTACGAAAATATATATACAACTCTCAGGACTGACCCCGAGCAGTGTAAAACCAAAAAAAGGTAAGTTCGTGTAATAATTAATCCTCAATAAATAAATAATTAAAAATGAAAGATAAATAACTGTATTATCTAGTGGCACAGTAATGTATTATCTGTAGTGAACATTTACAATAACAACCCTTTACAATCTCTGGATGCAGCTAACAGTTATTCTCAAACTCACAGTCTTTGAGTTTGCAGTGTTGTTCCAGATGCAGCTCAGCTGCTTAAAAAAGTTAGTTCATAGCTTCTCCCAGGATGTTGTCACCTCTGAGAGTTATCACCACTTCCATTTGCCAACCTAAGGGCACATGCAATCATTACTAACTTGCTTCTGTAAAATTGTCTGGCTTAGAAAACACCCCTACTATTGGCTTATGCTAATGTAGAGTTCTGATACCTAGGTTAAGCTAATAGGTCCGAGGGGATATTAATGGGAAGGAAAGGGTGGTGAGGAGCAGAGAACAGTATTGGCTTAACCCAGCTCAGCTGCAGCCATAAAAAGCACATCAGATCATTGCCTTATATGATCCCAGGGATATTCTTACACTCTACTGTTCCCTGTATTTAAGCACAGTAATGCTAGCTGGACCATGAGATGCCCGGTTAATAAAATAACATATGAATAAATTATTTGCATAAGCTATATTCTAACATACTATTGCTTCACTTGAAGTTTGGTGGTCAAGAAAAAAAGACCCCCCCCCCCCCCAAAAAAAAAGTCAGAAGCACATAATCAGTTTGTATGGCCAGCATATCTGATCAAAGTGATATAGCTATTTTGGATTACTATTGAGGAACACCAAGGAGATAGAGAAGACAAATGTAAATTCACTGCTTGCAATTAATGACAATTTATAGATTATTTTAGACATGAACTGAAATTGAAACGAGCTCTCTTGTGCCACAGAAGTAATATAAATCTGTTGAAGCTCTGGGCTAGGAAATGTTGTTCTATAGTATATATAGCAAAGGGTAATGTTTTATGTGTTTTTAATAATAAATCTCCAAAGTTAAGAAACTCTGGACCAAAATTATACTGTTTTTATGGTGTGAATCTGATTTTTTTTTAGCTCATTTAACCCTGTCAATGTAACTGATGTTACAAGGATATTCCTCAGATTGCAGTGATATAAACAGACTCAGGATAGAGTCTCGCATTAATACTGATAAGTGAAAAGGTAGTAAGAATGTAAATCCATGAAGATTTAAACCTTTTACCCTTTTGAACTACCAACTTGGCTTCAAATAATTTCACTAATTTTGGGAAGATTATAATTCTATATTTCCAAATAGTTAAAATGACATCCAGTCTAACATGACCAGCTTTATTGGAATTATCACAGAAATTAAGTCAGCAGCTTTTTTTTTTTTTTTATTCCACTACTTGTGGTGATTGAATTCTAACAGCTGCACCAAGAGTTTAAGCAGTACCTTAAGGTGAAAATTCTTGTGATTAATTGTTTCTAGAACCACCCTTAGCATAATAAATATGTGAATACTGGATAGTTTTTCAGTATGTCTGCTTTTATTTGATATTATGAAAAATAATAAAGTAAATTAAAGATCAGTTTAAACATATATTAATAGAAAATAAACAAGTTGTAATGCTTTCATTTGGAAAAGGCAGTGCAATTAAAAACAGGCAGCTGTTGTGGAAACCTTAAGGTTTAATGGAGAAAGCTATAAATCATGATTTATAGTGAGAGAATGCAATTTCTTGAAATGGATCAAGCCTGAAATAAACCTGCTCCAAAAGTGCACTTTATATGTTTTTTATCTAGCTCTATATGATCTGCAAAAAGTCACTTAAATGGTAGCCAGGGATATAATTTATACTTCCCATGAGAAAACAGAAACAAAGTTAAAGCTAAAGACAGTGTAAAGCACATTGCACATTCCAGTCATCAATTCTTCCTCACAATATCCCTACAAAGTCCCTTTTTACTGCACTTATTTTTTTTATACTAGCATTGGACGTTTCATGATATCCCTGGGGTCTTTGAGCTTCATGGGGTCGTATATCTAGGAGCAGCTTTGTACCACAGACTAGTAAAAAATAGGGAATAGCATTATTTCAGAGGTGATCTCAGAGCGAGAATGTACGTGAAGGTATAGAGAAATGTTTATGTGGAAGAAAGCATTCAGCTTCTCAGTACAGATTTACATTGGCAGTCTCTCCTCTTGATGACAGGGTTGAGTAGCAAGTTAACTGTTAGGTAACATGACTGCAACTATGAATACGTTAATGATCCATATGCACAAATTACATAAAGACAAATCATAGGGACAGATCATCAATATCTGACCTTGCCCCACAGCAAATGAATGTTAAATTGTCAATGGAATAACCTGGGATGGTCTTGGGCAATAATCTCTCAGCCTCTTCATGAAACTGTAGAAGCATAACTCCTGACAGATTTTTTTACCTCCTGGTGCTTTCAGCATCCTGTTGCATGGCAGTGCAGCTTCAGTTCTGGAAGGCCGAAGATATGAAGTCTTCAACACTTCCCTGTTCTTCCACCTTGCTGGAATGAGAAAGGTATTCAGCAATGTCACAGAGATCGTTTTATTTTATGTATGCTGGAAATGGTGGTAACCAGCAGAAAAGACTGAGATGGTACCTGTGTCATCTTCAGTTACTGGTGTCTTCATGCAAGGTAAACTATTAGTCAAAAGGTGAACTTACACAAGTAAGAAATTATCCATTCTATTGGAAATTATTGTTTAAGTCAAAAGCAAACTGCATGTCATTTTCAGTGTCAGCTGTCTGTGTCAAAATCTGATTGAACGAGGTTATTCTGGGGTTTATTTCAATGCTGGCAGCCATGCAGTATTATCGACGGTGCTACAGACAGGAGCACAAGGCAGATGGGTGCTATCTGTTTCAGAGGTATTAGCATTCCAGGAACCGAGAAAGCACAGAAAATAACCCCAAATTGGTAAAGAAATAGAAATGATTAAAATTCAGGAAATGATTTAAGCAAACAAACAGCAGAAATAAAAAAGCAGGGACCCCATCCTCAGCAGGACAGGGGAGAAAAGAGCAAGAACAGGAAGGAGAAAGCTCACGGGTCAGGAAAAAGGCAGGGAGATTTCTTACCAGTTACTTTCATAAGCAAAACAGACTCAACTTGGAAAAATCAACCTAATTTACTGCTAATTAAAATAAACATGTAGTTACTAATTTGGGTAGTGGGAAACAAAAAGACAAACATTAAAGCAACACCTCCCCCCGCCTCCCAGCCCCCCTTTCCCATGCTCAACATCATTCTTTCATTCCTCACTCTTCTACCCCTGCCCCAAGTGATGCAGGAGGTAGGGGGGTTACAGTCAGTACATGGCAGTTTCTCTCCACTGCTCCTTCCTCCTCACACTACTTTGCTCCAGCATGGACTCTCCACAAGCTGCAGGGGATATCTGCTCTGCCATGGAGCACCTTCTCCTACTCTGACCCTGGACTTCCTCTGCTGTTTCTCACTCTTTTTGTTCCCTCCTCCTCTCTCTGTCTGGCATTTTATGCCTTTTTTAAAATATGTTTTCATGGAGGTGCCATCAGCTTGGCTGATGTGCTCAGCTGTGTCCTGAGGTGGGTCCATTGGAGCCAATATGACCTGACTGTGTCTGGCATGGGGCAGCCCCTGGCCTCCTCCCACAGAGGCCACCCCTGCAACCCCCCTGGCTACCACCCTGCCATCTACACCCAAAACACACATGGGAAAGTGTTCTGGAAAAACATTGAAAATGTTTGGGCTTCAGCCTAAATTAGAGCTGGAAAATTTTGTAAAATTTTAATCATATGGGAAATCCAATTCCTTTCCAAATTTTTTGTTTCTCTCTAGTATACATTGCAGTAGACCACTTGCTCTGCATCGAATGTGAAAACTGAAACTGCAAAACCATGATACCATTGGTTAAAAATTAAATGACATGATCCAGAATACAGCTGTGTGGCTGAGCCTTTGTTTTCAGAAAACATAATTTCTTTCATTCCTTAGCACTGCTAATTGAAATTTCCATCTTCCATCTCCCCACCAAAGTCATGCTGATATCTAACACTGATTAAGAAGAGAGAGTATATCACCTCTGGAAAACTTAACCTTAAAGCTTCTAATTTTCAACAGCTGAGCTGAAATTAACCAATTACTTTTATTGTTTAGTGCTCAAACTTTAACAGCTTTTAAAAATGCTGTTATAAACATCAGTTGTTTATGATCCTGCAGTTGTAAGATACAATGCTATTTGCAGCTTGGCACGTATTTCGTCTCTGGTGAATGTGAGATAAATCATATATCTCTGCTTGAAATCTCTTCAGTAGTATTTTGTATTTCCTGCCATTAGCAGTGAAGCTGTAAGTCCGATCATATCCATTTTGGCACAAGAGTCTGTTCTTCTAGTTCACCTTTACAGCAGCTATTAGAAAAAAATATCTTACATTTTAGTCAGCACACTATGTATTCTGTAAAGATTAGTAGTCATTCAGCTCTGGCATGCTAGCAGGAGAAACAAAAAGTCTCTGTGTTTGACCTTTTCCAACAGGAACTTCCAAATTTTCATGTTACAAGATTTGCCTACTTACAGTTTTAAAGTAAATATCTACAAAATATTCTGCTATAATGCATAATGATTGGAAAAAAAAAAAAGAGAAAAGAAAAAAAAGCTATCAGCAAAGAAATATTCAGCTGTTGCCCAAAAGAAAAGGCACTTCATGCAGAAGGCATTGAGGAAACCAATGTGCAGAAAAGAAGCAATCAGAGAGGAAAGCTAATGCAGGAATGAAATAAGAAGAGTACTGTATGTGCTGGATATGATAAAGGCTGGACAAAGCAAATTAAACACCTTCACTAGACTAGCTTACTCTTTAACAAAATACAAAACTGTCAACAAGAAGAGAAAATGTCAGCAAATGTCAGCTGCAGAATAACCACAAAATAAGCCAGAACATTTTCCCTGAGATAAAAGCTGCACAAACTCCATGAAACTCTCCCAATTGAGTTCTAAAAGAAGAAAAAAGCCTTCCGGAGAAAATGTCAATGTTAATAGATAGTCAAACAGAAAACAGCCCTATAGGGACATAATGAAAGATAGATTTCTCACAAGTAACATCCAAGTACAGACTGACCTGAATGAATGACCTGGTACAGGAGTCTCCAAATTTAGAGAGAACACAATTTTTGAATTGGAACGCAAGGTAGTAAATTGTGTTATGAAAAATCAGATGCTCTGTGGTAGTGTATCAGTGGTTGTTCTGTATAGTGGAACTTAGGTGCTTAGTACTTTTCTAAGTCTTTTTCTAGTGTAAAGAAAAGAAGCATTTATCTTTCCTGCAGTTAGATGCTTTAGTCCTTCTTTGGCAAAGAAGAATAAGTTCAGTCCATTAATACAGAAGGCATCCTGGGCTCAAGTACCTGGGGAGCATGAAAGTTGTTTTCCATTTTCCTCTGCCGAAAGAAGATTTTCACCCTCATCTTTTTTTTCAGACACCCCTCTTGTGTGTTCAGGGGTGAAGTGTCCTCATTACCACTTCCTGCCATTTTTGTTCTTTGTATGAAATCAAGAGCTATTAATATAAATTATGAAACATCCATAATCTATCAACCTATGAATAGTTTGGGGCTTTATATAAGTATACTATGTATATACTTTATACAGTAGAGGGAAGCAAAAAAGATGTAGGTAAAGGGAGTTTTGGTAGAAGAGATGTATTACCTTGAAACAAATGGAAGAGTTCATTTCTATCAGAAAGGAAAGAAACCAGCTCAGAAGAGATCAGGTCTAATGTTACTGCCACAGAAACAATGGCAAGATCACAAGCCTTGAGGTTTATGTGTAGTGTGAGTTTAGTAGCATGTTTGCAGCATCATCACCAACATCCAAACAATATATTATGTGCCTCTTCTGGCTTTGGGTGCCAAGCTAGATTCTGAGGATATTAAAAAAAAGGGAGAAGGAGGGGGGGGAGAAAAAGAAAGTAAGAGTCAAGAAGCCTTGCATCAATGTAATGCTTGAAGTAGGAAATATCTGTATTGCCCTGCCAATGATTACAGCAGGAGTAACTAACCTAAAATTTCGTGACTGGTTGTACTGGATTTGGCTGGGATGGAGTTAATTTTCTCCATAGCAGCCCATATAGTACTGTGTTTTTAGATTTGTGACTGAAACAGTCACACACCAATGTTTTAGCTATTGCTGAACAGTGCTCACCATGATATTCCATGCACTTGAAAGAGTGCATGTGTCTCCTCCTCTCTCCCTGCTGAACTACTGGATGCTGTAAAAGAAGGGCTCCACTAGGCCCCCTGATGCCCAATGTGGTAGTGCAAAAAGGCACTAATGGAATGGCAGATATTTAAACAAAACAAAACTGACAAGACTTTATATATATATATATATATATATATATATATGAAATTCTTTAAAAGAAACAACTCTTCAGGAAAGAATAGTGAGTAGCCCTTGCTAAGCAGGAGTAGTTGATCACAAACGCCTCGTAGCATGCAGGGCAGCGCTGGCTTTCCAGAGCAGCACGCAACATGCACAGCCGCCCCAAGAAAGAACAGGAGGAGATGAGGTCCCATGGCTGCACTGCTGTGCCAGGAGAAGGTACTGACCCGTCGTACAGCTGCAGGAGGAAGCCTTGGGCCTTGAGACAATCCTGTCACCGGTCCCTCACCTCTGTGGTCCAGCTTGGTGCGATTTTTCTCTGGGTATCTTTCAACTTCTTCTTGTGATGGCATTTCTCACTGAGACACTGGATAGAGCATCAAGTCCAATGGTAAAGCTGTTGTCTGTCAAAGTTGAAATGTTCAAGAACATTTTGGCTCAGGAGAAAGGAAATTATGTCTAAATTTCAGAGCATCTCCTTCTGATATCTTTCAGAGTGGAAAGTTTCAATTTCATTTTGACTGGATTTTTAACAAATTTGTTTCAAAGCAAATGGAGACAAGACAGTTTCCAGGTCCTCTCTGTATGTCTGCACTGGCAAGACAACTCCGAGTACAACAAAGGGAGAGGACCACAAAATGATTAGTATTGCTTGATATGAAACCTTTGACATTGCAGTACAAAAGTAGCAGTGTCAGCCCAGTAATTGCTTACAGTGCTTCAACTACCCCTAGCTATCACAAATGTATCGCTGGAGTCCAGCAATAAGGAGAGCGGGTAATGTCATCTTCATGCCTTTGAAACCTGGGTACTTGAGGCAAGGCTGGAGAACAGCTCTGCCAGCGGCCACAGTGGTTATTGTGACATCCTTGTGCATTAGCAGTGATAAGGCAAGTGATGCAGCAGGTTTGAGGCTTGCCGGTGAGACTCATTTGTTTCTTCTTCAGCTTTCAGGTTAGCATGCCGTTCACAACTGCTAGTGCAAGTACTGGAGTGTCCTTTGGTTGAGCCCTTTCTGAGCTGCATGGACACAGCTGCCCTGGCTGATGTGCTTGTGGGCACAAGAGTGAGTCCCAAAGGCAATTTGAGAAGAGTCCAAGACTCTTGGACAGTCTGTCAAGAATCCTCCAACCAGTTGCTGTGAAGGACATGGGCAAGAAGGAGGTTGCCACGTGTCCAGTTTCCAACGTTGTCTCCAGAGAAAAGAATGGGTACAGAGGCAGTGTGAGCCAGCATGCTAGAAAGTTGGGAGAGCTGCACTATATGGGATGACAGGATCCCCATTCTATGGGCCTTGAACTCAAAAGAGTCACAGACAAGAAAAAAAGCAGGCAAGAAGAAAGGAAAAAACTCAGCAAGTACCACAAATCTTTGTGTGATGACAAAACAGGAGTACTCCCTGCCTCCCCTGCTCTAGAACCATGCAATACCTTCAAACCCGAACTAGAACCATCGAGAGATCTCAAACCTGATCTAGAACCAAGTGAGCCAGAACCATCAAGTGATCTAGAACTCAATCTAGAACCAAGCAAGCTAGAACCCAAATCTAGAACCATCAAGTGAGCTAGAATGCACGCTAGCACATGCTCTAGAACCAACTAGAGAGCTAGAACGTGCTCCAGAGCCAAGAGGCAGTCCTAAACCAACAAGTGAGCTAGAGCAACAAGCAAACTGGATCCTGATATAGACCAAACAGGCAAGCTAGAGAATGAGCTAGAACCAATGAGTGAGCTAGAACCCTCTCTAGAACCAACAAGAGATCTAGAACCTGCTCTAGCACATGACCTAGAACCAGCAAGCTACCTAGAACATGATCTAGAACCAGAAAGACATTGAGGTGCTGGAGAGAGTCCAAAGAAGGGCAGCGAAGCTGGTTAAGGGTCTGGAGAACAAGTCTTATGAGGAGCAGCTAAGGGAACTGGGCTTGTTTAGTCTAGAGAAAAGAAGGCTCAGGGGAGACCTTGTCTCTGTCTACAACTGGAAGGAGGTTCTAGCCAGGCGGGTGTTGGTGTCTTCTCCCAGATAACAAGTGATAGGATGAGAGGAAATGGCCTCAAGTTGTGCCAGGGGTGTTTAGATTGGATATTAGGAAAAATTTCTTCACTGAAGGGGTTATCAGGCATTGGAACTGGCTGCCCAGGGAAGTGGTGGAGTCACCATCTCTGGAGGGATTTAAAAGACAAGTAGATGTGGTGCTTAGGGATATGCTTTAGTGGTGGACTTGGTAGTGTTAGGCTAATGGTTGGACTCAGTGATCTTAAAAGTCCTTTTCAACCAAAACGCTTCTATAGTTCTATGGTTCTATGGAAAGAAGTCTAAGCAGTGTGTGAGGTCCTTTGTTTAAGTAGTACTTCAGTGTCTGGAAGAAAGCCTACATATCTTTATGGATACTGAGATGACTAAATCCAGGAGGAGGTTTATACTTGTGAATCTTGCATAGAAACCAGTTACTACTGATCAGTGTCCTGATTTAGGCATCTCACTTAAGAGATATAAGGCTTAAGTGCCTCCTTTTCTCCCTCATAACTTCCTCCTGATCACCCTGACACTGGGTTTTCTGATTTCTGTTCCTAGGCTTTCTCTCTATAAACCAAACCAAAGGGTTGAGACAGATCAGGTGGGATTGTGAACCCCACAAGACGACAAAATAGAAACAAGTCACTAGCACCCCTCAACCCCACTCTCCACAAGCTTTATGTGTGTAACATATTGATGATGTACAGCAGCACCTGAACAGAATGAGAGAGTGGTCTTCCCATCCATTTCCCCTACCTTTGACTGTTAAAGGATCCAGTCCTCAAAGACTTATGCTCCATCAGTATAGGCCTACTGAATTCAAGAGCGGAATTCATGTTTATGCTTATGCAGTATACAGCCCCTTCAGGCTTTTCATCCATGGACAGATGCAACCAAATAAAAGCATCCAGAGTCACAGAGGTCCTGCTCTCCATGGCAGCTCTCCATGGCGTTCTTCATTCCAGATCTCCAAATTTTATTTTATTTCCATTGAAATTACTGGGTAATTTAAAGGGTGCTTTTAAGGCCTGTTATTCATTGTGAGATTAATGGGGACATTCAGCCTCATATCAACAAAGTATACACCTAGGGATGAAAGAAAGTTTGTGAGCTCCAAGGATCTTGTTCACTAGAACGTAAGGAATGTTAGCTGGTGCTCCAGTAATTAATGGTTAAATTACCCTTGGGTAGTAGGTAGTAGGTAGCATAACTTTACAATCTGGTAGCTTTAAATTTCACATCTAATTGTAGCAGTGGGAGTTAGAACACAGGTTGAAGACATAATGAAATTACCACAGGGAGGAGCGAAGTAATGAACTGAAGTCCAGCAAAAGTTATAGCTACATTGCTGTCATCTTGAAAATCTGTAAATAACAACTTTTAAACCCGTTGAGGGCACTAGACAATGGATTTTATGTGTATATAAGCATGAAATGTGGATTTGGAGGAATAATTGAGTTTGCTCTATTGTGAAGTATGTACTTGGAAAAAAAAATCACTTGGTCATCATTTAATCTCCTTTGCACACCTTTTTCATCTTATTTGCATTTTTAATGCAAAAACCCACAGAATATCTCTTCAATCATACTGAATTGGTTTGTGTCATATAGTTAGTGCATACACAACTTTATAAGTCTTTTAATTCTTCAGCAAAAAACTTAGAGGAAAGCATAATAATCCTCTCTATGTTTTTGGTACTTGGAATTTCAAAGTCAAATTTCCCCAGTTTTATTAAGAATTCTGGAATCTTGTTTTATTGAATAGTAATTCTTAAACACTTTTTAATGAAGTGGCCTGTTTTAAATCAAATTATCTTCAGTTAATAAAATACAGATGAGTGAATCCAGTGCTTTAGCAAATGTAGCTGAAAACTGATCTCTGTAGGCGTCTTTTCTTGAAGGTCTTTTAATATGATTTTATAGATTTTTAGTGGTTTTTTTTAAGTTCCTGTTCTGTGGAAATGTTATATGAATATCAGGTATGATCCTTTACCTACTACAGAAGTTTGACAAAATGCCAATTGACCTTCCAAAGGAGGCCACAACCTTTACTTGTTATATAAGCTTAAATGCTGTTGATGTACCTCTACCTATATAACATCATCTTCCTAAGTACTGTGGGATTTTTCATGGATTACCACTATATCAGCTATATCAGTATCACCTATATCAACATTTTGATGTTTTAGTTTCTGCTTTAACCAGACCTGGGTATTGCCTAGCCTGTGAATCATTCCAATAGTGGAGATTCCATTAATTTACTGGTCAGCCTGTGCCATCAGCTCAGTCCTTATCATCTCAATTCTTTCCTAATATCCTGTCCTTTTTGTTGCAACTGAAACCTATTACTTCTTGTTCTGTACACCACTGTAATGCAAGAATAAATTATTTTCCCTTTGTTCCACAGCCTTTAACATAATTAAAACCTACCCTATATCCCCATTCAGTTTTGTCTTTATGTTAAAAAGCCATCCAGTCTTGTCTTCCTGTGTTATCTGGATCTCTGACCACTTTCTTATCTTCTTTAAGCTGTATCCAGTTAATTGCCATCTTTCTTGGACTGCGTTAACCAAGTCTCCTCTATTCATTAGGGCTGTGCCCATGATAATTAGAGCAGGGAACAGGTGTTTAGACTCTGCCCTATAATTCTCATATCCTTTTCTGCAGATCTTCTACCTAGGCAGTTTTTTCCCCACCCTGTCCCCTTTATCCTGTATGTGTTTGGGCGCTGTTGGCAAAGTGTAATGTCTTGTACCAATTCCCAGTTTGTCATCTGCACATTGTCCTGCAATTTAGGTGCCATCCCCCTTACCTTAGTGCAGATTCAGTAGGCATCCTTTGCCTCACCATCCATGTCATTAATGAAGTAACTGAACAGATCCTAACTCAGCATAGACTTCTATATGTCCCCCAAAACACTTTCTGAACTTCATTATACTAACTGCTCTGGCTACGGTTATCCAACCAGTTTTGCAACTACTGTGTAGCAATTAAATCAACTTCATCTTCCTGGCTTCTTATGAGCCTATATTATGATATTGAGTATATGATGTGTACTGCTTCTGCAGAATATTTGCAAATCGTTTGCTGGAATATTTATCTCACAGTGTTCTCAGAAATAAACACAAGCTGGCTATATTTCTTTAGTTCCCCATTGCTTGCTTTTTAGTTTTTTCCATTAACACTACCCTTACTACATTTACTAACATTACATTTATCCTTTTCCGGTGTTTTGGTGCCTAACTCCTCCTCGATGATTTTGCAAAGAGAATGATTCTATGAGTTTTCAGATAATCCTTTAAGTACCTCAGGAAGAAGTTAATAAAGTTCCAAAGTTTTGAAAATATGTAATGTAGAAGTTACTTTGTAAACTTTTACTTCCCTGTTCTGGGCTGATACTTTGCTGCTTTTTTGTTACCATCAATTAGTATTAGGTAGCTACATGTTTCCAATTTGTTTTTTTAATGAAGGCTGATGCAAAAAAGTGAAATATGTCAGCTTTCTCAACATCGCCTATCACTTACTAAATTTTTTTTTCTCCACTTATTACCAAATTAACACTTTTCCTGATCTTTTTCTAACTATGAATGCATTTAGTGAACTTCTGTATAACATAGTATTTTACATATCAACCAATTATCCATCCATTTTGCCAATAACTGGTGTGACTAGATTGAGCTTAATTGCCAGTCTTTTCTTTGTGTAAATTCACTTGTAAGCTATGATCAAGTCATCTTCCTATCTGCATTTCATCTCTGAGAAATCAGTCTGAATTCTCCTTGCAAAGGTCTACCTCCAACAATACATCTGTAAACTTACCTGGTTTTATTCAGTTTCCTGTTGATGTATGTCCTAGAATAAGATTAATTCAGTTCTATGATGGCTGTTAAAGGGGTTGTCAAGGTGGTGAAATGTGAGTGTAAGGGGTAAAAAAGAGCTGACTGGGTAAGGTATGAGGTTTGGAGATAAGTGGTGCCAAAAATGTGAGAGGGAAAGCTAGGAGAGGAGTGAGGCAATGAAGGCAATGGGAGTTCCTGTGCTGGGACTAATTAAGGAGTGTAAAGATAATTTCAGCCTTTTTTTTTGCCTTTTTTTTTTTTTCTTTTTGACTATCTGTCTAGCCTGAATTTTGGATAATGTGGGTAATACTTGTTCAAAAAATTTAGATTTCATTAACATCCCAAAGATTTACAAACTAACTGTTTTCTTATTTTCAGTTAATTTTCAGGAGGTGAAAGAACCTGTCTGAACACTTTGTTTTGACACATAGCCCTGAAATATAATCATCCTCAATTTCTGTATTTGTGATTTAATCAATAAAAGGTATAGCAAGCAAACATATAGATATAGATGGAAAGCATCTAAAATAGCATAAATCAAACCTGAAAGATAAATTCCTACACTTGAAAAATATGATGATATTATGATTTTAAATGGATTCCCTTAATCCCTTCCTAAAACATTCTTTGTAGTGTATACATTTAGGCATCATGTACAGTCCATATGATGACAACTTTTGATTTCAGGTAAATTTAGAAAAAATATGGGGCCCTAATTCAGGACCAGGTACACATTAAGAAATTTATGAAAATAACAGCAACCCCCCTCAACCTCTTATTCATTATCATTTTCACAGCTTATCTTTGGTGCAGTGATAACTCAAGCTATCTATGTTTGAATTAACATCTTAAGTCACCTTAGCTGTAGAGCAAGCGGTCACATTGCAAAAAATAGAGTTAGAACTACACAGGAGGGCTGGATTAGTAACATAAAACAGTTGCATCAGCCTCTCAGAGTACTTGGGACTCCAGTGCACTACTAGGTTAATCAGGAACATGCAGCCGGCATTATTTTCCTACTGGTAGATCCTTTTTGAATTTAAAGTCCTATTTAACCTGAGGTGGAAACTTATGCAAGTACATGAGAATGGAGTTCTCAGTAAGATATAACTCTTCTTGATCCATAAGCTAGAGTTGCGCTGAAAACAAGAGCGCGAAACAATCAAGCACTTCAGTAATACTTATACTTCTATTGGCCCTCAATTTCTGTTTTACTTTATTCTACCATCAACCTTCTTCGTACAATAAAACACATAATCAAAGCAGGGAGCTAAGATAAAAGTGAAAAAAAGGCACTAGAATATTCACTTTGTGTTTTTTTTTTCTAACAAGCTTAGTCTTTGATCATTTTCCACTTGATCAAAGAGTGCTTTGATGCTCTTTGAAGAAGTACTGAATTATTGGAATAAAGGTATAGAACTTGATTCACATTTTCATCCAAAGAATGTAAGTGAAAGAGCTGGACTGGTAGTTTGCAGTAGATATGTCTAAGGATGTATAAGTAATTGGGAAAAAACATAAATAAAAAAGGAATATAATCCAGTTATAAGCAAAAGTGAAAAGTGGGAAAGAAAGCCAAATATAAAGTATATTTCTTTTAGAAAATGTGTCCTTAACTGCCAGTCAAACTGTGATAAAAACTTGGAAGGAAATGTATGCTTATGAATATCAAAGGGCAAAATGTATTGCAGATCCATGCCTGAACAATATTTACCACAGCTGGAACAATTTCATTGTAAAGAATGCTAGGACAAAGGGAAAAAAAGGCTAGGAAAAAGCAAGTCTATTTTTAGCCTTCTATGTTGTTTGTAGAGTTGCATAGTAAATGAGGCGGAGGTTTTTTGTGTGTTTTCTGTTTGTTTGTTTGATGCCTGAAGTGGAAATTGCTAGAAATGCCTTAAGTAAAGTTAAAACTTCTTTTCAACGTAATCAAGATGAATGTATGTGAAGTCTGTAGTTTGGGGATAAACTCATGTTTTCCGGCCTTAAGTTGTCCTGGTTTCATTGGGATAAAACTTATAGAATCAAGTTTCTGTTAGATTTTGTTTCAGTTTGTGGCCAGCCATGGTGACCAAGGCCATAAATCCAAGGCAGCTGACCCAGGCTGGCCCACAGGTGTATTCTATATCATTAACGTCAATGCACTATAAAAGGGAGTGCTTGCTGGGGAGAGGTGGGGCTTTCATCTCTTCTCCTGTCACTTCCTGGAGTAACTTGCTGCAAGTCTGTAGTTGAGTATAATTTTGCATGTTTTGTGCTATCATTGGTATTACTTTCTTTATATTATTAAATCTGTTTAGCTTAACCATGAATCTTCCTCCTTTTCCCAATTCCCTTCCTCGGTCAGGGAAGGAAGGTTGGGTGAGAGAACAACTATTATTGTTTAGCCCTGGGTGTGGGCTAAACATAGGCAAAGTGAAATACTTCAGTTTCATTTGGAGGGTAGCCAAGAAATCAAGTAAAATTTCAAAGTCCATGTTCTTCTCACTTTCTTTTATTTGTTTTGGTTTTTCTTCTTTTCTTCAATTATCAGTTTTTAACCTCATAAATAACCTAGTGTTATGAAGTGAGAGAAAGTGCAGATAGAAAAGCCTGGAAGTTGCATTTAGTCTCGAAAGAAAAAGACTGTTGTTAATTCCAATTATGACATGTGTTTTGATCAACTCATCTTATCTTTGTTGTAGAACAGTTTTTTAATGAATACTTTGTCTAACTTGTAATTATTGATTTGATAATGCAACAACTTTAGAAGGTAACTATTGATTATTCCTATTTTAACGAGAATGGCTACAGCGTTGAAGCTGTGTCTATCCTAAAGAAACTTTCACAGTAATCACCTTTTAGATCTCTGTGATTTGATTGACGTAGTGTTAGTAGAAGCCCTTGGTATTTGATCTTTTGAGCAAAATACTTTCCTTCGAAAGGGATTCCAAATAACTTTTTAAAAAGTAGTACGAAAAGATGAGAAGTCTTCATAAATTCAAGCTGATGTTTGTTGTAGGTGGCAGGATCAGTTTTGTTTTAGGGAGCTTGTAAGATTAATTTGGCTCTGACAGTAAATACACCTAATTTGGCGTGGAAAGAGACGAATGACGTCTGTGCTAAACAAACAAACGAAAATTTGGGAAAGAAATTCCAAACAAAAACCAGACAACCAGTTATTGAACACGCTGAAGACTTGAACAACAGAGCGCAGAAAGAATACACCCTGAGGAAGGAGGCAAAAGACGCTGCATGTTTGAAAACTTATTTTCTTTGTCCCAGTAGTGTGTAGAACACAAGGGCTCAAAATAGAAAGGACAACACAACTGACTCCTATGCCACCTGCCCAGCAGAAAACAAGTTATTGCAAGCAGCCTGACATGATGACTTTGGGTATTTCGCAGGTCTTTCAGGCTTTCTCTTCAGAAAATTACTTGACTTCCTAACTCACTGAAGTTGTCTTTATCATCCTAATAATCTTTTTAAAGAACTCTTGAAATATCAGGGAAATTCCAGAAAATTGGAAAAGTGCTAATTTTTGCAAATAATAATTTGAAGATGAACTGGATCATGTGACGTTCCCCCACTCTAGATCCATGTGCACACATTTAAAAAAAAAAAGCTATAATATGCACAAATGTGAAGTGAAGCATTTAAGAATAAAGACCACTGAAGATTTTAGGGTGAGGAAAGCTGCAACTCTGAGAAAATTCTAGGAAGTATAAAGGTAAGTGAATGAAAGAAAACCACAATCCAGGGCTGTGAC
The DNA here is from genome assembly GCF_013368605.1 of Nyctibius grandis. Lineage (NCBI taxonomy): Eukaryota > Metazoa > Chordata > Aves > Nyctibiiformes > Nyctibiidae > Nyctibius > Nyctibius grandis. The sequence continues at coordinate 48,816,442 of NC_090663.1, read as the reverse complement.
TAAAAGGGTTAGTATCATTCTTACATGTTAAAAATGAGTAGGAGTGAGAAGCCATTATCTGTCTGTCTGCAACACTGGTAAAATCAAGAGTGGAATATTGCATACAGCCTGGTATTTGGATTTTAAATGGATATTTTATAATTAGTACAGGTGAATAAAAAATCCTCCTATAACTATATTGAGAGAGGTCAATCTGAGGAAAGATACTTGCACAGCTTGTCCACCAGAAATTCAGTCCATATTAGTTTTGAAATTAATTATTAAATGATGGTATATTTCTGTGCAGATATTCTTTTCCAGAATGAAAAGGCCTTTCTTTTAGTTTAGTTGAGTCATTTCTACTTCTCAAATTATGATAGCAATCTTTGTTCATATTCACTGATAAAGAGCATGTACATTTTTAAACTTGTAATCCCTCGGTTTTGAGTGTTTTTTCTCCTATGGCTTCTGCTCTGGAGGCAGTGCTCTGGTTTCTTTGCAAGCTTGCTTATCCATTGTCATATATTTGATCTAAAAATGCTCCAGCTGATTTTTTGTTTGGCTATACTTGCTAAAGAGTGAAATTTGGCGGTTTTTTGTAGTTTTTTGTATTTGTTACCCTTTTGGGGATATTATACTGACATATGATAACTACTTTTGCCACTTTTTGTTGGAAACCCATAAATTTTTATATATGAAAACGAATTTTTGAAAAGGACAGATCCGTCTGACACTTCAAATAATAAAGAAAACTCCAGTAAAACTGGAGGAGACCTTCTGGAAAGAGATTTTACATGAGAAATTACTGAATAATGTAGTTGAAATGAAAATTATAGGAAAACATAAAACATGCAGATTTTAACTTGAAGTACAAATACAGTACCATATAAAGGTATTCTGTGTCATCGGGGTTTTTAATAGTAGTATGGAGGATATGCTTAGTCTGATGCAAATCCTGTCAGAGTTTATTTCCTGTTACTTCAAAGGATTCAGGCTAATCTGCAAGCCTCTGGCCTACATCAGACCTCCACCGATAAAGGAAAAACTTGCCCTAGGTAGATCACTTGAGGCTGAAGACACAGATGAGAGATCCTGGCCCAATGAAACCTGCTGAAAGCCTAAAAACCATGAATATCAAGTGTTCTCAAAACCAGTCACAATAAGTATAGATGTAAAAATAATTTTCTTTCCACGTTTTGAGAATGACAGATGTTTTCAATGGAGTCACGCATCTATAAATGATTTACTATGGTATTCCAGTCACTCTTGTAACAGAATAAAAATAATGTCTATTCCCATATATGTCTCCTAAATTGCTTACGTGTCTCTTCTGTTACAGACAACCTATACAAAAGAATCCTCTCTGTATTCTTATTTCAATACATATTTTTTTTGTTTAGAAACTCATTATTTCTTCTATGAAGCACAAAATAAGTGCTTTGGTTTTTGTGAAGCAAAACTTACAATGTCTCAGGCTTGCAATCATACTGATGTTCTTGCAGTTGTGTTTATATTAAGCAACACTGATGCAATTGTTGTTGTGTTGAACCTAGATATATTTTATTTCTTCTGATATATGTCTGCAGAAGTGACCACTACTTGCCTCTCCTACTGTATTCAAAGTTATGGTGGTGCCAGATTCCAAAGGCTCCAGTTTCTTTTTAATGTCCAATCCAGTTTTTCAAGCACACTGAAATGCCGAGTGCAAGACAAAGTTCTTGTTGCCCTTGAGCTGGCAAAAACTGGTCTGGTTGTCTGAAATTCAAACTAAGGTTTGTAGCTGGATATTACAGTTTCATTTGGTGATTTTGTTTTTAAGCAGTGAATTGTTTTGCATATATTTTGATCCATAAGCAGAGAATACAGATTTATGCTGGAAAATGAAGAAAGAGCCTAATATATTCTGAATGAAGATAAATGTGTTTAATTGGCATGTCTTCAGGTCTTTGAACAGTCACTGACTAATTCCTTGAAGGTAAGCCAGTCAGATACAGAAACAGGTTTATGTGATTAACCATAGGAGCAAATAAGCATGATCCTTGTCAGGTTGGTTCAGTGTCTGTGTTCCTTTTTATGTGGATAAGGCATGTGAAAAAATGGATAAAGCTAAAAGCACTGAATGTTCTAAAATAGGCTGTATACATTCTGGGCTGAAACAGAAAGTGTATGTTTTTCAGCCCCTATATTAATGAACTATCTAGGGACAACACATTTATCTTTGAAGAATCATCCAGCTCCAGCAATAAGAAAAGCACTACATAAGACTCAGACCATGATCAAGTAAGTGCTTGAGAGCCTGATACACTGATTTTAAAAGTTCAGCTGAGATCGTGTGATTCTGCTGCAGTGCAAAATGAAATGGGCTCACAGAAAATGTCCTCTATATACAAAAAGCACATTCCAGGTTTTGGAGATACAGAACGGTTTGGGTTGGAAGAGATCTTAAAGATCATCTAGTTTCAAGCCCTGCTGCCATGGGCAGGGACACCTTCCACTAGACCAGGTTGCTCAAAGCCCCATCCAATCTGGCCTTGAACACTGCCAGGGAGGGGGCATCCACAACATCTCTGGGCAACCTGTTTCAGTGGCTCACCACCCTCACAGTAAAGAATTTCTTCCAAATACCTAGTCTAAATCTACCCTCTTTCAGTTTAAAACTGTTACCCCTCGTCCTATCACTACGCTCCCTCATAAAGTGTCTGACAAAGAAGGGTTGTGGTGTAAGGAGATTCATTATTTGTCTGGGCAGGACACCTAAGAGATTGTAGAGCATTTGATGACTGAGTCATCTTTCCTGCCCACCCCCCTTCCCCTTACTACACAGCTGAATGGAGAATTAACTCCAGCATACCAAGCTGAAATACTAAAACTAGAAAAGTAAAAGAGTAAAAAATGGTAACAAGTTGAGAGAAATTGTAGTGTAATTCCCCCCCTGGAGTTTAAAAAGAACTAGGGACATAACTGTGCCCTTACATAATTTTCTTCCTATTCTGTTCCAATGGTTGTACAGCTTTTTGCTGTCTCTTGCTACTGACTGCCAGGTAACTTTCAAATCTGACCCTACATTAGTGGATCTTGGTAACAGATTTATTCTTTATAACTGCAAATGACATAATTCCAACTGATGTGTGTTGTGTGTACATACAAATGAGTCACAGTAAAGAATAAAAATAATTAAAACATTAAGATGTTTGTAATTTGAAGGCTCAGTATGGGTATAAGAAAATTGTAGGTCTCCTTCATAAAGAAAACACCCAGATTGTCTCCCTATCTACACTCCGTATGGCACTCAGTCCCTCTGTTCTGCTTCCCAGTGTGCTCACAGTGTAATCCATGGACCTTACTTAATTGGTTTCCTATTCCTGCAACATTTACTGTCTCTGTTCATAGCTTTCCGTCAGAGATCCACTTATTCTTGGGAGAACACATTATTATGTGATGATTTCCTAAATTGCTGGAAATGTAAAAGCATTAATTTCTTTGTGTGTTGATCAATGCTGTGGCTTTGTCCATTAATGGCGAGGTAGAGAACACTCATACAGATCCAAGATGAGCAGTTTCAACCAACTTATGAGTGCTCATATGCACCCTCTAAGCATAATTAGTGTGCGCTTCCCTGTTCAAGCAGAGTGCTCCTAGGGTGTTCAAGCGACAAAGTGGAGGCCCAGGCGCCTGGAGGAAGGCCACGGATGTGCATCAAGTGGCATTATGTGAGTTCCTCCAGTGCTGAACTGGGTAAAGTGTTTAAGGGGAGCTCTGGGGCTGGTAACATGACAACTGCAAGTCCATAGATGAGAGACACGAAGGACAAAGAGAGAAGTGTCACTCTGCTGAGGTTTTTGGTTTTCAAGGTAAATTAGCAGTGCTTGTACACTGTGAGCTGAATGCATGTGATGTGACTCTGAGGCCAGTGGCAGGTTTACAGCTGTTGATCCCAGATCCTAGAAATTCCTAACTTTAACACTAAGTAGATCTATGTGTAAACACTACCAGGACAGCTTATTAAGTATCAACACAATGTATAGCAGTGATTCCAAAGTCATATCCTGCTGGTCTTCCTAAGAAAGGGGTACAACCTTAACATATGATGTTACCCAGTTGTTTTGAATGCTACATTCAGTTCTGATTGTCCTGTCTCTAAAGAGATTAAGCAAGAGGATGCACTGCTGTATGAAGAAATATGACAAGAATATGACAGATTAAAAAGATAAGAATATGGAAAAAGAGATAGGAATAAGTTTCAGTAATGAATATATAGTAGAGATGCAAAAAGATGAAGAGAAGGAAAAGGCTGTTTTGATGTACCTTTTGTTATACAGTACCAGGTTATAGTTCAGTAAGACAGAAATGTAGGGAAAACACTCTACTTTGTACATCTTGCAATTATTCTGTGGAACTCTCTGTCATTAAGTATTTCTATGGTGAGGAGAGTTGTGGGATTCTGAAAAGAATCAGATACTTTATACTGATGGTGAAAACATCCAAAAATTAGTTAGATGTTATATAAATTATCTATACCTACAGATTTTTTTTATTTTTATGTGTGAAAATATACGTCTATCTTGTAGAAATTTAGCTAGCTGCTGACCAACAACATTTAGGATGCAACTTGTAATTCATATGTATATACACACACACATGCATGCACACACATATATGTACACATATATATTTAGTCACGAAAAACTCTAAGAGTTTTTGGCATCTTCCTTGAACTGTGCATAGTAACAAGGAGAATAAGAGAAGCCTTGGGACTGGTGACACAACAACTGAAAATTCGTAAAATAGAGGCATGCTGAAGGACAAAGGGAGAAATCGGCATCTTTTTTTTTGGCAGTCAGCATCTCTTCTATATAGCATAGCTTACAGAAGGGAAAATATCTGTGATAAAATATACCCTATTATATCTTTTAATTTTTATTGCTGTCATGCCACCTGATAAATTCAAACTGCTGATTGTTTCTGATTCAATGACAAACTGTAACTGTTTCTCTTTCTTCCCCTTGCCCTTTCCCCTTTCCCCTGCCTCTAAGAATAATTTGAACAGATTACTGCTACAATCCATGTGACAATTTCTCACCATATTTATTTTCAGATCTATAATATTCATACCTATACATTTCCAGATGTAGATATGTTTCTTTTTCAGGCTCCAAATTTGCTTGTACTGTGCACACAGTTCTACATGCACCTTGACAGCCTACGTTTATCACCATTACTACTATATCACAGAATGGTTGAGGTTGACAGGCATATCTCAGATCACCTAGTCCAAACTGCTGCTCAAAGCAGGGTCACCTAGAGCACGTTGCTCAGGGTTGTATCTGGTCAAGTTTTGAATATGGCCAAGGAGAGAGACTCCACAACCTCTCTGGGCAACCTGTACAGTGCTGTCACCCTCACGGTAAAAAAAGAAACCAAACAAACCACAAAAAAAAACAACCCACCAAACAAAAGCTTTTTCTTGTGTTTAAACAGAATTTCCATATCACCCTGAACTCTTTGCTTGCCAACCTGGTCTACCATTTCCTCACTTGATTATTGGTTGTTGACTGTCTCCCCTGTTCTTCCTCCTTTAAAGCTCTCCTCACTTGCTTGCACAGCCTAGTGGCAAAGATGCTGTTGACCCACTTTGTAAGGTGGATCCTGTCTCTTCCCAGCAGTCCTCAATCCTTGATGAGTCCCATGGTCATAAAAAACCATATCCCTGTTTCCAGCACCAGCTGTGCGGCAGGCTGTTGACCCACAGAATCAGTGGGTCACCAGCAGGAGTAAGAAGAAAACCCTTTGTGCCCTTGATGATCACCTCCAGAGCCATATGGTCATGTTTGATGTGCTCCAGGTCTTCCCTGACACATAGAACAGCAGCAGACATAACAGTCTAAGGGTTGGTGAAGCCCCTTCAATCTTTCTATCAACATCCCAAATCTGAGCCCTGGCAAGCAGCATCCCAGCCCAGGCAACAGGTCAGGGCAGCTGACAGGGACTTTAGTCTCTTTCTTCCCATTTCTGATGCTGTGCAGTGTGCTGATCGCCTGTCACAGCTCCTTTACTTGGTGAGACAGACCCTACACCAGTGCCCTCCTCCTGCAGATGAGGAGCCCACCTCCTGCTACCCCAGCCTCAGCGAGAGAGGCCAGGCATCCCTTCAACCCCAGACCTGAAGAGATGCATCTGCACTTGAGTTGAGATCTCAGCTGTGCTGGGGGAAGTGCTTCAGTGGCTGCTGGGGACTATGCCCTGCAGCATGTCTCCACCACTGCTGAGCAGCACATATGCTGTCCTCAGCAGAGTTTCTGGCCCCCCTGTGTGCCCTTCTGAATGAACTGCTGCCTCTGTTGTATGCAATAACTCATCAGTAAAGTAAATGAATTGCTAGTCTGATCTAGCAAGTTCCTAGATGTTCTTTGTAACTGTAGTGGTTTTCTTCTCCCTGTCTTATTACAGTGTCAGAATAATTCTTTGTGGTTAAACAGCAGGGAACTGTATTATTTATTCAGCAATATTTTACGTCTGGCGAAGGAAAAGGCATGAGGGCAGGAATGGGTACACATAATCTCAAATATGAGCAGAATGTTAGAATTTCAAGAACCTGATCAAAACCAGAGAAGTGTATTAACCTGTTCCACACCAAGGAACACATTTCCTGGACAGAGAATAATCAAAAAGGGGATAGCAAACACAAATAATACTTTTTTTTCCTTTTTTTTAAAAAAAAAACTTTCACTTTTCTTAGGCCATACAGACTAACATTCTAGTGTCTAGGGAGTTTTCCTTTACTGTAATTTGAGATGAAATGGCAAAGACCTCACTTACAAGTGGAGAAAACGAAATAGCCTTTAAAATGTCATTTTGCCACAGGCACCAAGAAGTATTTATATACACTGATTAGCAGCCACTGTCTTTTCAATGAGAAATGGGATGTAATTTGTCATTGTAGCAGACCCTGCTGTCATTGTTCTCTACTGTATTTTTAGCAACTGCATGATAAATAATATCTGAATATAACAAAGTGAATAGCTGGATTGCTCCCAAATGAGGAAAAGTTAAAAAAAATCCCACCAAAACCCACAACTGGTTATCACTGAGGAACAGACAGCTACCCTAATTTTTTTGTAGTGACTACATTCTTTACTAGTAACATATAGTGCCAGTATATGAAAAACTTTATTCTATTCTAATTCATTATTTTAAATGTTAACATTACATTAAAATATGGAAAAAAATTGTAGACCTGCCAGGCAGGTGGTGGGGAGACAAAATTACATGAATGTGGAATCATTTTACACGTCATGTGGCCCTGAGTGCTACCAGAATGACAGAAAACAATGAATGAAGCCCAAAGTCCCAGAGTAATTTTTTTTTCCCAGAAACATTTAGGCTCCTTATTCTGGTTAACACATCATGTCTCCAGCTGTCTTTCAAGTAGATGTGAATTTAGGCATTGATGTTAATAGAAGCACTGTTGGACCCTGAGTAGTTGAAATATTCTGGAAAACTTCACTCCTCACCATGAATATTGCCCAAAAGTAGATAGCTTGGACAACATTTTTATATAATGGACACTTGAATTGCTGAGTCCTGAGCAATAGGCCACAAACTAAAGTTGACCTCTAGATGAACCTCCAACCACACATTATATAATATTAGTATCTGATTATTAGTGAAATATGCATGATTATTAACGAAAGATGTAGCTTAGGTAAGATATAATCCTTAGTGAAAATGAAAAGTCATGAGAACGTATCCATGTTATGACAATGTATCTAGTCTATCTAGACTTCAGTAAGGCATTCGACACTGTCTCCCACAGCATCCTCCTAGACAAACTGGCTGCCCGGGGCTTGGGTGGGTGGACTCTTCGATGGGTTAAAAACTGGCTGGATGGTCGAGCCCAGAGAGTGGTGGTGAATGGGGCAAAGTCCAACTGGCAGCCGGTCACTAGAGGCGTTCCCCAAGGCTCAGTTCTGGGGCCGGTGCTGTTCAATATCTTTATAGATGATCTAGACGTAGGGATTGAATGCACCCTCAGCAAATTTGCAGATGACACCAGGCTGAGTGGCAGTGTCGATCTGCTGGAGGGTAGGAAGGCCCTACAGAGGGATTTGGACAGGTTAGATAGATGGGCCGAGACCAACGGCATGAGGTTCAACAAGAACAAGTGCCGGGTCTTACACTTGGGCCACAACAACCCCATGCAGCTCTACAGGCTGGGGAAGAGTGGTTAGAAAGCAGCCCAGTGGAAAGAGACCTGGGGGTGCTGATTGACAGCCGGCTAAACATGAGGCAGCAGTGTGCCCAGGTGGCCAAGAAGGCCAATGGCATCCTGGCCTCTATTAGGAATAGTGTAGCCAGCCGGTCTAGGGAAGTGATCGTCCCTCTGTACTCGGCACTGGTGAGGCCGCACCTTGAATACTGTGTTCAGTTCTGGGCCCCACACTTCAAGAAAGATGTTGAGGTGTTGGAGCGAGTCCAGAGGAGGGCGACCAAGCTGGTGAAGGGTCTGGAGGGTCTGACCTACGAGGAACGGCTGAGGGAGCTGGGGTTGTTTAGCCTGGAGAAGAGGAGGCTCAGAGGTGACCTTATTGCAGTCTACAACTACCTGAAGGGAGGTTGTAGTGAAGTGGGAGTCGGCCTCTTCTCCCAGGCAACTAGCGATAGGACAAGAGGACACAGCCTCAAGCTTGGCCAGGGGAGGTTCAGGTTGGACATCAGGAAGAATTTCTTTTCAGAAAGGGTTATTAGACATTGGAACAGGCTGCCCAGGGAGGTGGTGGAGTCACCATCTCTGGATGTGTTTAAGAAAAGACTAAGTGCCATCACTTAGTGCCATGGTCTAGTTGACAGGGTGGTGTCAGAGCAACGGTTGGACTTGATGATCCGAGAGGTCTCTTCCAACCTGGTTGATTCTGTGATTCTGTGATTTTTCCTTTTTTAGAGGCAGGCTGCCAAGGCTGGGAAACCAGGTGTTCGGCCTTGTCTGGGGACATGTAGTCAGAGCCAAATAAATAAAGACATTCCCTTAGTTCCTCCTCAAGCCCTGGCCAGGCTTTGGGTGGCATCTAAAGGAGTGAAACTAGACTTTCCGTATTTGAAGTTATGTAAGCTTTTTTATTCAATAGTATAAAAGCTGGATCCTCTTACAGTGACTTTGGAGATCTCACCTATGAGTGGACGCACAGTGTAGGACCTCCCAATTGCTGGGAAAGGCTCTCCAAATCCTTGCTGTAACAGGGGCTCCCCAGCTGATGTACGGATCTGGATGATGTATTTAGTAAATCAGTACTCTGGATGAGTATTAAGGCAATTGGTGATGAATCTTTCTTAATCACTGTGCTTAATTCTATCTAGTAATGATTAGGTGCATCACCTTGCTTTGTTTTGTTCCTGCTATATTATTTCCCTTATTATTCTATTGCTGCTATAAACTAAAGTAAAAGTAAGCTCATCTTTTGAACATGGTGTCTGTGCCCTTTGTGCTGACCCCGCTTATTGGCAAAACAACACTGTACTGACTTTGCAGTAAAATGAGATGATGATAGCAAGTCTAGTCATATCTGGTGCAGCATAGCTCTTGCTAGTAGAGTTTCTGACAGGTTCAATATTTGTGCTCCTGACAAAGTAATGAAAAGTGAGCCTCTAGATTCAGTTGTTCACCTGAGCACCAGGTAGAGCTATGACCTAAAGGTGACCCTCATAACATAAGAAAGCACTGATTTTATAGATTTTATGACCTTTGAGTTTGTTTGTGATTTCTTTTTTCCCCCTCCAGATTTTCATAGCAACAAGACTTCGAACCAATTACTTCGTTATTTAAACAAAGACTTCAGAGAACAGGAAAGATAAATACTACTGAAATCCGTGAGTCTGGTGTTCATGACAAATACTGAAAATTTACAAGGAACCACCTTAGTACATCGTAAGTTTACTTTATCATCTCTTCTGTACACATGAAGGGAATATGTTGTTGTTTACATGATACAATATACTGGTGCTTTATCTTCTTTGTTGCAAATATCTAAATATAGTATGAATTTTAACAGGTCAAAATTCTAATACACACTATGGTCAGACAAATAATTATGCATATTGAGACTCAGTGGGTTGAAAGATTAAGTCAAATATCAGTCTGAGGTGGAATTTTGTTTTAACATCAGTTCCAGTCACTGATTTTCAGACTTTCAAAAAAGGTCTAAGTGGATGTGGATTCATATTCTTGCTACATACACGTTTCTACAAATGGAAATTGATTTATTTTTACCTTCTTATACAGCAGCAAAGATCATGGATGTATATTTCTTTGATAACTATTTGTTGCTAGGGGTAAGCTCCAGATTTCTCATGTTTTCTGCATATATTAGTTGCATGTCATATAAGCATATAAGGTTCATGAAGATGAAAAGGGGAAAATGAAGCAAATACTGTAATTATGAACTTCTTGCATTTTTAGTGAGTGTTGTAAAAATACATAAGGTAACTGTGACAGCTAACTACGATGACATCATTAGTTACAACCCATGGAAAGAGGTGAGCCAGAGAAACAGTAAATGCAGGAACTTGCTCTTGAAAGCAAGGAACCACTCAGCAAAACAGAACTTTCCTTAGCTTTAGTGCCAGCACTGACAAAACTTCAGTTGTGCTATAAAGGAATGTTTGTGGTTTCTTCAGGAAGCCAGGTATAACAACTTAGAAAAGGTGAAGTGGACTGAATTAGCAATGTTTAGATACAGATAGTAATGCTGTTCAACCTAGTGACATCTCCAGAGCACTCCTTCTCCAAAAGGAGTCTTCTGCATTGAGGGAGTAGCTTTTCTCACTACGGGCTCTTCATCATTCAAAATTCATAGGTGGAATTGCTGTTTTTTTTCTCACAGCTGTTAAGAGCATCAGACATGAATGCAGAAGTTGCTATCACTCCAGGTTCTTTTGTGGGACATTTGAGAAGCCGGGCAGAATGAAAGAACGTCTGTGCATGTAGAAGGGCTAACACAAAAAAATGGTGTTAGCCATAGTACTGCTCTATTGCCCCATGTTTTCTAAAATGCAATAGAAGTCTAAAATTGCCCCAGGCAACATACAGTGGGCATTCTGTGTAACATTAAAAGAGTTTTCATAGTGCAATACAATATAATTAAGCAACACTGAGTTTGATGTGGGTTTGGCAACAATTCAGATGTTTCTCAATAGTTGAGTTGTTCATTAGCATGAAAAATAATGATCTTTATCACATTTATATTCATCACAGAAGTATGTAATGAGGGAAAATAGCAAGAAAACATATAAAAGCTGTCTGTATAGCAATGCAATAGCAGTTAAGAAATATAATAAAATGAACACAATCACCTAGAATTATATGCTAGTTAGAATGATTTGTTGTGTCCATAACAACAGTTTTATCTAAGCTCTCGGTAACTTACTGGTGAGAACAGACTGTTGGGCAATGGGCAGATAAACTTTCTAGATCCATCTATCTGCTGAAGAGGTCCTATTCATAGTGCTTTCATACGTGATGTTCAGCTGGTCACCTGAACCAAATATTTTACTTAATGTTTAAGCATCTAAAAACATGGTTTATTCATTGAGCATGGAGACTCCTCATCCCTCTCACTGGTAATAATGATCCTTTAACAAAATGCTATTTTAGCTTTTTATATAGGAATGGAGTCTGGAAGAAAGTAATTGAGTCACTGAATGCAGTGTTCCACAGCTGTAGGCAAGCTTTAGATACAGTGGTTTCCATTTCCTTTTAGCAAGGCACTACAGCTGCCATCTCTTCTCTTGAGCATGAAACAGGAAAAAAAACCTCTACAAACCAAGCATTAAATAACCTTTAACATAGATTTGGGTTTTTTCCCTTTCATCATTTAAACAAAATCAACATATTTTATTGTCATTGCTTCTGAAAACGTTGGACCAGATGTTGTGTTGTTGAACTAATCACAGTCTAGCTTAATCTTACTGACTTTAGAGGCTTTAGTTGGAATTACAGTAGCATTGCATGGTGCATAGTTCAGACCACTGCTGAGATACCAGCAAAAATATTTTTGTCTGCAGTTCAAGAAATATGCAATGTAACACTGTGTATCACAGGGACCTTCCAATATGTTATGGCACTTACTGTTCCACTTACAGTTCTGGGAGAAAAAAAAAAAAAGAGAAAAATGGGCTAGAAGCCTTAAAAGAGTCTGTCTTACTTTAGTTAGTACTATTTAATATAGTTTTTGTAGTTCCTGAATCATCTGCCACCCTTTAGCACTGAAAACTTCATTTAAGTGTTTTGCTGCCTATAGAAGGAACTTCCAGTCTATTTTATTTGATAATTAACTGAATTGTACAGTTTTCCTTTCTTCCCTTTCATGGCCAATTAATTTCCCTTATAAAGCCAGTCAATTTTGTAACTGCTAACCAATGTTACTCCATTAGATGAAGAGTTAGAAGCTGTTCCCAAGCTACGTCTCTGTGAACTCTGCTAATAAAATGTTTTTTCTCAGCACTGATTAGAGCCAGAACACTGTGAACTCAGGAACTCCTATTCACCTAAAGCAAAGCAAAGTTATGTAATTTTGCACACAAACTATGCAGCATGTGCATTCAAATGTGACTGCCAGCATTTTGAGAATGGCTGTGAGGTGCATGAACCTGGCATGGAGTGTGACACTCCCTGGTGCCAAATTGACTCTAAGGACTGTACATTATTGCACTAAGGCTGCTGTAAATTTGCCAACAGTTCCCAGTGATCTGTTCCAAGGTTGAGGGATTGGCGTAATGCAAGGACATGTGTTGTGCGTCAATCTTCATCAGAAGATTAGAATGTGGGATGATAGAAGATGATGCCCAGAGAAAATGGTGTAAGGTTTGTTGCACTGGGATCAGGGGAAGGTCCTCAAAAGTAGAGCAAAGACTGCATTTCTTACTAGCATTCAAAATCACAGAAGGATTTACAAAGAAAGACAAAGAGATTGACTATAGGATCACAGGAAGTGTTGACTTAAGGATTGGTCATAACTGTCAGGTAATTACAGAGGCCTAAGTAACATCATGATTTAAGAAAGAGATATGAGTCATTTTCTGGAGAAGAGTGGCAGAGGTCTCTCCCTCCAGGGTGATAACATCTGTAAAGAAAAGGAGGGACACAGAGACAAGGTTCCTATGCAGGAGAGACAAATGAGAATTTTATTGGAAAACCTTTTGTTGTTTTAGTGAAATATCTATGTGTTAAAGTTCAATAACTTCATTATGATGTATGTATCAGGCTTGGGTGGACCTGAAATGGAGAGAAGAGTAAGGCCTCAGACTAGCCTATGGCTTAATGCACTGATACTCACAGTATTTCCTTGGTAGGTGAGAGAATCACACTTGGAACTGTCATGCTTTACTCACAGTAGATGCTTAAATCTCTTATGTTTGTTTCAAGTAAATATTTCTCCTATTAGGTTACAGATCATCACAGAGTAAAATCTACTCATTCATCTTTGCTGGAGATTTTCCACATTTTGTAAGTAATTCAATATGTGATGAAGCCCTGAACTTTCTTGACTTGAACTTTCAGCTTCCCCAAATCAGGTGGAGTAGCTGCACTCTTACTAACACTCTCTTTCTTCCTATTCTTCTCTCTTTTCCCCTCACTTCTCTTTTGAAAGTTCAGGGAGAGTGAAAGTAATTTTAAAACATAAAAGTGATTTCCTAACTTGCTCTGGCAGTCATGATTTTTTTTTTTTTGGTAGATTCATGTATCTCTTGAGCTGTGTAAAGTAAGATAGATTTTCTCTTTATATCTCTGTTCAAAATATTTATTCAGAAATTGTATGGCCCAGGAACTGCATGACAAAATGGATGGACACATCCATAGAATCTCCTCATATTAATAAAAATTTACAAAGTTTACAAATTTACTGATCTAGAGCTGAGATCTGAATAAAGGGATGTAATATCTATCAGGTGAATTTGGACAGATGGCCTCTGTGGCCTTAGAAATTCCAGGGATTAACCCAACTTCTTTCAGGTAAGAGAACAATTTCTACTGGTATTGAGATCATTAATACATAGAAATCAAGTCCAGAGCTTATTGAAAATGGTTAAGTTTAAAGGATTTCTACCTTGACTGAGATATAATAAGAATAATTTTGATCATGAGTATTTTCTACAAACTCTAATTTGTCTGTGATTCAGCAATGGACACACATTTATTTGTTCAATTTTCCCATGAAAATTCATGCAAACTCCTTTTGTTCACACAAATATTTGGAGAAGAACTTCTATGCATGTGAATAAGGTTACTGGAGCATGAATGATCATATTTTTGTGCAAAGAAGGGCATTCATGCTGAAATTTCTTAACTAGCTCCCCTGCATAAAAAGGCTTTGTGCATCTATGAGTTATAGGTTAGCAATCAGAGGGAGACAAAGAGTGTTTTAACACACAAGAAATAAATAAACTCTTGGTGTGGACTAACATGAGCAGAAAAATTGGAATTGGGGGATCATTGTCCAGTAATAGCAATGAAGAATCATTAAAAGAGCTGTTTTCTGCTACTAGGAGGAAAACAATACTATTCTGAAACATTTGGCTGACCAGCCTCACCTCAGTCCCTGGGAAGGTGATAGAACAACCAATCCTGGAATCCATTTCTAGGCACATGAAGGACAAGAAAGTGAACAGGAATAGTCAGCATGGATCCACCAAGGGGTCATGTTTGACCGACTTGATAACATTCTACTATGAAATGACTGGCTTGGTAGATGAGAGTGGTAGATATTGTTTCCCAGATTTCAGTAATGATTTTAATGCTGTCTCCCGTAAGAGAGCTGAGATTCTCATAGAGAAGCTGTCGAAGCATGGGCTGGATGAGCAGACAGAGGTTGATTGAAAACTGGCTGAACAGCCTGGCCCAGAGGGTGGTGATCAGTGGCACAAAGTCTGGTTGGGTGCCAGTACTTAGCAGTGTACTCCAGGGTCAACAGTGGCTCCAGTCTTGTTCAACATCTTCATTAATGGTCTGGATGATGCGGCAGTGCACCCTCAGCAGGTTTGCTGATGACACAAAACTGGTATGCCGGAGGGTTGTGCTGCCATTCAGAGACACCTCAACAGGCTGGAGAAATGGACTGCCAGGAACCTCAAGAAGTTCCACAAATGGAAATGCAAAGTCATGCTCCTGGGGAGGAACATCCTCGTGCACCAATATATACTGGCAGCTGCCTGGCTAGAAAGCAGTTTTTCAGAAAAGGACCTGGTGGACACCAAGGTGACCATGAGCCAGCAATGTGCCCTTGTGGCAGAGAAGGCTAATGGTGTCCTGGGCTGCATTAGGAAGAGTGTTGCCAGCAGGTCGAGGGAGGTGATCCTTCCCCTCTATTCCTTCCCCTCTACTCAGCACTGATGAGGCCATACCTGGAGTAGTGTGCCCAGTTCTGAGCTCCCCAGTACGAGAGAGTTACAAACTACTGGAGTGGGTCCAGCAAAGAGCCATAAAGATGATTAAGGGACTGGAGCATCTGTCATACAAGGAGAGGCTGAGAGAGCTGGGACTGTTTCGCCTAGGGAAGAGAAGGCTTGGGGGGGATTTATCAATGTATATAGATACTTGAAGGGAGGATGCAAAGCGGATGGAGCCAGATTCTTTTCAGTGGTGCCCAGTGCCAGGATGAGACAAAAAGGGCACAAATTGAAACACATGAAGTTCTGTCTGAGCCTAGGGAAATGCTTTTTTTCTGTGAGGGTGACTGAGCCCTGGCACAGCTTGCCCAGGGTTGATGTGGACATATTTAAAAGCCATTTGGACATGGTCCTGGGCAGCTGTTTCCAGGTGGCCTTGCATGAGCAGGGGGTGGTTGAACCAGGTGACCTCCAGAGATCCCGTCCAAACTCATTTTATGATTCCGTGATCTCCTCAACAGTCCAGAATTTAAAGCACAGCAGACACATTCCCATAGCAGAATGTTCGAAAAGTATCACCAGTGCATGAAATTCCCTTAGAGTCACCATGGGATATGAAACTTTACCCACTGTAGATGTCTGTACCAACATCCACTGTTCAGCAAATAAATACTACAGAGTTTCAATCTACTTATAACGGCTCTTACTAAGGGATCCATGCATTTTTACTTAGACATTTAAGCTTACAAATTCCTGAACCTGTATCACATGCAATAAATTATTCAAGATGAAGGTTTTCGGAAGTGAATGTTGGAATATCTCACACAGTTATTGTCGCAGGCAAGATATTCTCATGCTGTTTCAATTTGTCCATGTTGCAAAATGAATTATGGATAAATCTACATTTCCCAGGGATTCTTCACACATATCTAGGCCTAGGTCAAGCAAATATTGTGACACTGTAGGACACTTGAGCACATTTCCAGAGGCTTAAAACTCCTTATAATTTACATAATTTGCATAACTCAGCAAAAAATAATGCAAATTAATATAACATTTCTTTGGAAAACTTACACTTTTTTACAGCTGAAGTCAAAGTTTGACGGGAGTTTGGCTGGGCTCAGCAAGAGTCAGCAGAGAGAATAAGGTGAGCTGAGGCAGCAACACAAAGCAGCATGGTTGTTCCACAGTCAGGGCAGGAAAATCTGATTCAGCAGCAAAGCTGCCTGCCTGGAGTCAACAGCAGAGTCATGTAGTGTTCTGGTAGTCGTTAACAGTCAAAGGACAGCTGAACCAGCAATTCACATCTTAAGGAATAAAAAGAGGAAAATCATCAGGCTCAGAAACTTAAGACCTTATTGACCTGAAGAAAACAGTTCGCCAAGGTATTTTGATAAGACTATGCAATAACTTAACTAATGGAGAAGGACAATGTGACAAAAGTGCTCCAAAGAAGATGCCACAAAAGCACAAAGGAACAGAGAATGTTTCCTATCTCTTTGGTTGTAAGTTGTGCAATCTGCATTTCTTAAAACTGGGCCCAGACTGTCTAGATATTTATGTTAATTATGTATCTGACTTGCCTCCTGATGATCTGGTTCAGTTACTAAAAATGACAGTACATATTCCTTTTGTCAAACACTACTACAGCTCCATTAACTGTTTTAGCAATGTTCAATGAATCTTTCCTGAATTCCAGCTGAACTCCTATGAAACATTCCTGTTTCTGCTGCTTTGCAGTCTCTTCTACTGTTTCTTTGGGGTCTCTGTAGAATCATTGATTTGGAGGGGAGCTATCTCTGCAAATTCTACTTGTCTACCTGCTTGTTGCTAAGAGTTGATTGTCATCTACCCCTCGTTTTCCTCAAAACCCCATTTTCAGGATTCTGTACTTCACAGAAACGAGGAGTAACCTTTCAGATAGCTGTAGTCTTTTAAAGTTCATGAAGTATCTGTGTAGAAATGAACTGTAACTCCACTTTGTAATGGATTTCATACTTTTGAATCCTTGTTATACCATGCTTTTTTTTTGTCTTTATCAGTTTTTCTTGCTGCATGTTACAGTTTGTTCTACTGTCTGCTGCAGTTCTGCTAAATTGAGAATCTGCTTTCTCCTGCTAAACACGATTTCAATGGTGATGTACTGTGTTGTAAAGGTGATGCCCTTAAGTTTAGTAGAGCTAAACCCTTCCAACCTCTGTAACCTTTTGAATTATCTTTTAACTGTCTTAATTTCTTTGTTCATCAAACTGTTCAATCACAGATACCCGTAATGTTAAACACTGAAATACAGACTCTCCTGAAACAGAAGTTTAAACAGTTTACAGGAGACTCTGTTTCTTTAGTTCATTAAACTGTGAAACATCACCAGAGAAAAACTTGCTGTTCTGTGATGTTTCTCACCTTACATTGTCTTTCCATTTTCCAATTTCTCCTTGTGATAACCTGTTTTTCCAGTGTAACTGCATCTCAATTTTCTTCCAGCATCTTTTTGACATGTCCTTACTGCTTTTCCTGATTTAGGTTTCTATCTTGTAGCTGTCATTCCAGTAGCTTTATATCTTTGATTCCAATCAGTACTTGATCTCTTCTAATGGAATCAGTCAGTATGCCATAATTACATGGCTGACTTGTTAAGTGACTGTCAGTCAAACATTCTTCAAATTTAGAGAAAAGAAAGAAAATCTGTTCTTTGAGAGAAGCATATGATGACAATGATGTCCTTCAAAAGTTTCACTTTTCTTAGGAGTAGAGTATTTCTCCTGCACATTCTCAGAGACAGTTTTCATTCTCTTTTAGTACCATACTAACAAGGAAATGGAGAAATTCAGATACTGTTGCATTCAAAAAATAGCTACCTTTTGTGACTGTTTTTGACTCCAGCTGGTCATGCATGGATTCAAAAGCCTTCTTAAATCTTCTCCATGACTCTGCAGCATTACCAGGGAACTTTAGTTATTTCTCACTCTCAACAATATTTTTCTCTGTCTCTTTTTGAAACTTACTTTTTCAAGAGCTCACTTTGGTATGATGCAACAGCTGTAGAATGTCTGGTTCTAGAGCAACAACTATGAGGTTAGAAACACTGCTCTGTATGATGTACATTGATTATGTAAAAAATAACCAACACGTCAAACATTTTCAAAAAACTACTGGGGAGGGTAGTAAAACTGACTTCCTGCTAGTGAAAGTATTAAGTGTTGAACTGTCTCTCTAATCATACTTCCCTTGAGACAGGATTTTTTTTTTTTTTTGCTAGTCCACCTTGCCCCTTTGTCTCTTGTCCTCTATGCACCAAGACTATTGTCTTCCTGTGAAGCTGGTTTAGGTCTATATATACCAAAATGACAGTGCACAGTCTGACAATGATGTTCAGCCAAAACCAAAACAACAATCAGAGCCCACCTTGAAGCCAGAGCCATGACTGCCTACAAGAAGATCATATGCTTCAAGGTCACACTGCAATAAGGTACATAACCAGCTCAGACTGCAGGGGAAAGTATTCATGCAGGGAGACATCATGGGTGTCATTTCAGATGGTATGATTCACTACACCATCTCTGTCCCTATTTTTTAGTGTGGACATTTAGTGAACTCTATACAGCCAAAGTGAAGTTTTTGAGAAAAACCTAGAAAAAAATCCAGGGATAATGGTGGGATTACTGTTATATAAAGTGGATGTTTCAGTTCAGTTTACTATTTTGGCTCTACTATGAGGAATCGGATCAGATCACATTAGCGATGCCCACAGGGCATGCTGACTAGGGTCTCTTTGCTGACCTGAAGTGAAAAGGATCATCATTACATCATAAAGTTTGAGAGCTGCTAACAAAGTATCAAAAAGGTCATTAGTTAGGCTGTCAGTGTCGTCTTTCACCTTTCCCCTGAATCCCTCAGAGATCCTTGGGTCTAGCCCTGCATCTGTCAGGCCATGAATTTCAAAGTCTTTGCTGCAATGCTGAATTTAGGAGAGCATGGAAAGACAAAAGTTTACTTTTGTTTTCTGGGTTAATGAGTCTCATTAACTCTGAATGAAGCTACACCCTATAGACAACAACCAAAGAATGATGAACATGTTCTGAAGAAAGTCTGGAAGTTGATAAGATGATCTAGAGGAGATAAAAAAATACAGCATGCAAATGTATGCAATGTTGAAAAGGATGGAGTGAGCTGGCCACAGCAAGCCTATAATGTCATATGTTTTACTGAAAATGCTGCTTAATCATGTTCAGAGAGGGAATAGTTCATTTAGGTGAGAAGAAGTCATCTGCAATGCTAGTAACATTAAGTAGGATTTTGTAACCTTCCTGTCCTGATTTGGACCACCAGGACAGACTTTTCAGTTAAGCTTCTTTTAAGCGATTTTTACTTTCTGAAGTTGACTACACATGCTTGTGGCTGCGGAAACCAGGGTCCCTGTTGAGTCTCTTTGTTCCACAAAAGAAAGTACTGTAGAAGTGTCACATCTGCAGGGAGGAGCAGACAGGACAAGTGACCCAGCCGTGACCAGCGGGGTATTCCATCCCACCCACATGATGCTTAGTTTAAAGCTGTGAGACCATGAGGGTTGTGCTCTCTTCCCCTATGGCCATCACCCAGGAAGGACTCTGCCCACGCTCCTGCCTTCGCTCCTGAACCTAGTTCCCGCCTGCTGCCGCGTCCTGTTAAGGACTCCCCAGCGCCTGCCCTGCAGTGTCTGTGGTGACGTGGTCATCATCAGGGGGAGTTCAGTAGTGGTTTTGTATATTGTTCTTTATTTATTATACTCTATTTCATTGTTATTGTTTATTAAAACTGTTTTAACTTTCCAACCCTTAAGTCTCTCTCCCTTTTCTCTCTTCCTTTTCCCCTCTGGGGAAGGAAAAGATTAATAGAGAGCACCTGCTGTCCGCTTAGTCCACTTAACAACCCACCCGGCCTTAAGCAACACTTCTTGTTATCAGCTGAAATTTCGTTGGCTCGTGTACCCTCCTCAACATCCCGCAGCGGACAAACAGCAGTCTGGTACAGAGGCTTTCTGGGAGATTCCATGCAAGCGAAGCCTGCTGTGACTCTCAGGGCACCTGCTGCCCATAGGTGCTGTGATGAGGAACCTGAACAGGCTGTACTGGGCTTGTTCTTTTCATATAGCTTTCTGTAGGCACTGCTGGGCAGCATATAGGACTTGATGAACCTTTTAGTGTGGCACAGTTCAGTTCTTCTTTTGTTTTGTATAAGTGTCAGGGTGAAGAGAAGATGCAGATATCAAGCTGTCCCCATGTTAAAGTTTTAAGTTACTTTCATATTAGTTCCCTGCCTTTGTAAGGGATGAGCTCAGTGCATAACTCATGAATGACATCTTTAGTATATTGTGTGGTGGGGGTGTGCCTTCCCTCTGATGCACCAGATTGAACAGCTTTGTCATTTCTACTGCCTGGTCATCTCATAAGTCAATGATCTGATTTTAATGAACATCTAACCCCAGGCTTAAGCGATTTAAGAATAAGTTCATTGGAATGACATTGACTCACCTACGTTGGATATAAGTACTAAGAAACATCCTTAGGCACCTAGTCCTGTTGTGGATCTATTACTGTGTCACATACCGTGATTGTGTGATGTGTCTCCTGTCCTGGTTTTGTCTGGGATGGAGTTAATTTTCCTCCTAGTAGCAGGTATAATACTGTGGTTTGGATTTAGGATGAGAATTATTTTGATAACACACTGATGTTTTAGTTGTAGGATCATTCTTAGTCCCTATGCAGTAAATGGTAGATAGAAAGTAAATAAGATATCTAAGCTCAGGACTGTAGAGTTTTGACCGCAGATGTGTTATAAAAGAAGTGGCAGCTTGTAGGTTGAGTATTTGTTACTGAGTATACCTCCTTGACTGCATTATATGACTGACTGCAAAGCTGGTCATACAGTTTTGCAGAAGCTGACTAGTTGAATCAGCCACCAGGATATACAAATAAGGCATTTGCGTATCTCATCTCATATTTAGGGCTTGAAACGGGAGAAAATGTATCTGTTGCAATGAACTCAATATAAAATACAACCATTTGGTGCCCCTAGAAAATACTAGATGAGGCATTTATTGGCACCAGAAAAAGGTGGAATCAATTTTAGGAAGGTGAAGGATAGCTGTCAGGGATTATAATATAGGATATATTACAAATTGTTAACTAGAAATTGAGTGTGCTATGCACAATCAACTACTTATTTTCCTCTAGTGGAAAAAATGAAATAAAATTAAAGAAATGAGGACATTTGAGGGAGCAATACCTGTAATGAGAAGCATTAAGTTGCTTATTACCAAGGTCTGTTTCTATATGGTTTAACAGGAATACCAAAATCTTTAAAGAAATGTGTAAGCTGGGATATTTGTTCAGAAAGACACAGTAACATGTTGCCTTCTTACTGAAGGCAGTGTAAAGGCTGTTTGCTTTCAGAAATATGCTGCATATTCTGTTAGCATGTAAAGAAACACAATTTCATCTCAGCAAAAACATTTATTATTATATAAAAGTAAAGAAATAATAAGACCTACGAAAAAGGCTTTATGAAGAAAGGATTTAAAATAGTGTCAGGATGACATAATGCAAATAAAAAAAAAAGCTAGGGTATGGTATGTTGTGGGAAATCATATCATCAAACCTAAAATATATTTACTTGTGTATGAACATCTCTGGAAAGTCAGAAGACATTTTATTCTACTTGTGAGTGATAAAGCAAAAATTTCTGTTTCCTTCTGTATGCTAATCTAATACCATTAGGTACAAAATAGATAAATGTGATTTTTTATTACTTCCTTACTTATAGGATAGAGTAGAGCTCATGGTTTAATCTAAGTTAAACTGGGAAATATGCAGGTGGCCTAACTTTAATGTTTAACACAAATTTAGGTGTAATGTTAGACCAAGAAATCTATTCAGGCCACCTACTTTCGCTTATCACTTACCTGGGAAACCCCTAATACTTAGAACTGTTTCTATTTTATATTGCATATTTCTCTACGTGTCTGTGAATAAGTGTCTCTGTATAGTTTAGAGTTTGACCAGCTATACACTCAGATGACACCTAAACTCCATTACAATTTAGAGATGTGGCTCCTAAACTGTTAAAGTCTTCAGAAAGATTTGGCCTTCAGGAGTTCTCAGAGTGGGCACTTCACCAAGCCACCATAGTCAAGGTGGAGGCATCAGTTTCGTTCAGAATATGTACAAAACCAGCATTGGAATTGTTACCTTTTTCAAAACAAATTAAAAGTTAGAGCATACACCTGGAAAGTGAAATATGAGTTTTTAGGCTTCCTCTGCTTGAGTATGCTGTTTTTGCTCCTGAGAATGCTGTAACTACTAAGCTGATATGAGATGCTTTAATTTCACTGTTGAACTTGCAGCATCAGGCAGCAAGAACTAGATTCTCAGAGTGAGGGATGAGATAGAGAATAGAGAGAGTCTGGGGAAGAAAAGATACCACCTGGGAGCAGGAAGTAAAATTTTCTGGTTCCTATTTTATGTTAATGCATTCTGCTGATTTATTTGGTTTGCTAGTGAGCAGGAAAGTATGTGTGTGAGAGACAGACAGAGAGACAGGGAAGGACATTTAGCTGCAATACCAAGGATTGTCAGGGAGTCTCAAAGTCAATCAGTTCTAAAAAATTTTCCCCAAACTGATCTTCAGTGAGAATTTTTTTCCCCCTTGAGATTTAGCTGCTTTTATACAGTTGTATAAACTGCAGAATAGGAGAAGGGCTGTATTGGTTACCCCACTGGAAGCCTGAGTGTTGTCAAAGAGGCTACATCTAAGAGACGACAGCCCTTCTGTCTGCCTGGTTGCAGGGCTGTGAGAGAAATTGTGCCAGCTGCATCGCTGTGCAGGACCCTCCCCAGTGCACACAGAAGCATAGTGCAGAAGACCTGGGACCTCTCCTATGCAGCTGGTGCTTCCCTCCATCCCCCCACCACGTGGCACACACTATTGTCTCAGAGGTAGTACAAATTTGTCCGATGAATGTTCATTTAACGTGAAATGTTCAAAGTTTTAGCAAGAAATTGTAATGCAATTTAATTAGTTCAATACACAATAATCTAAATCTCATTTTAAAGTGCTAATCTTATCTAATTTGCTATTTTAGAAGGATGATACCCAAACTATCAACATCAAAACTACTAAACTGTTAACACAGCACTTAACACTAGCTGTGCCTTAAATGATCATCTGCAGTCAGAACAACCAGATTAACTCGAATTTTAAAAGGCCAAATAATTCTAATGGATTTAAAGCAGTGAATGACAGTCAAGATTCTAAGTGTATGCTTAAATATATCAGTGTCAACACCAAACATTCTTATTTAAACCCTGATCTTATGAACACTTGCACTGAATTATGGGCTTTATATTTAAATTCATTTAACAATGTGCATAGATTTTGTTTTTTTTTCTGTTAAGGAAGGCAAATCAGGCCAGATTTGTGGCTTTATTAGTCTACTAGAGCATGATAGTAGCTGTCAGCAAGCATGCCTTTATTACATGTGCAATTTTAAACTTTTTAAAAGTGCTAATGAATAAGATAGGTGCCCTTCATCCTGGTAAAATGGTAGAAGCAATGAAGATAGGCAGTAACAGAAAAAATGCCTGCTGATATTACAGGTCCATATTCTGAATTTCTACTCAAAGTGACTAATTTATGGTTTTTGATCCCTCCATAATAAGAATTTGGCTTGGTTGAATAATTAGCTGGGAACATAAGAATTAGCTGGGAACATAATCTCTGTAAACAGTCAAGGGAGAAGTCAGACACCTCCAAAGAGTAACTCACAAGGCTTAAAAGGAGAACGCACCTCTCCAGTTATGGCATATGGTGTTTGAATGGCCTATATGTCTTGGTTAAGCTCTCACACATACTTTGCAGGAGCAATTCCCAGCATTTGGGAGCAGCACAGACATCCCAGATCTGTCTGAAGCACTGTCAGACCCCTTTGTCCTCACAGATTTCAGAATGGCAGCAGGCACTCAACACAGAATTTCAGCACATCCCTACCCACCCCCTGGTTGCATGAAAGGTTAAATACCTACATGTCATCCAGAATGTTTCGGTCATGTGCAACTACATGCAAGTGTATAGGCAACCTCATTATTCAATACAGAGGCAATGAGTGTATTTAGATGACTGATAGGTCTGATGGGATCTGAAGAAGGGGAAAGCGGGGGCGCGGCTCGCAGGTGCTGGGCGACAGTCCAGAGTAATGATACAATCTCAATGTGAGTATGGAAGTTCTCCGTTTATTCGTTAAGCACGCAGCGGATATATAGGCTGTAAGCTGAGCACATGCTGATCACATGTCCCGATCGCACTTGTGATTGGTCTATAGATTTACATACTCAGAGCCGTGACCGCCCCCCCCCCCCCCAGACGCAGTTCTGTTTCTTGCTGATGCAGGCACCACAAAGTTCCTTGTTTTGCACCGTTCAAGGGGAGTCCAAGGTCGCTAGCTCTGGACTTAACTCTTGCTCAAAGCCTGGGTTGCTCAGACTGCTCAGTGGCACAAGATCGTGCCCCTTCTCACTTAACCAAGCCTCTAAAATTCCCCCTTCTTGTTTGTGAGCAAGCCAGGCCTGATTTACAAGTTTCATTAAAGCTGTCTGCAGGCAAGAAAATAGACATGGTAACACCAATAAGATAACTGCAATCACAAAAACTCCCGTAAGAACCATTTTTACCACTTCCATCACCCATCCGCCAATTCCCAGGTCTCCAAGCCAGTCATCCAGGAATCCATGGTGTTCACGTAACCGGTTTGTGGATTTTATCAAATCCTGGATCTGCTTATGAATAGACTGAGAAGAATCGTTTAAATCCATACAGCACATCCCATCAAAGTCTTGGCACCCATGTCCATGCATAAACAAAAACGTCTATAGCAGCTCTATTTTGCAAAGTTGCATGCCTAACACTGTCTACATCATTTGCTAAAGCTTCTAATACCCAGGATGCTTTATTGACCCTTTTTCCACTCCGGCAGGCCAACCTTCGTATCTGCGAGATCGCATGTGCCGAAGCAACCCTGGGGGCAAAGATAGATGCGAAGATTGTCTCAGTTTTTGACCATAGTTCTACCTCATCCTCACACTCCTCATCAAATGCGACATGCCTCGTCACCAATAATACCCTAGATACTTCTAATTCCTGTTGTATACAGCTACCACACACCTGCCCAGAGAGGCTTGTGCGTCTCCAGAGCCTTCTAACACATGTAAGACACGTGCACAATACCCAGGGGTCACACCCTCGGCATAGTGGACACTTGATTACTAGAATAGAAGTTTCCTTTGGCTCATTCATGGGCAGTCATTTACATCTGTCGCGTTTCCTCGCCCCTCCGATTTCTCGGGGAGGTGTGGTTTTACTGATCGGCTCGGCACCCAAAGTGGTCCCTGGTCGGTGGCCACGCACATATATCCCCAGCCACTAAGGATCACTGGCACCGGTCCTTTCCACTCCCCTGTAGCAGGTTCCCGATAAATCACCTGTAACTGAGGTATAATGGTGTTATTATTAAATTTCAACTGCTGGTGATGTACTACAACCAGTGGTTCTTCTCGGTCCCCTGTCAAACACAGAAAATTCAGAGTAAACAACACTTTATGCAACCGCGATGTTGGATCAGTATCTACTTCCTTCTGTCTCCTCAAAAATTCCTTTAAGGTTCTATGGGTACGTTCGATGATCCCTTGACCTGTCGGGGAGTGTGGTATACCAGTAACATGTTTCAGTCCCCAGCGTGTTAAAAATACACAAAACTTTTGGCTGGTGTATGCTGGCCCATTATCTGTTTTGATCTGTTCTGGCACTCCCATAACGGCAAAACACGCCAACAAATGTTTACAAACCTGTTGCGCCTTTTCTCTGGACATCGCGGATGCCCAGATTAACTTCGGAAAAGTATCTACTGTAACATGTACATATTTTTGTCTCCCAAACTCCGGAATATGTGTTACATCCATCTGCCATAGCTCAAGTGCTGCCAAGCCCTTTGGGTTTACACCAATACCAATGCCTGGTCCCTGAGCCCCACACCTCGGACATGCTTGAACAACAGATTTTGCCTCATTTTCTGTTATTCCAAATTGTCTCTGTATTCCTTTTGCATTTTGATGGAAATGCTCATGACTTTGTCTGGCTTGTTGAAATTTGTCTAAAGGAGGAATATGGCAAGCAGGACTAACCAGGGAGTCTGCCACCTGATTGCCCTTCCCCAAACCAAGATCCCATTGATGACTCCGCACATGTATTATGCAACAAGGCGCACTGCGTTGTCGCATAATAGACCGTAATTGCAAGAATAACTGCCCGAGGTGGGGATTTTGTGTGTTTCGGAGCAATGCCTCCTCCAATCGTGGGATGACACCTGCTACGTACATAGAATCTGTGACTATATTTATAGCCCCATCCAGCCAATTTGTCAAGGCTCAGCCTACGGCAGATAGTTCCAGAGTCTGTAAGGTATCATCGGTCTGACCATACAGCGTGTGATGTGCCCAATTCCCTTTTTCCTGCCACACACACACCGCTTTGCGCTGTTTCTTTCCCTCATCTGTATAGACTGTTAACCCTTCCACTATTGGTGTTTTCTGTACTTTAGATTTTTCTATCCATTGATTTTTCTGTAATATCTGCCATAATTTGCCTTTCGGTTGCTGTGAATGGACTCTTCCTTCGTACCCCAAAAATGCCTCCTGAATGGGTCGAGAATTGCGGAACCACCATTCTAGGTCTGCAGCATTAACAGGAATACTAATATCCGCTGGATCCATTCCCGTTAATTCTATAATCCTAGATCTACCCTTTCTCACTAGTTCCCCTATGGCTTCTGGTCTAGTCTGTATGCTTGTCTTCGGTTATACACTAAGGAATACCCATTCCAACACCCAAAAAGCTTCATCTTTATCGTGGCATTTGTAGTGGCATTGGTTGTAGCCCTGGGGGAGTTCCCCCGCTTTGTGTTGCCACTGACAAATGACACCACAAACCATGTTTTCGCGGTTAATGACAAGTAGGGACACAGGTAGTTCACGAATGCGTCGCGATGACCATGCAGTTTGTAATTGGACGATGATTGACCACAACGCGCTTTGTTGAGTCTCAGACAGCTGTATGGTGTCAGCAGGGTGTGATCGTCGCAGCAGTTCGGTGAGGGGGGTGATCTCGGTATTCGAGATACCGACACAGTTACGGACCCACTGAATATCTCCGAGAAGTGTTTGTACATCCTTCAGGTTTTTCAAATCTGTATGTAGTTCCACCTTTTGAGGCCGGATTTGAGCATCCGAAATTGTCCATCCTAAGTATTTCCAGGGATCAGTTCGTTGAATCTTTTCTGGTGCAATCACGAGACCTTTCTCCGCCAACGTTGTTGTTAGTTTGTGGAGACTTTCTTCTGAAAAAGGATCGGCCTGGCATAACAAAATATCATCCATATAATGATAGATGATAGTCTGTGGCCATAGCTGGCGCAATGGTTTCAGCGCCCATGCTACATAGAGCTGACATAACGTAGGTGAATTTTTCATGCCCTGCGGTAGAACTACCCATTCATACTGCTGAGCTGGTTCCGCTTTGTTGATAACAGGAATAGAAAAAGTAAACCTCGTGGTGTCCTGAGGATGTAAAGATATGGTGAAAAAACAGTCCTTCAAGTCTACAATCAATATATGCCATCCTGCTGGTAACATGTTAGGTGACGGAATACCTGGTTGCAATGCTCCCATTGCTTGCATTTGCTCATTAATTTTCCATAAATCATGTAATAATCTCCACTTTCCACTTTTCTTAGGGATGACAAAAATGGGTGTATTCTAAGGACTAACTGAGGGTTTAATATGTCCTGCTTTTAACTGTTCCTCTACCAGTCCCTTAGTAATCTGCAGTCGCTCTTCAGTCATAGGCCAGTGGTCAGCCCACACAGGCTCATCTGATAACCAAGTCAAAGGTGGATTGGGCAACTGCTCTCAAGCGGCCATTATCAAAAATGGGTGGTTGTAAGAACCGCACCAATCTGACTTAAGACATCTCGCCCTATGAGTGCTTCCAAAACCCCAGGTAAGGACAAGACATAAACTTTCAAAGTTACACGCTGTCCCTCTGGAAAGTGTAAGGTCACAGGGTGATGACTAACAGCTGTCATAGAATTCCCGCCAACGCCAGGAATATGTGAATCAGGTGTTTCTAGTGTCCAATTCCTTGGCCAGACACGTCGACTGACAATGGTGACATCGGCACCTGTATCCAGCAAGGCCTGTACCTTTATACAAGTGTTGTTCTGAGACATTGTGATTGACATATTTGGTCTGTCATCCATTCTCGTGGTAAAACATACCACTGGTCCTGTGGAGCCAAATCCACGATCTCCACGGTAGGTAGTCATATTAGCACCCTGTTGATAGGCAGAAAGGGGGATTATTTGTCCAATTCGACTACCTTTTGGTACAAACATAGGTGGATTAAGTGTATACATCATAATATATACGATCCCGGTATAGTCTGCATCTATGTCTCCTGGAAGTATTACAAGTCCTTTTATACCGGCAGAAGATCGTCCTAACAAAAGTCTTCCCATGGGATTGAGATCCCCGCTTAGCGGACCCTGCACATTAGTAGGGACCTTCTGTACTTCTTGACTCCGCAAGGTGACATCTACTGTGATTTCCACGTCGAACCCCAGGCTTCCTCAGGTTGCTGGTTGCAAAAAGCCTTTGGTTCGCATGATGGGTTGACTTGTCTCCTCACGCGGCCCCTCTCCGCGCTCCTTCGGAAGTTTCCCTGACACGCCTTAGTTGTATGATTATTCTTCTGGCAGGTATCACACCAGACAGCAGCTCGGCAATCTTTTCTGGCATGTCCGTTTTCTCCACATCGATAGCAATTTCCTTGAAAGGATTGTCCCGCTCGTGTTGGTCGTCTTGTCCCTCTTTGTCGTACCAGCGCTGCCAAAGGTTGAACCACTTCCTTAACGGCACTTTGTACGGCAGCAGCAACGGTATTGCTAGCTCTTTGCACATCAGCACGTTCGACTCGCTTCACCATTTCCTCCATCCCTGCACCTTTAGGTAAACTAGCGAGCAACTTTAGTTTGTTTGTTCGCGTTATCAAAAGCCAAAATCTTTAACATCTGCTGCCTGTTATCATCATCAAGATCAGGATGATCCATTACGGCTTCCCATAGTCTATTAATAAAGTTCTCATATTTCTCCGTAGCTCCTTGAACCACCGATCCGAATGACGGGATCGCGGAGCCAGGCAAGGCTTGGAATGCTTCAAATGCAAGCTGTGCAGATTTTTGTAGGACTAATGCCGGTAACTGTAACTGCGCTTGCACCGTAAAATAAGCTCCTTGTCCTGTGAGAATGTCCATAGTAATTCCATGTAAAGGATCATTTGGATTGTTCATTCTTCGCGCAGCTTCATTGGCTGCTCGTTGTGCCCATTCTGAACCCCACAAAAGGAATTGAGTAGGTGTCAGCAACAGTTTCATTAAATTCCGGGAGTCATGCGGGCATAAGAGATCAGCAGAAAAAATCCAGGAGACTATATTCCTTGTAGCGTCTGATTTTACTCCATACTGTGTAACTGCAGCTTTTGCTTGTTGAAGAATTTTCCAATCATGTGGTTCCCAAGTAGCTATTCCATTCTGTTGTAGCACTGGAAAAGCTCCCACTCCACCTCGGTGCCCTAGGTGCAGGTGGAAGCGGAGCATCCCTGGCGTTGTCTCTGTTTTGTAATCCATGAGCAGATGCTCTTGGCTGCAGTTGCTGTACCTTTAAATCCTTTAATTCTCGCAAGACCTGCTGTAAGAGGCCGGTGGGGTCGGCTTCCGGGTTCTCACGGTCAGGTGGGGTAGATGATGTCGACCTTGACGGGCAGGGCGAGGGAGGAAGGGGTGGGTACACCAGCGGCACTGAGGGAGGGGGCCGGCCCCCCTCTCCACCCACCAACTGGGCAGGGTCGGGAGGAGCTGACCACTCCTCCTTCTCCTCCTCCTCTTCCGCCTTCTGCTCCCTTTGCCGCGTGGTTCTCCAAGGGCTAAGTTCCTCTTTGTTTGTAACTTCCTCCTTTAAATTCTTGCTGCGCCACTGCTCCCGAGAGGCTGCCGCCTCCACCACAGCACGGGCCTCAGCTACAGACGGTTGTATCGGCACCGACATGTCCTTAACTGTTGGTAACCCGAAGAAACGAGCCAGAGCCCCAGAAGTTTTTTCCTTTTTAGCCGGGGGGGTGGACGCCGGAGCCGCCAGCATCTGAGCAGCCGCTCAGGCGACCTCTCTTTCTGCCCTCATAGTTTTTAAAGTCTCTATCACTTTTTGCCAGAGTCCACGCACCTCCTTAATTTCTTTTTCCTCGGGGTCACTCTCAACAGTCTTTTCCCACATAGTGTCTCCCATTTCTCTCCATTCCTCCACGGAAAATACAAGCGCTGTGTCTTTAAAATGTCCCCAGTGCTAGCCCAACTTTATCAGCTTAATTAGCTGTTTTCCCGCTGTCTCACTCCCTCTCTTAGAGAGGATACTTGCGAGTAACGCGGCTGCAGCCTCTGTCTCCATGGCTGCCCTTTTTTACCCTGGGAGCTGAGTGGCCAACTCAACCAGTGTCTGCTCTGCCTTCTCTGACCCAAGCAGCACCACTCCCAACCGTCCTTTTCCCAACACCCTCCTGTGTAGAGGGGTTTTTGGAGCAGAATGGTCATGTAATGAGCCAGAAGTATGAGAGTATGGAGTGAAGGCCTAGCTGCGTGAGAAGATTCATGTAGCTAGTGTCAACAAGCCGACCTTCGAGAGATGAGGAAAAACAGCAGCTGAGCAAACAAGAATTGAGGGAGTAGCCGGTGGGTGCCGAACACGGAGGAGAAGAAACAAGAACTGATGGAGCCAATTAAGGAAGGACCAGTGGCAGAGCAGTGACCAATCAACACATCAAAGAAGAGTATGTTTAGTAATATTAACGAATAGCAATGCACATGCTTACAGCCAGGGAAAGTACAAAATGTATAAAAGGGACAGCTTATGCTTAATAAATGTCTTCACTTTGATTCACATTGGATTTTGTGGAGGCGTGTTCCTTCTCCTCAGATGGTGACCCTGATGAGACGCTGATCGACGGCAAGTTCGGGGAATAGCCCAGAAGGAGGTACACCGGCTGGAGTATGGCTCAGCAGGTCTGAAGACCGGGGCGAGACGGAGGACGACTCGCAAGAAAAGAAAAGAACGTTGCAACGGGACACTTAGTGAGGTGAGCAGCCGGGGGAAAAAGGAGATGGGCCAAAATATTTCTAAAGAAGAAAGTGCGATAGTAAGGCTTCTCCTACATATCCTCTCTAAGAGAGGAGTGAAACATGATGAGCATTTGCTCCGGAGACTGTTAGTTTGGTGTCGAGAGCATGGGTTCCCTTCGGACCCCCAGAGCGCTTTTAAGGTGGACACTTGGGAAGATATTGGAAAGGGTTTATGGGAAGCGATAAGCAGTGGGGAAAAGGAGGCAATAGAACTGGCAACTGCATGGAGGGCTGTTCTTACTGCTCTTCAAGAAATGAAAGCAGAGAGGGCTGTTGCAGCAGGGGCTTTTACGGCTCTGCGTCCAACAGAGGTTAACCCTGGGGCGAGAGGTCTTCGTGTTTTTGGTCAGCCGCCAATACCGGTTTTTTCAAACCCCTCCGCACCACCAGAAGAGCAGGAGAAAATTGAAATACCCCCTAAACCAACAGGGGAGCCCCCTAAACCGGAGGAAATGGAGGTTGATGAGCATCAGCCCGAGCCCACCCCCCCACCCTTCAAGCCTCCGCAAGCCACCAATCTCGCAAATCGCGCCGAATACGAATATCCCCCTCTGCCCCCGTCGTCTCCCCCATCGCCTGCCGGTGGTCCAGGGAAATTTAAGGATCCGGTGGCTTGGGCGGAAAAATTGTTAGCAAAATTACAAGACCTGGAAAGACAGACGACCTTAACTGAGCGACAGCATAAGGAGGAGCAGAGGAGAAAAGAAGAAAGGGAACGCCTACGCGGGGGGGCCAGGGGGGCCGGGGGGGGTGCTGAGGCGGCTGGGACTAGCCGCATGAGAAATATGGATGGGAATGTTGGTATGCACTCTGTCATGGGGGACGGGGGAGGAGACGATCCGCGATTACGGTGGCGAGGAGTTATACAGAATGCGCTAGTGGAGGGGGAGATTCTGCCCACAGCTTTCCCAGTTATTTTGGGAAATCGGAGAGAACCACCGCGCTGGGTAGGATTACAGTGGGAGATTGTTAAGGAGGCACGGAAAGCGGTACAACAAAATGGGTTGCATGCACCTTATACCCAAGCATTTATAAATAGTATCTTTATGTCTACGCTTTTAACACCTTTTGATTTTAAGCAATTGATGGCGATGATTTTAACCCCGATGCAGGAACTCTTGTGGCGGACGAGGTGGCATGACGCAGCACAGGCTGCAGCGGTGGAAAACCTGGGGAGGGGAGATAATGATCCTCTTTTAGGGATAACATTTGACCAACTGGTGGGAGAAGGGCAGTTTAGTGATCCACAACGACAGGCACGACTTAGACCAGAAGCCTTGGCACTTACTGCCACCTTAGCCCGAGAGGCTTTTAAAACCCTCCCAGAAGATGGGAAAGTAATTCCTGCCTATACAAAAATAAGGCAAGGTCCATCTGAGCCTTATATGACATTTTTAGAAAGATTGCGTGAAGCATTGGAAAGGGCATCGCTGACCGATGTAGCTCGAGAGGCGTTGCTAATGTCGTTGGCAGTCGACAATGCTAATCCTACTTGTAAGCGCATTTTACAGACATTACCCAAAAATTCTAGCCTGGCAGAAATGATGGATGCGTGTGAGCGCGTAGGAACAACGGAAGAAAGAGCAGGATACATGGCGTCAGCCTTTGCAGCTGCGGTGAAACCTCTATTACGATCAGGGAGAGGCGATCAGGGACCAAAATGTTACTACTGTGGCAAACCGGGACACCTTAAGGCTCAATGCCGAGTAAAAAGTCACGAGTTTGCAGGGACCTGCAATCGCTGCCGGAAATACGGTCACCGTGCAGATGAATCCTGATCTAGATTCACTAAGCAGGGAACTCGGCTGGGAAACGGGGGGGGCGAGCGCGAGGAGACCCAGCGCGATGACACAAAACAGGTCTTCCACCTGGGCTGCCTGGATGGCGTCGCCGCCGCCACAAGAGGGAGTGCTGGGGTGGACGTTGCCACAGCAGTAGAGGTGACTCTGATAGACCCGCAAGTACAATGTATACCCACCGATATGAAAGGCCCACTGGGTCACGGGTTGAGTGCCTTACTTATCGGGCGATCCTCTACGACCCGAAAAGGTCTTTTCGTTTTACCCAGTATAATCGATGCCGATTTTACAGGGGTCATATCTATTATGGTATGGACCCCCCTGCCACCAATTCATATACCCAAAGGAGAAAAAATTGGACAACTGGTCCCCTTTAAATCAGCTGTGCCCACAGCTGGGAATCAGATAAGAGGGGCTGGGGGTTTTGGATCAACAGGCCAGGCTGACATTTATCTGGCAATGGATATCAGCAAGGCAAAACCAACAGAACGGGTAACACTAAAAGAACCTGGTGGGAAAACTTGCGTGGTAATTATGCTGATTGATACTGGAGCAGACGTTACAATAATCAGTCAAGCAGAGTGGCCTCATTCGTGGCCATTGGAGATCCCCCCTACGCCCATTTTGGGGGTCGGGGGAATACAGACCACTAAAATCAGTACAAATGTGATTTGTTGCAAATTGCAGGATGGGAGTACCTGTACAGTAAGACCATATGTGATGCCTGTCCCCATTTGTTTACTGGGGAGAGATGCATTAAGTCAATTAGGGGCACGTTTGGTAACTAACAGTGAGGGTTTTTAGAGGCGGCCATTGATGAAGGGCGACCAATCCTAAAACTAACCTGGAAAACAGAAACCCCAGTTTGGGTTGATCAATGGCCGCTGTCTGCAGAAAAAATCGCCCACCTTGAAAGCTTGGTACAGGAGCAACTGGAAAAAGGTCATATTGAGCCCACAACAAGCCCATGGAACACCCCAATATTTACTATTCCGAAAAAAAGTGGCAAATGGCGTTTGTTACATGACCTTCGAAAAATCAATGAGGTCATGGATGATATGGGAACCCTACAACCAGGGCTCCCATCCCCCAATATGATCCCTAAAGACTGGGACATTTTAATCATTGACTTAAAAAGATTGTTTCTTCACCATCCCTTTGCACCCTGATGACTATCAGAAATTTGCTTTTTCAGTGCCATCAGTGAACAAAGCTGCACCTATGAAACGCTATCATTGGGTTGTGTTACCACAGGGAATGAAAAATTCACCGACAACGTGTCAAATGTATGTGGCCTGGGCACTTGCTCCTGTGCGAAGGAATTTTCCAAATTTGATTATATACCATTATACGGATGACATTCTAATAGCAGGGAAACAATTGGATAAAAACCAATTGATTCATACACTGCAGACTGAACTAGCAAAAGGTGGATTGCAAATAGCTCCAGAAAAGGTACAACAGGAGGAAAACTGGAAGTACCTTGGGTGGGAAATTACCAAAACAACTGTTAGACCCCAAAAACTAGAAATTCGTGTGAATATCAGTACTTTAAATGATGTACAAAAACTGTTGGGAGACCTCAATTGGGTGCGAACCCTGTGTGGTCTCACCAATGCTGAATTGGCACCTTTGATGCAATTGCTAAAGGGAGGAGGCGGTGCAGATGCCCCCCGCACATTGACACAGGAAGCTGAGCAGGCATTGAAACACCTGAGTACCAAAATAGCTATGGCATACACTCACCGTTGGGACCCAGATTACAGTATTGGAGTATTGGTTATCAATCACGATCGCCACCCCCTGGCATTAATTATGCAGTGGGTGACTGACAAGGATCCTCTACATGTGCTGGAATGGATCTTTTTGCCTATGCAACCAAAACGTACCATCACTACGAAAGTAGAGGCCATAGCACAACTTGTAATGAAAGGAAGGCAGAGGGTTGTAGAGATAGCAGGCGTCAAACCTGCTTTTTTGGTTATTCCACTGGTTGCAGAGTATCTACAATGGGCATTACAAAATTCCATACCATTACAAGTTGCGTTATTGGATTATAGGGGCGAGTTGAAGGTACATCTACCCCCTCACAAATACTTCTCTGTGCTGCAATTGGGTCAATGGGAAGAATTACCAAAAAGGTCAGAACGTCCGGTCAGTGGTGTCACCATTTTTACAGATGCTGGAGGCAAAGCTCAAAAAGCAGCACTAACATGGTTAGACAATGGGAAGCGGCATGATGTAATTTTATCTGACATTCAAGGGTCTACACAACAATTAGAATTGCGAGCTGTGGTGGAGGTCTTCAGGCGATGGAACACAGCACCTGTTAATGTGGTATGTGACTCTTTATATGTCGTAGGGATTGTCCAGAGGATGGAGCGTGCTCTGCTCAAAGAGATAGCTAATGAACAACTATACCAACTTTTTCATGAATTATGGCTTTTGCTGACAGAGCGACTGCATCCATATTTCATCACACATATCCGTAGTCACACAGGACTCCTGGAAGGCTTAGCTGAAGGCAATGCTCGGGCAGACAAACTTGTCGCACCTGCCTGGGCTGCGCCTTCAATTGATCGTTTCGCTCAAGCACAACGATCCCATGCCTTTTTCCATCAATCTGCTAAGGTACTGCGGCGTCAGTTTGGGCTACGCAGTGCAGATGCACGTGGGATAGTCCAGTCCTGTCCAGACTGTCAACATCTTGGGGGTGGTTTAACACCTGGTGTCAACCCCCGCGGTACTGGACCGTTGGAGATATGGCAAATGGATGTAACACACATCCCCGAATTTGGACGGCTGAAATATGTCCACGTGAGTGTTGACTGTTTCTCCCTTGCTACCTGGGCTACAGCACAAACAGGCGAATCCAGCAAACACGTTCAACGACACATGCGTTCTGCTATTGCAGCCCTGGGCATTCCACAGACGATTAAAACGGACAATGGCCCAGGCTATGTGGCACGTGCCACACAGGACTTTTTCCAACTGTGGGGTATAACACATATAACAGGTGTCCCACATTCACCAACGGGACAAGCTATTGTGGAGCGCATGAATCAAACTCTGAAACACCTTTTACAAAAACAAAAAGGGGGAGAGCCAGGGCTATCTCCTGCTGACAGGTTGTGTAAAGCGCTTTATGTACTAAACCTTTTACGCTTGCCACAGGACTACTCTATACCTCCAGCAGTAAAACATGGTGCAGGGTTAAAGGGAGGTATGGAGGCTTTTCAGAAAGAACAGGAACAAGCCAAAGGGATGGTAAAAAATGGGGTGACTGGTGTGTGGGAAGGTCCAATGAAATTAATAACGTTGGGTCGAGGGTATGCATGTGTCGTTACAGATACAGGAGCCAAATGGGTACCAGCTAAGTGGGTGAAGCCGTGGCTACAAAAACAACCTGAACTATAGGAGCCAACTCAGGATCTGCCTCGGAACACTGACCTCTCAAGAGATCCAGTGCCCTGACTGCGGGAAGTGTGAAAAAAGGTTTGCGTGGGAGGTATAGAAAAGGGAGCAAAAGGCGCAGTCATGATGAAGCAAGGGGTTGTTTTTTCTGTGTTAAGCCTGCTTTGGATCCTGGACCTGACAAAAGGTCATCAACCGATAGTCCTTCCACCTACACCATGGAAGGGGAGTCACAACGTTTGGGTGACTCTGATGCGGAGCTTGAACCAGACGCAGTTTTGTGCCTCCTTAGCTCAGCCTGAACAACCCTTTCGTACATGTCTAGTGGGGGTCCCCTTAAACAGATCTGAAAGTAAGGAGATAGTGGCAGGGTTGCAATGTGCTGAAACGAGCCTCTGTGAGAATGCAATGAAATGTGGCGAACATTGGGATTTATGGGACGATAGCTTGCCTGTCAGTCCCTTAGAGCCCCAAGAACTTGACATCCTAGGAACTTTAGAGGCAGAATCCTGTGTGTTTTTCAATTACACAGAGGGATCAAACATTTATCAGAACGACATAAAGAGATTACAAAATGTCACACCCAGTAATCCATTGTGGCAAAATGAATCTATCTGGTGTGCAAACGTAGGGCGCAGTCGAACAGAGCCAGCACCGGATTTGGCCATGCCTAGAAAATTACCAGAAGGTTTATTCCTAATTTGTGGAGATAGGGCTTGGCCAGGGCTGCCCAGTAAAAAACTGGGAGGTCTGTGTACCATAGGTAAATTAAGCTTACTAATGCCTACACGAAAGGTCATATTAAACCACACTAACCTACACAAGATTAAAGAAGTGTCACTACCTTAGGGAAAGAATGTAAAGATGAGGTAGAACTATGGTCTAGGACCAAAGTAGTTCTTTCTCTATTTTGCACCGGGTTGTGGCTGCTGCACAAGGACTAACACAATTGCGAAATTTAGCTTGCTGGGTTGCAAAAAGAGCTGATCAAACTTCTAGAATTTTAGGAACATTAGCTAATGATGTAGATAGTATCCGACATGCTACCTTACAAAATAGAGCTGCTATAGATTTTTTATTATTAGTGCACGGTCACGGATGTCAGGAGTTTGATGGGATGTGTTGCATGGATCTGAACGATCATTCCAGGTCAATTCATAAGCAGATCAAAGAGCTCATGGATGCCACACAGAAAATACGGGAACAGCATGGGTTCCTGGATGACTGGTTGGGTAATTTGGGAATTGGAGGGTGGCTGGTCGGA
This sequence comes from Nyctibius grandis, assembly GCF_013368605.1. Classification (NCBI taxonomy): domain Eukaryota; kingdom Metazoa; phylum Chordata; class Aves; order Nyctibiiformes; family Nyctibiidae; genus Nyctibius; species Nyctibius grandis. Next base: position 48,778,302 of record NC_090663.1, on the reverse strand, counting down.
TTGATTAAAATGCTATTGATGGGATTGTTTGTGATTTGTATTATCATCCTTGTATTACCGTGTTTATTCTCCTGCTTGCAAAGGGCCCTGCAGCGGACAATAAACACGGCCTTTCTGGCTCAAGAAAAGAAAGGGGGAATTGTAGAGGGGTTTTTGGAGCAGAATGGTCATGTAATGAGCCAGAAGTATGAGAGTATGGAGTGAAGGCCTAGCTGAGTGAGAAGATTCATGTAGCTAGTGTCAACAAGCCGACCTTCGAGAGATGAGGAAAAACAGCAGCTGAGCAAACAAGAATTGAGGGAGTAGCCGGTGGGAGCCGAACACGGAGGAGAAGAAACAAGAACTGATGGAGCCAATTAAGGAAGGACCAGTGGCAGAGCAGTGACCAATCAACACATCAAAGAAGAGTATGTTTAGTAATATTAACCAATAGCAATGCACATGCTTACAGCCAGGGAAAGTACAAAATGTATAAAAGGGACAGCTTATGCTTAATAAATGTCTTCACTTTGATTCACATTGGATTTTGTGGAGGCGTGTTCCTTCTCCTCACTCCTGATCGCTGCTTACCGCAGTCTCGGAGAGAGCACGCCAAAGGGAACCATCCTCTGCTACCAATTGAAGGAGGGGAAAACGGGGGGGCGCGCTCACAGGTGCTGGGCGACGGTCCAGAGTAACGACACAATCTCAATGTGAGTATGGAAGTTCTCCGTTTATTCGCTAAGCATGCATTGGGTATATAGGCTGTAAGCTGAGCACATGCTGATCACGTGTCCCGATCGCACTTGTGATTGGTCTATAGATTTACATACCCAGAGCCGTGACCGCCCCCCCCCTCCCCAGACGCAGTTCTGTTTCTTGCTGATGCAGGCACCACGGAGTTCCTTGTTTTGCACCATTCAAGGGGAGTCCAAGGTCGCTAGCTCTGGACTTAACTCTTGCTCAAAGCCTGGGTTGCTCAGACTGCTCAGTGGCACAAGATCGTGCCCCTTCTCACTTAACCAAGCCTCTACAGGGATCGTGCAGTAAGTGGTCTAAATTATTCAGTTGAACTTGAGGACAAAGACCTATAAGCCAAATGCAAAACTTTTACTTTTTTGCTGAGAAGTTTCTTGGACTTGATTCTGCATCCAACAGCATCCATAAAGAAAAAAAGATGGGTCATTGTCTTAGGAGACTCCGTCCTGAAGTGAACAGAAGGCCAGATATGCAGACCGGACCCGCTTCACAGGGAAGTCTGCTGCCTCCCTGGGGCCCGGGTGAAAGATGTGAAAAAGAAGCTTCCCACCCTGGTAAGGCCCTCAGATTATTATCCATTATTGATTTTTTTTCAGGTTGGCAGGGAGGAAGCAGCTACAAGAAGTCAGAGGGCAATCAAGAGATTGGAGACAAGCCTGGGGTGGCACTCCAGTGTTTGAGGGACGGTGTGCTAGCGAGGTCCTTTGGTCTGCCATCTCAGTGGTGGCGGGGGATGGACAGCCATGCGGCAACAGGGATGCAAGGGTTAATGATAATTTAGAAACCATGGAAGTGCCCCAGAATGGTCATACAGGAATTAGGGCTTCTCCCCCAAAAAAGGTGGCAGGATCAATAGCCCAGCTGAAGTGCATCTACACCAATGCACGCAGCATGGGCAACAAACAGGAGGAGATGAAAGCCGTTGTACAGCAGGAAAACTATGACATAGTTGCTGTCACGAAAACATGGTGGGATGACTCGCACAACTCAAGTGCTGCAATGGAAAGTTATAAACTCTTCATAAGGTATAGGCAAGGTAGGAGACGCAGTGGGGTGGTCCTGTGTGATAGGGAGCTTTTTGTCTGTCTAGAGCTTGAGGATGGTGATGATAGGGTCAAGTGTTTATGGGTAAGGATCAGGGGGAAGGCCAACAAGGCAGATATCATGGTGGGAGTCTGCTATAGACCATCCAACCAGGATGAAGAGGTAGATGAAATATTCTGTAACCAGCTGGGAGAAGTCACACGATCAGTTGCCCTTGTTCTCGTGGGGGACTTCAACATACTGGATGTCTGTTGGACATACAATACAGCAGAGAGGAAACAGTCTCTGAGGTTTCTGGAGTGTGTGGGAGATAACTTCCTGACACAGCTGGTGAGTGCACCAACTAGGGAAGGTGCCCCACTGGACCTCGTGTTTGCAAACAGGGAAGGACTTGTGGGTGATGTGATGGTTGGAGGCCGTCTTGGGCATAGTGATCATGAAATGGTAGAGTTTTCGGTTCTTGGAGAAGTAAGAAGGGGGTCAGCAGAACTGCTTACCTTGGACTTCCGGAGGGCAGCCTTTGGCCTGTTTAGGAGCCTGGTTGACAGAGTCCCTTGGGAGGCTGTCCTGAAGGGCAAAGGGGTCCAAGAAGGTTGGACACTCTTCAAGAAAGAAATCTTAAAGGCGCAGGAGCAGGCTGTTCCCCACGTGCCAGAAGACGAGCCGGCGGGGAAGAAAGACTGGCCTGGCTGAACAGAGAGCTTTGGCTGGAACTCAGGAAAAAAAGAAGAGTTTCCGAGCTTTGGAAGAAGGGGCAGGCCACTCAGGAGGACTACAAGGATGTTGTGAGGCTATGCAGGGAGAAAATTAGACGATGCAGAGCCCATAGAACTTAATCTGCACCTGCCATAAAAGGCAATAAAAAATGTTTCTACAAATACATTAGCCTCAAGAGGCCAAGGAGAACCTCCATCATTTACTGGATTCAGGAGAAAATATAGTGACAAAGGATGAGCAAAAGGCTGAGGTGCTTAATGCCTTCTTTCCCTCAGTCTTTAGTAGTAAGGTGAGTTGTTCTCCGGGTACCCAGCCCTGTGAGCTGGAGCACAGGGACACGGAGCAGAATGAAGCCCCCATAATCCACGGGGAAATGGTTAGAGACCTGCTATGCCACTTAGACATGCACAAGTCTATGGGACCAGATGGGATCCACCCAAGGGTACTGAGGGAGCTGGCAGAAGTGCTCACCAAGCCACTTTCCATCATTTATCAGCAGTCCTGGCTAACCAGGGAGGTCCCAGTCAACTGGAAGTTAGCAAATGTGATGTCCATCTACAAGAAGGCCCCGGAAAGAGGATCCGGGGAACTATAGGCCTGTCAGTCTGACCTCAGTGCCAGGGAAGATTATGGAGCAATTCATCTTAAGTGCTATCATGGGGCACATACAGGACAAACAAGCGATCAGGCCCAGTCAGCATGTGTTTATGAAAGTCAGGTCCTGCTTGACTAACCTGATCTCCTTCTATGACAAGATGGCCCGCTTACTGGATGAGCGAAAGGTTGTGGATGTTGTCTACCTGGGCTTTAGTAAAGCCTTTGACACAGTCTTCCACAGCATTCTCCTGGAGAAACTGGCTGATCATGGCTTGGATGAGCATAAGCTTCTCTAGGTAAAAAAGTGGCTGGATGGCCAGGCCCAAAGAGTTGTGGTGAATGGAGTTAAATCCAGTTGGCAGCCGGTCACAAGTGGTGTTCCCCAGGGCTCAGTACTGGGACCAGTTCTGTTCAATATCTTTATCAATGATCTGGACAAGGGGATCGAGTGCATCCTCAGTAAATTTGCAGACAACACCAAGTTAGGCGGGAGTGTTGATCTGGATGGTAGGAAGGCTCTGCAGAGGGATCTCAACAGGTTGGATCGTTGGGCTGAGGCCAACAGTATCAGGTTCAACAAGGCTAAGTGTCAGGTCATGCACTTGTGTCACAATAACCCCTTGCAATGCTACAGGCTTGGGGAAGAGTAGCTGGAAAGCTGCCTGGTGGAAAAGGACCTGGGGTGTGTTGATCGACGTCCAGCTGAATATGAGCCAGCAGTGTGCCCAGGTGTCCAAGAAAGCCAACAGCATCCTGGTTTGTATCAGAAATAATGTGACCAGCAGGGCGAGGGAAGTGATCGTCCCTCTGTACTCGGCACTGATGAGGCTGCACCTTGAATACTGTGTTCAGTTTTGAGCCCCTTACTACAAGACAGACATTGAGGTGCTGGAGAAAGTCCAAAGAAGGGCAACAAAGCTGGTGAAGGGTAACAAAGCTGGTGAAGGGTCTGGAGAACAAGTCTTATGAGAAGTGTCTGGGGGAAATGGGGTTGTTTAGTCTGGAGAAAAGGAGTTTCTTGTAATATCAAAGAAGATATGATATATAATCAGCATCAGAACAGACTAGATTTATTACCTGGAAAAGTTACCTCAGTTTACTCTAAGTTATTTCAGCAACCTGCTTAGATGTGCTTAGATGATGGATTTCAAAGATTATTTCATGTTGCCAGTTAATTTTCCATTAACAGATTGGTGTCTGATTTGAGTGATTAATTAACAAGTGTAAACTGCTTCCTGTTTTTCAGGTCTGAAATGTGAGGAAGGAGAAAGGTTGCAAGGGAGAAAAGCAATGATGGGTTTTGTGTTGGACCAAAAGTTAAAGCTAAGCTAAGTATCTAATAGTCAGGTGGCACTACATGGTAGGACAACGTCTCTGTCCACAGTAGCAGAGATCCCTCCACAGCAGTGCTGGATTTGATAACCTTTAACAGACTATATGCTAGCTTCCCAGGAGATGATGTGTACCTCTTTCAGCAGTTTGTGCCCTGTTTCATGCCAGACATTGACTGGATTGGTTCATTAGCTAGGCAGCCCTCCTGGTGTGTTTCACTGTGTTACAGATATAGCCAGTCTATTTTGTCATGCACAGATATGAGAAAATAGCTCCTCTGCTGATTTGTTTCAAATTGTACACTGGTGTAGTAGCAGGCAGAAGCTCAAACTATAAAGCTGGGAAAGATCCATAACTGGCAATTAGCAGTAATTGTTATAGCTATAGCACATTCATATCACACTGGTTTCGAAAGGAAGTTCTTTGGCACTTAAGTGCATTTAAGGAAGGAGCAAATTATTTCTCCACTGTTGTCCTTTTCAGTACTGTAACAGTATTTGGAGGATGTGAACAAACTGCATTTGTGGGAGAACATTTCCCAGAGAAACTGTCCACCAACTCCCTCTATAGGTCTCATGATAGTGGAAAATGACAATAAAAAAGACTGGGCACAGTTTTTAGGGATTCTGGGTTGCTGTGGATTCTTGCCTGAGGAGTTGGAAGCTGGAGATTCTTTTTTCTTTTTTTTTTTTGCCTTTGGCACTGAGCTTCACATTCCATGTTGTGCCTAGTATAGAGGACCCTTAAGATCTACTTTAGCACTTTGCATATGTCATTGAGCAACATTGTGTAAAACTTACAAGATAAGCTATAAGAGTACTCATAGTAACCAGGCACTAAGATATGAACTTGATGCAGGAAATAACAGAACTTCTTAAGTTGATAATCTAAGTATTTGCAACTAGCCAGAACCTCATGTTACCAGTGCATTGATTAAACATATTACTGAGCCCTGTTGTCTTTTATTTTTCTGTCAATCAATGGCATCTAATCTTCTGCATAAATCATAAATATCTGATGAAAGTTAAAATCTTTGGCATCAGTAGTCACATAATATATTAATGTTTAACATTCAGGAACCTTCTTTGACTAAGTTTTAAAACATATTTGGTTTATTATCATTTTACAAAGGAGCAAATTCTGTTCAATAATACTGCCAATAACACTATCAATGCCATTGCAGTGAGCATGATTACTTGTGAAGATGCAACTAAATTAGAATATTTACTTTATATATTTAGAGAAATCTTCTTATGCTTGCATAATTTATAAACCTGGAATTCCAAATTATTGTTATTTATATCTGAATTATTGAATTATTAAATCCATATTTGATTCTGTGAAGAATTACTCTATTTAATTCCTCTAGTCATATTTCTTCTACTGTTTGAAATTTTTTTTTTTAACTTACCAATTTTTCTTCATAGATTATTTGAAATGAAGCTTTTAAACATAGGTATGTATTTAGTATTTGTTGAAAAGTAGCAGGGAAAATTTTCAATGATTATTTGGGGGCATTTTTAATACTTTGCTTTCTTCTTGTTTTCTTGTTTTCCATGATTATTCATCCTCTTCCTAAAAGAAAAAAATAATTGTACTTCTATCTTGTTCTGCCCCTCTTAGGAGGTTAGTCTCTAAAAATGTATTTTTCAGCAATAGATGTTTCTTATTGGAATGTATCTAGTGAATATAAAGATTTGCTGCTCCATAAGATGTTACAAGCCAAATCTACTCAGACCATAAGGAGGTCCAAGGATCACAGCTACAGAATCTTAGCTGACACAGTGTCACTATGTCTTACATATGCAAGTTTAATCTTGAATTTTGAACTCGTAAAGGCACAGTACAATGATAATTTATTTTCTAATGATATAATTAAACAGCTTAATATGAAAACAAATGAAATAAAATGCAGGCCTTCTTTACAAGCATGAAATTAATTTCAAGAGCATTTCCTTATTGACAAGATATGAAGTATTAAAGCTAATACTGTCAGCATATAAGGTCACTGATAGAAACTCAATTCTAAAAAACAACCTCAATTATATTGTAAAGAAAACTTCAGCACAGGGCAGAGAGGAATTTTTGACCCATCTGTAATGTATATAATACAATATCAGCCAGCCAAGAATCCTTCTTTTGTTAATTTTCTCTTGTCTTGTATCACCAGTCTCTCAGATCTGCATATTTTAGTTTTCTGTTGAAACTAATCTAAAAGTCAGTTTTTGGGCAAACATCATTTATTTTTGTTTGTTTATAATAGAAAGACTTCCTGTTAAACTCTTCAGATGATAATTTTGGGGAATTAGTGTTTCAAGAAATCTTTAACAGGTAAAATCTACAGTAAGTGAACAACGATTGATTCAAGCTACATTTAACTCTGACAGCTTGTTAACCAGAATGGTGATATATACTCTTTCAGGCTGAAACGGAAATGCTTTGACTATGGCAAGAAAGCAGACTCCTGACTTAGTAGTTGAGGAAAGCATGCACTTTAACTAATAACGCCTACATCAAGAATACATATGGAACAATTTATTATTATAAAAGAGCTCAGCCTTGGAGTTTAAGAAAAAATCTGAAGGGGTGTTATAGATCTGACACAGAAATGAAGGAATGAAATACAGTACCTGCGAATATTGCTACTACTGGAAAGACATGAAAAAAAAGCAATGAAAAAGTGTCAGTCTATTTAAAGACTGTTTTGTTTACATTTGAGAAGATTTTGCACTTGTCTTGGTAAAATATTGTATTGTACAGTATAAATTTTCAGCTAATGCTGTGTCTGAATAATGCATTGTCCCTTCACATCTTAAAACTGGGCTGGCATGGGGGTAACTTTGCAGCTGATATCTTACTGCATGATGGAGTGTTCTGATTACCTTTTCTCATCAAAAGACTTCTCTGTGTCTTCTGCATTGCCAGCTCTCTGCCAGGTCAGAGTCCTCAGTGCTTTGGTTTATATACTCATCACAATACAGTCTTGCTGTTATCATATTTATCTTAAAATCATAGTCCCTTCAACCTAGATTAAGATAAAATTTTTATAGAAGTATTTGCCTAGAATATCCAAAATAGGCAAACAGTTAAGAATGTTTGTAAAAGACATAGAGATATGAAAAAAAATTAATTGCTTAAAATAAGAGCAAATTGGAAGATTTCTCTCCTTTTTTCCCTTCCTTTCTCCCTCCTTCAGATGATTCTTTTTTTCTTCTTGTAACAAAATATTTATCAAGGTTTCTTCTTTGAGGATACATTATATTTCAAGTTGCACCTATTAGAGAGCGTTACACTTTCTAGCCTTCACCACAGAGCACTCCCAGAGGGTACCTCCTTCTGGTGCCTCTGTTAGCCTTTATAGACCACCACTCTTGAAATTTTCCACAGACTTCAGACAGGTTAAGTCTTTCAACTTGAAATTCATCCAGGGTACAATTTAACTGTTCTTCCTCAAAGTAAGCTGCATTTCTCTATTTAGAACAGAGGCTTGATGGAGGTGCTTGTAGATTAATGTCTAAAATTGTTTTAGATGTTCTTGGGTGTCTGACCCAGCCCCTACCTGAAGACCCAGACAGGTACAGGTTTCCTATAGGTCCCGAGTGACAGCAAGACCTGTGTGGCTGTCTGGGATACCTCAGGGAACTGGATTCAGCTCAAATCAAGACATCTAACTTTTTTGTTTGTTTGTTTTATTTTGGCTGAAACCAGACAAAACTGTAAATGTGCACTTCAAACATTAGCAGGTTTTCAGTGACTGATCCCCGAGTTATTTGTCCTAAGCATAGTATAAAGAAGTTGCATATAAATGTAAAACAATTGAATAAAGTCAAAGGGTTTAGATAAACAGACTTTGATACTTCAGAAACAAGGAGTGCTCTGCTAAGTAGATATCATGGCAGTAGCATCTGGGTAAAATATGAAAAAATAAGTCTGCAAAGACTTGTTTGATTTTTTGAAAAAGAAATAGCTGTGTATCTTCTTACACATGTCCATCAATGTACTATCAGAGGCTTTTAATTAATTTGTAACAGCATACTCATTTTCCTTTTGTGTTATTCTCTGTGAACATCTGAATAACCTAGTTTTATGCAAAATGAGTTTCAAAGACATGTTAGAAATATTAATTGTAACTGAATATCTAATGTCCCTTTTTATATTTTTTTTTTTCTGGAAATAACTGCCTGGTCTCCTAAAATACAGAACATCATCTGTCTTTGCTAACTAGTTACTGCTGCAGTGTATGTTTCTCTCATATTTGGAAAGATTATCATTCCAATTGTTCCATCTGTTTCCTACCAAAAATCTACCTACAACTTGTCCACTAATCTGAAAGAGTAGTAAATTCAAGAAAACTCTGATTTACAAGAAATTATTTCATGGACAAAAGCAGAAGATATCTTAATTGGGAATTCCACTAAGGTAACATTTTATCATGGTCTCACTGGTTGAAAGTGAGTTGAAAAGCCACCAGCTTTTGTTCAAGGTCTGCATTCATCCAAACAGTGTGTACTTTAGAGAAGTGGCCTGCTTCTGTCTATGGCTTTCCCACTGTGGGAAAGTTGATACTACAAAACTAACACATAGCTTGTATGTTTCGCAGGTCTCATGAGATATCCTAACTAGCTTTAAACAGCTAGTTGAGGTAATAATTACAGATTAATCGTGGAATTAATCTCACCTAATTTTCGTGGAATCATAGAATCATAGAATGGTTTGGGTTGGAAGGGACCTAAAGATCTTCTAGTTCCAACTCCCCTGCCATCGGCAGGGACACCTTTCCACTAGATCAGGTTGCTCAGAGCTCCATCCAGCCTGGCCTTGAACACTGCCAGGGCGGGGGCATCCACAACTTCTCTGGGCAACCTGTTCCAGTGTCTCACTGACCTCACAGTAAATTTCTTCTTACTACCTAATCTAAATCTATCCTCTTTCAGTTTAAAACCGTTCCCCCTCGTCCTATCAGTACAGGCCTTTGTAAAAAGTCCCTCTCCAGCTTTCCTGTAGGCCCCCTTCCGGTACTGGAAGGCTGCTATAATGTCTGTCGGGAGCCTTCTCTTCTCCAGGCTGAACAAGCCCAACTCTCTCAGCCTGTCTTCATTAACTTTAGATAAATACTGTGTAGATCTTCTGAAATAATCAGCATAAGCTGTTTTTACAGTCAATAAAGAGAACTAGGCATTTGCAGGGTGCAACTCATCTGACATTTTGGACATCCTTGTTAGTGTGAATTGTACTCTAGACGTGCCTCCACTAGTTATGAAGGGAAACCAGATGACTAGCAAGAAGACATAGACATCTAGATTGTAGAGGTCTATAACTGATCAGATGTTTAAGTATTTACCCTGGGTCATCCACAAGTTTTGAACACTATATTTTAAATTTTAGGTTGATTTATCTATATTTCTATTTGTTATCTCACCTGATTATTTGAAGGCTGTCTCTGATTGGCCTATATGCCTGCAAAGTAATAACCAATAAGCACAGTGTGCATAACTGGTCTTCCTTTCCCTTCTCCCTCATATCCTTAAATCAGAACCAGTTAAAATAAATCCGCATGCATTATTTTCATGCTTCAAGAGAGTTTTCATCGTGTCATAAAACCAGATTAGGAATATTCATACTTCTTACCCTATGGTGTCTTTTCAGGTGTTAAATCCTTCCTTTTTTATTTCCTCTGTTGAATTGTAATTGCATATGTTCCTCTTGTATGCAAGTCTTTTGTGAAATTAAAGGCAGTTATATTGTAAGGCAAGATTGCAAGAAAAAAGATATAAAATAGGAATGTGAAATGGAAAAAAAATATATGGTTATTACTGTCTATCTGATTTTACTTGGAAGATTTATTATCGGCGCAAGTACTTACACCAAAAGAGTGTAAAAGCAAAAGGGCCAAATTTCCACTTGATGCAGACCAATGTATATATGTCAAAGTCAGTGAAGGTACATCAGTCTGATCTAATTAAAAGTATGGCTATTGTGTGGAAGAGTTCAGAATCTTTTTGTGAATGGTTGCTATATGGGCATAGGAAATCAAAGTAAGATTTCTTAAGTCTTAAAGTTAGGTTTTATAAAGCTTAGATTTCCTTCCATTTCTGTTAGAGTCGCATAAACTCCTTAGGTAAAGGCTGAGCATATGAAACATTTTTCTTAAGCTCATTGTCTGGTATTCTCATTTGATCTTAAAGAAAGCCTTAGGTAAAAGTGTACTATGTTATGGTTATAAAAGTCAAGATGCAGAATGTGGTATTCATCTTACTCTGGTTTTGCTCTGATGTAGCTCTGTTGATTGCCATTCTGTTCTGATTGTCATATTGATTTCTGATCAGCCAGCTGTTGCCTAAGGTTTCTTTTTGATAGGCAGGGACAGCAGGGACTGAAAATGCTTCTTTATATAAAAGAGAGTTAAAATGGAAGAATCTCAGAGTCAGAGGAAATAAAAGTACTTTAGTTAATCTCTCTTTGACACTGTATTCCAGTAGACAGACAGATAGATAGACAGACAGACAGACAGATGGACTGAGAGATTCCTGACAGACATAATACTATTCTCCAGTGCTTAGGCTCCTTTGGGACTTTATACTTGTATTTTTTAGAAGGTGTTTCCCTATGTTTCCTTTATAATTCCACAATCTTTCGACACCCACTGTTTCTCCTTCTATCTTCATGTCTCCTAAAAGGCGAGGTTTTTTGGTTTGTTTGGTTGTTTTTTTTCCCAGACTTAATAAAACCTTTTTTCAGTATTGTCTAGTAGCTTATATTCTTTTATTACTAGTTGTTATTCCTCTCATCTGGTCATTGCCTACTTAAACCACATTTTTTCCTCAGTTAGAGTGCCCAACACTGGATGATATGTTTGTGTCCAGGTCAAACTGGTATTTAATGGACAGCAAGATCACCTAGCTGACATTTTTTTCTTATGTCCTAGTATAATTATACCAATTTGGGCAACAGTTAGACACTCTTGACTTAAATGTCCTTTTGATTCTGATGTTCTTGAAGGACCCTTAATGCTGGTGCACAGGTGCTGATAGAATCTAACAGTTTTAGAGGCTTGTTGGAATTTGGACTGCATATTTGTGGCAGACTAAGTGTTATAACTGCACATATATTTTTTTCCTTTATGTAAGGACAGATCTTGAAAGGATTTAAAATGAGGTAGGTCATATGGCTTTACGTTTGGTGAGATGGAAAAGAGGAAGAAATGTTTCCCCATCCCCACCACGGCAACTCTCCTTCACCTTTCACAAGGCAAACTGACATGCTGAAATGTGAAAGCAAACACAGCTCCACTGCCAATTTCTGTGCTAGGCAGATGAGTAAGAACGTTACTCTACTTTCATGTATAGAAGAGGGTTGTTCCATTGTACTTTGCCTCTGCCGATTCATTCACTATCCTTGTCCCTATTCTGTGCTGAAGAAGGAAAATAGAACTGGATTGTCTCGGAAGCATCAGGGAATTTACTTCACAAACTAAAGAATAGAGTTACATGGCATTTTGTAGATTTGAATCTCAAACCAGAAAAAAGATTCCACACAAGATACTAGGAGAAGTAGGATTTTTGACTTTGGAAAACAAATAAAAAAGCAGAACAGCAACCTAAACAAGTCCTAAGGGACATAAGATATTTAGCTCCCATAAAAATTCAGAATTCCTTTAGAAGAAGTTCTGGCTGTCTAAAGAAAGTTTGATTCTAGAATATACCTCAGTAAATATAATTCAGCTGATTGGTTACAGAGAGGCAAGGCCTCAGTTCCAATGCGATTAAATCCTGGTGTTATGATTGTCTGTACTAGCATCTGTGTACCCAAATGTGAAGAGTCTTCTTTAACAAGAGAAAACTACATAGTTTGCACTGTTCTGACTGGTACTGACCTGATGAAAATAAGTGGTTGTACTTATACTGCTGAAGCAGGTAACACTTTCCTCATATCTATTCATTGTTTAACAGTTTGGGGGTAAAATTTTGATCCTAGGAAAAGACTGTTGTGAGAATTTGATATGGCCGCACCTTGAATACTGCGTCCAGTTCTGGGCCCCGCACTTCAAGAAAGATGTTGAGGTGTTGGAGCGAGTCCAGAGGAGGGCGACCAAGCTGGTGAAGGGTCTGGAGGGTATGACCTACGAGGAATGGCTGAGGGAGCTGGGGTTGTTTAGCCTGGAGAAGAGGCTCAGAGGTGACCTTATTGCAGTCTACAACTACCTGAAGGGAGGTTGTAGTGAAGTGGGAGTCGGCCTCTTCTCCCGGGCAACTAGCGATAGGACAAGAGGACACAGCCTCAAGCTTCGCCAGGGGTGGTTCAGGTTGGACATTAGGAAGAACTTATTTTCAGAAAGGGTTATTAGACATTGGAATGGGCTGCCCAGGGAGGTGGTGGAGTCACCATCTCTGGATGTGTTTAAGAAAAGACTGGACATGGCACTTAGTGCCATGGTCTAGTTGACATGGTGGTGTCAGGGCAACGGTTGGACTCGATGATCCCAGAGGTCTTCCAACCTGGTTGATTCTGTGATTCTGTGGAGTATTAAAAAGTAATTTAAGGGAAAGTGTTAAAAATCAAATAACAGCAACAACAATTATAACAACTTTTCCACTCCCATATTCAACAGTGCCTAATGTGTCAAAGTATTCCGTATTTCTCTGTATAGACATATCTACCAATCCCAAAAAGAGTGGAGAGAGAGCGCTTCTACGGGATCATTACTCCCTTGCACGAAAGTTGAAGGGATGAGAAGAGAGTGGGTGGATCTTTTACACTGTACCTCTCCTTAAATGCAATGGTTGACATTTTTATGTCCAGGATTTCCAGGATAGAATTGTGTGCACACACACGGGGTGATACAGGTACTGTAAATATAATGTATCTGACTTACTCCTCCACACAGAACACATCTGGATAGCACATTCAGTATAATTAAAAAGGATCTTAAATTAATCAAATTATTTTATAGTAGGTGTGACATCTAATTCTAATGTCACTTCTTATCCATTATCTCCAGAAATCCAGAAACCAAATTAAACTGCAAGATGTCCATAGACTCCAGAAAATGCGAAGTTTTCAAAGTCTGTTCAGAAAAAAGTTTCTGTATGACAGCAAAAAAGTCATGCACGGCCATGTAAAAGCCTTACTCATCAGCAAAACATTCTGAGCCTGTACAAAGAAGAACATAATGTATTATTGGCACAAGGCATAGTATTCTATTTTTTCCTGGGAACTCTTGTCAGAAATTTTGCCTAGGTGACCTTAAATGTTCAGTTTTTTGAATACTTACGTATTGATCTTTTTCACACAACTTTGTCATAGTAAAAAAAACCCACATAAATTCTGTCATGAGTCAGGGGAGAAAGTTAGTAATGACCTTTGAGAAAGTATTAATAAACAGGTAATATTCTTACCTATATTGTAGCACAGGTAATTACATATTATGCAATAGATGTAACATACTATTCAGCTGTAATATTCGTTATCCATGTATCTTTCCTATGTATTTCACAGCGGCTTGTAAACATCTGAATTTTTGAAAGCTGCCTTACACAAAGAAATGCATTTAAAAATTATGGTCTCAGGTTATTCAGAAAATACAGGCAAAGAATCATGTGAAAATTAAAAAAATGTTAATCTTCCTTGAATTTTGTTACTTGTGATTTATATAAGGGATTTTTAAAATAGTTTTCTTTCAGTATTTTAACTTCTTTTACTTATCAGTGACAACAAATTAGGCAAAAAGGACTAAACAGAAAAAAGATTAATACATGTTTTTGCTGCTTTATCATTAAACTATTGAACATAAAAATAAACCTAAAATCTCTTATGCTTTTACCAAAACCAACATTTTTCACTAAAATATTACACAAATTTCAGTTAATTCTCCTGCAGCTTTCTGATGCTTTTCAGACCTACAGCTGAGGCGCAGAGTGTAAAGTGTTTTGGGCTATTATGTGTGGCTCATAGGCAGTCACAATTTTTTTTCTTTGATCCTAATGTATTTGGCAATTATTTTGTCCTTTTATATGGTGTTAATGTTTACTTCTTTCTTCTCTTTCATTCAGCAGGGCTGTTCTGGGCCTCACATAAACAGCCAGGAGTGCTGCCTGAGTATCTGGCATCACTTGAAGCTGAGCATGAAGGAAATATTGCTGGATTTCAAAGGGAAATATCTGTCCTCTGCTTGCAGAATGAACCTTGTTAAACGAAGGGCCACCAAAGGAGAAAAGGATAATTTATGTACAAATTACCCTACAATGTCTCAATTTCTCTAGAGCCCCTTTTTAATTATAAGCGAATTATAATAACAGCTTCCATAAGTCAAAGACATAGTTCTGGTCTGTCAGCAGCTCCCTACAATTAAATTTTTAAAATTCAGCAGTAGAATGGTAAGATGTTTTTATCTGCTTCAAGGGTACTTAATTTGACAGAGGAGATGGATGAACAGTTTCCATTGCTGGCACCCTACCTCCCTCTCATGCATCCTCACTGAATGCCAACAGTGAAACACTGATACCTGACACATCCTACTTGTGCAAACAGGTTGCTGAGGGAGCCAGGGCTGACTACAGTGCGCAGGGAATTTAAAAAAATATAAAAATTAAAATTATCAAACCTAAATATTTAAAACCAAATAGCCTGAGGCAGAAAGTCAAGCTATTTTCCCACTTTGAAGGGGGAAGGGAAACAAGCAATGTTCAATGTTGCAACAAGAACTAGCTACCAAATACTAAGCTGGCAATGGCTGGTTAGAGTAACGTGCAGGTTATCCTGGTTGTGATCTAGAAGACTGTAACAGAAATGATGGAACTATTCTGGAAGACAAATATCTTAATACCTGCAGTCTGTTCCCATGGTGTAAATTTTAAATGAGTTTTGAAATTTTTCAGCAGGGAACCAAGTGAATACCCTGACGAACCCTTGATCTTAAGCTAACAAACTGAGTGTTCGTTAACACATTGTTACCCTGAGATAATCAAGTTATCTGAAGTTAACCAAATTAACTGCAATGGGTTCTGGATAAAGACCCTTTGCGATAAAGGTGAGTGCCAGATGTTTGTCTCTTATTTCTATAAGTGCTGTTCTGCCACTATCTCCATTGTGTTTACCAGGGTCATGACACTTTGTGCCTCAGAAAATCAAGCATAAGCAGGCACTCAAAAATCAAGGCAATTACAAGGCATGCCTGATTTGAAGAATTTTCGCCTTATTTGCCAGAATATATTTTGGAAAACCATTTTTGGGGAAGAAGCTGTTATCTGACATTTAAAAATTCCAACATCAAAAAGATATAATGCCTGAGTGGGGAAATATAAATGGTAAACTGAAAGAAGATTAAAAGTGACTAAGTCATAAAGTCTATAAGCTATGGAAAAAGAGAGGTGATAAAGCAAACAGCTCACTCAATTTGATGTTACAGCTGAGAGTCTACACTTACAGAGAAGCTCCTTCTGTTGCTTTTACATAGGCTCTTTATTCCGATCAGGTGATGAACAGTTTAGGGAGCTTAGGTTTGGGCATAGTAAATGTCCAAAACACTTCCAAAATACATGCAAATGACAAAGGTAAGAGTACATGCCTAAGAATAATTTGTAATCCCCACATCAGTCAGAACAATGTAACAGCAGCAGAAGTTCATTATGCACAGGAACAGACCAGAATTTGACAGCTTTCTGCAACAGTTTGCAGGAAAAGAAATGTTATCTTGGTATTTCATAGTAAATGCTCTCAATAATACTCCTGCTGGCAAGCTGTCATTTAGCACACGTCGTTTCCCTGCATTTTGTCTTTCAAAGAAAGAAGAAAACTGCTAAAAATACACTGACATAGTAGTGTTACTTTTCAAACAACAATCCTCTGCAGCTTTTAATGATCACACCTCTAATGTCATGAGAAGGGCGCAGTTTCTGGTGTGAGTATCCTGTTGATGTTAAAGGAAGAGCCTGTCAACACTGAAATATCAGAAGAGTTTAGCAACAGGAACTAATTTACCATGTTCATTTCCTACCTGGTGAGCACTGACAAGTTTTTTTAAATATTCGCATTTTTGTAGGATCTATGGAAAGCCATATGTAGTGGCTGGAAAAGCTGTTCACATAAAATTACTGTATAGGCAGAAGTTCTTATGGTTCTTTGAGATGACCTTTAAATGTCAATAAAACCATGTGGTTTAGGTGGAATAAATATTTTAGGCAAAACAAGGGCAACTGATTGTGGTTTAGGTCTGGTTATTCTGTATTGTATGAAGTGTGCCAACTCAAGCACAGTTATGGAGGCATTAAGAAAGGCATGAAGATAATTTGCCCCAGAGGCTTCTAGGCTCATGTTAGCTTACTACAAAGTGGAACCAAATAAAACAAAGATGCCTAATTTATCCTGAGTGTAAATTCTAAAAAATAACGTAGATACTCTGCTGCTAACCACAAAAATATATGGCTAAAGGAAAACTGAAAAACATCATAAGAAGATATCTACCAACATTTCATTTGCAAAGGCAAACACTTGAAGGATCATATTTTCATTTTCTTACTCAGCTTTAGTCCTGAGTAAGGCAACAGCCTGTGGTGAATATATGTGATCTTGAAGTTGAAGATCATGTCATATTGTATAAGTGCAATGACAAAGGAATTACAGTTGTCCAAGGAAGTGTAAATCTATCATGTCTTAACATTTGAGCTTTTCAATCTAAATAACCTCCTTTAAGCTACTTTTGTATAAAGGTTATGTAACTTATTAAGATTTACATTTGATGAAAAACAGTTGGAAAGCTATGAATGTGTTTTCCCCAATATAATATGGAACTAAATTAAATTTACAAAATCTTAGCATCTGAGGGGAAACATGGAATTCCTGTGCTGTGTTTATTGATGTGTTATTGTTTTTGTGTTTACTTGTCAAGTTAAAGCATTCACTATTAGTCTCCACTTTTTCAGGAATGCATGCACAGAAGGACAATTGTTGAAGTTTATAATGCAAATGAAACTAAACTCCTCTTGCACTGGGGAAGTGAGGGGAGGGAGATGTTTTCCTAGCCTGAAGGTTTTCCCCTATCAAAGTTCACAGGCTTTCTACAAGTAAGAAGTAAATGGATGTATTAGACCTTCTCGAGAACCTCCTATCAGCTTTTCATTTACTGAACAAAGACTGGCTTTTTAGAATTTCAGGGCAGAAAATAAAGAAAATCTTGTCAAAGAAATATGAAGAGTAGATGATAACAGCCCTGATCTTCTGATCTGTCTAATCTGTGCTTTGCATTTACTTTTGTATTGTTCCCAACTGTTTTGGCCCTCTCTCTGTGATTCCTGTTATTTTGGTTTCGGAAGTAGTTACTTTGATTCAGAAGGCATGATCGTTGCTGATGGTATATGATTGTTGCTGATGGATAACAGCCACCGTTCTACCATTTCTTCCCACATGGAGATGATCCTTTCTGAAGACCTTAATGGCTGGGGAGGGCAGAAGGCAGGCTCTGTCACTTCAGCAGTCTCTGCCTGACGGGGAAATGTTATACTCTTCCCTGTTAAAACACTGGAAGTATTGCTAAAGCTCTGCAACAATATGGATGGAGATGTTTAAGAGTCAATCTTCAGTTCTAAACTGTGCTTCCAACAATGATTCACACGAAACAATGATTAACAGTGGTTTAATCACCAAGCCTGTACTTTGCCACTATTACAAATCCAAAAATCTCTTCTCTCATACCTTGGGACTCTGTATGAGTGCTAGGAAAAAACCTCAACAGTTCTTGTCAATCAGCAACAGGTTACTATATCTTTAAAAGGATTTATGTACAGATTGGAAAATATACTGTATTATTGGTGGCATAAATCTAAGAGAAAATTTCAGATATGTGCAAGTTCATAAAAATAATCCATGAGTATTGACATTATATATTATAGTTTAATAAGAAAAAAACATTTCTTCATTTGATTATATTCATCTGTAACTGATGATACATGCATTTTATGATACCGAAGGCCTGAATTCAACTTTATGTGTTGGCTTTAAAATACAAAGATTATAACAGATTTTTTTCTGATTTATATCTAGTTTTTTGATTTTTTTCTGATTTAGATCTAGTTGTTTGATCATTAGACTTTGTTACTTTAAAATAGCTAGAACATTTTTTTAAAAATTAAAATAACAACTGTATAGTGCTTTAAAGATTTCTAACTTTAGGCTTCTGTGCATTATAGAATCCATTTTTATTCCAATTTATATTTATAACTCTCATTAATCAAGGATTTAATTTGATTTCTAGCCACTTGCTTTATCTAGGAACCAGGCCTTGCTGAAAAGTTTTGCTCCAGAATTTAGCTTAGAAGGAGGAAAAAATGCTCAATGGAAAATCTTTTTTGTGCTCCTTCTGAAATAAAAATAATTTTGAAAATAAGAATAGTAGTCAAGCTATCTGTGTTGCTGATCTTGCATTCTCGAACATACAGAGAGTTCAAAATGTTGTATTTAAGGATGTACTCTGTTCCCTTCCGCTGTTTAGCTTTATAACCTAAGGTTATAATCTAAATGTCAGTTCCTTTAATTCTTCCTGCCAGCTCTTTTAATTATTCCATAACCAATGATTTTTATGTAATATCTCCAGTTACAACTTCAAAATTCCTTCCTAGCTTGTCCAACAGGGGAATTTTATATAAAAATGAATAATGCAAAAGATTCAGTATTGATTGTTCTACTCAGTATACTGTGTTCTTCTTCCCACTCTTACTCAGCAACAGAATTTTTGCTTGTCCAACTAACCACAGCTGTGAAGCCAGCATGTCATAGTAAGAGTGTCATGTTATCACAGCAATAATAGGGTCACTGGATTTTAAAAAAACCAAAACAGACACTGAAGACATAATCATGGTAGGAAACGTTCTTCTTGTATCTTCTTACATGGCAAGAAAAACATCTCACTTAATATGCAAAATAAAATGACATTCCAGTCTTCTTTTGGTCAGAAGTCTGAATTTTTGAGGTTTTTTGGCCAATACAGAGCAATCTTTGCTTTACTTTCCAGAATAACAAGTTTATGCCCAACTCACTTGGTGCTCACACAAAGAAACTCAGATCTGTCTGCCTCCATGTGTGTATGCTTACTGTATCTTGAAATATTTTCTTCTATGTGGGGCTTTATAGATAGGAAGCAGGATCAAAATCACAGCAACTGTTCTCTCTCATGCTAAACATATTCTGATAGATCACCATCAGCTGCCAAGCCTTCTACTGCGCTTTTGCCCTGGGAAAGAAAGCATAAGGTGCAGATTTTGGAGGGAAGCTCACAGAATATTTGCTTTTTCCATACCAGGATCTACTTCCACATCCTTTGAAGAGATGGTAGTTGAGTCTGCGCAGTTTTCTCCTCTTTTTCTTCAACTAAGGTAGGACTACATATGTCTTTTGGGGATAAATCTGTCTACAATATTTTGGACTTAATCTCCAGACGTTAATTTTGCACCTCATTTATGAAAAGTTTATAGCAAATGTGTAATTTCTTGGCTTGCATATTGAAAACAACAACAGCAACAACAAGAAGTATCTCCCAGCATTTTTCTTTATCTGGCTTTATGGTAAGAATACATGTTCCAACAAAATGGGTATTATTCCAGACAACTCATGCACATGCTTGTATTGTTTAAAGCCCTGTTTTATTTTTTTCATCTGTATTTTTCATAGCATAAGTAGACACAATTCATACTCAAGGGATATTTGTTTCTGTATTTACAGTATATGGGCTGAACTGTGAGACGAGAGCTGTTGGGTGCTGAAGATGACAGCCGAGGAACAACGGAGATTTAGTCTCCACTATAGCTGGTGAGACATGCATACAGTGGGACTTACTCCTTTTCTACCATGCACCTTCTCCTTTCCACATCTGTTCTTTTTCTTCTTGTTGAAGGTAAAGTAAACCTTTTTGGGATCCATTGGAGAACTTTACCATTTTAATGAGCGAGCTCTTAAGAAGAAACTAGACTGACTTCACTCACCAGCCAGTCATCCTTGAAATAAAACCCAACAAAATAAACTTTTCTCTTCGTGTACCAAAAGAAACTCTAGTAAGACCAATGGAGCCTTTCCTTTATATGTTCGGATGCTAAAGCAAACAGAACCTTCCTAATGTGCCAAGCAGCAACATGAGCTCAATGAGCTGATACTTCTGTAAGCATTTTTACCACTGCATCAAGAAATGATTGCTATGGAGAGAAGCTGGCTGCTAAAGAGCTGTAAAGCAATCTTTCTTTCTTTCTTCCTTTGTTTTCTTGAAGGACCTTATATTTTACACTTGTTGAAATTAAAACATTTTGCTTTTCTTAAGGAAAGAAAAGTATCCCAAAACACGCATTGGACTTGAATCAATGAGAATACAAAACGGTAATACCTACCTTATTGAAAACCTATGCAAAAACTTCTCGTTCATTGTAATTCCCACTAAAGTTATGGGATACATATGTCTTTTTCCTCACTCTCTTCTAATTCCTCTACACTTCCTGCTGCTCATTTGATATCTTAATTGCCTAAAGACAAAATTATTCTCCCTTGCATCTGTTGATCTGATTGAACTGCTTTCCTTTCAGTATTATTAAGCCAATTACTTATATCCAGCTCCTATTGACTGCTGTCAAAAGACAGCTTCTGATGTAGTGAAAATATGAGCTACTGTTTCACTGTAAGTGTAATATCTGAAAAATGATGACTATGATACAGCTATGGTCAGTTTTCTGTTACGTGCAATGGAGGTGACCTTGCTGTTTGCTATGATATGTAGACCTCTGCAGTCAAATATGTTGCAGATATGGAAAAAATGTTACTACCCGGAATTTCAACTCATTCTGTTTTGCTTTCTTTTTCTGTTGAACTTTCTGTTGCATAGAGACAAATATTAGTAGGCTTTTAATTTAATGTATGTGCATTTTTCATATTACTAATACTTAGTATTTAAATGTGCCTTAGTACACAGAGAAAATTATATTATAAACCCCTGCTTAGAGGTGACTATTAATTCGTGAAGATTCAGATGCAATTCTCTAATAGTCATGGACTTAATTCAGCAGAAAATCTACAGATTTCTGATTCTCTCAGTTTTCAAAAGACCCACTTCAGGACAGGATAAGTCTGTACTCCTACATGCTTACTTTCATGACTCATGCCATGAAAGAAGTCAGCTTAAGAAAACAGAAGCCAATGAAAACAGCATCTTCTACAGCTAACAGTAAAAACCACATCTTCCTAGAAGTGTTCATCTAGATCGTTCTATGCACCTAATAACATATTTAAAGCTGAACCAATGTAATAGTAATTTCTAACTAGAGAGGTTTTATTTCTTTGTTTACTTACCTGTTTGTTCTCACTCACTGCTCTCTGAGTTACAGGATTACAGGAAGGAAATATGAGAGATATATATCTATATATGAGGATCTAAGAAAGATACCACACCTGGAATTCAGTAGCTGCTGAAAAGAAGCTATTACTTATCCAAATAAAATTTTCCAGATAACAGATATTCAAGGAACCTGTATCACCTCTTTCCATTTTTTAAATTGCTTTTATTTGTTTCTTCTTAGAGCATTGGTGTTATTCAGAAATGTAAATTTATATCAGGGCTTGATCCCGTGGATCAACTCTAGGAAGGATGACGGTGTAAGATGGTTGGCATATGGTGAGTAAAACTACCCATCCATAGCAGAAAGTGCAGGTCTGACTCCATAGAGGTATTTCTCTTCTTTTGAACAGGCATGTGGGACATAAGTACAGAAACAGGGTGTGGATATAATTCTCAAACGGTTGTAGATTGATTCTTTTGTTTCTTATTAGTTCCATGGTATTGTTAATCTATAGAATCTTCTTTTAGGGATAGATCAATTTTTTCTTGGCACTATGGACTAACCAGCAAGCCAAAATGTTACTCTTAAGTTTACAATACTCTGTGTGGTCCACTGCTAGAGCTCCAAATCTGGAGTTTGCACTGCTGCAATAATTTGCTTAATACATTTTAAACAATGCAGTTGCATAGTAATCTGAACTGTGACGGATTGTATCTGTTTTATTAAAAAGCTTTGCTACACAGAATGCATTTTCAGTTTCCATAATGGTGAGATATATATGTGCATACACAGACATAGCATATGTGTGTGTGTGTGTGTGTGCATGCATGTTGTGAGGTGTATATGCAAATGTCTGTATTCTCCAATAAATAACTGGAAAAAATATAAATTTTACTTGTTCTGTATCCCCTTAAAAATAAATTTGCATTATGAAACAAGCTGCTTGTGTTAAACTTAGAACAAATGAACTATAACCATTCCACAAACACAGCATAATCATTAACATCTGCATACACTTCATATAACCCTGGTTACTTTTCTTTCTCTCATGTTGTAGTCTTGAGCTCTTTTTTTCCCCTCACTTTTCCGTTCATTAAGTGACTTCAGAAAATCTTTTCATGAAGCAGAGGCAAATGAATACTTGATCTTGTCATCTTTAAACAAAGTACTTGAAGGGATTACTGAAATTTATTTGATCCTTTTCATGACTTTATTATAAGTGCAATAAAAGCATACATAGTCTTCCAAATAATTCTAGACAGCTCCCTCATTTTAGGCTGTCATCATACTCCCTAATTTCCTGACTGTAAAACCTAAACTGTATGTTACAATATAAAGGTGTGTATGCATATATAATATTTGTATCAGTGTCAATATGGACATATAAATTTAAAGAAAAAAAGCGCCACTACCTTTCCTGTTTCTCATGCATGGAAAACATTGTGATAATTCTCAACTACCAATACATTTTTCTCTTTATTTTTAGTATCTTTTTTTTCACAGCATTTTAGAAGAATCATTGCTGTTCTATCCTTACAATTTAAATATACAAGGAAAAGGGGAGAGGTCATGAATCCTATGGGCTGGTCCAGTAACATTTCATTTTACCACACTTGTGACGCTTTGTAAATTAAGGCATAACAGAATGTGACTGCAACTAGATATATAGATTCTCTGGACACCTTTATCCAGGTGAGTTTTTGAAGTCAGCTTTTGAAGTCAACCCTTGAAAAAGAAGTAGTACTACCTTTCTGGTGCATCAGTGTGGACCTAACATCCTGGCTAAGAAGTAAGATTAAGTATCCAAGACTCATTGCTATATGAACATGTTTACCTTCTTCCTGGTATCCAAGTTAATAAGACCACTGAGTATAAGGCTATGCTGATTCAACATGTTCAGTGCCTACTGGGGCATCTCTATATCACAGAATCACAGAATCACAGAATGTTAGGGATTGGAAGGGACCTCGAAAGATCATCTAGTCCAATCCCCCTGCCAGAGCAGGATTACCTAGATCACATCACACAGGAACGCGTCCAGGCGGGTTTTGAATGTCTCCAAAGAAGGAGACTCCACAGCCTCTTTGGGCAGCCTGTTCCAATGTTCAGTTACCCTCACCGTAAAGAAGTTTTTCCTCATATTTATGTGGAACCTCCTGTGTTCCAGCTCGCACCCGTTGCCCTTTGTCCAGTCAATGGATGTCACTGAGTAGAGCCTGGCTCCATCCTCATGACACTTGCCCTTTACATATTTATAAACATTAATGAGGTCACCCCTCAGTCTCCTCTTCTCCAAACTTAAGAGACCCAGCTCCCTCAGCCTCTCCTCATAAGGGAGATGTTCCACCCCCTTAATCATCTTCGTGGCTCTGCGCTGGACTCTCTCTAGCAGTTCCCTGTCCTTCTTGAACTGAGGGGCCCAGAACTAGACACAATATTCCAGATGCGGCCTCACCAGGGCAGAGTAGAGGGGGAGGAGAACCTCTCTTGACCTGCTAACCACACCCCTTCTAATCCACCCCAGGATGCCATTGACCTTCTTGGATCAAGGGCACACTGCTTGCTCATGGTCATCCTGCTGTCCACTAGGACCCCCAGGTCCCTTTCCCCTACGCTGTTCTCCAACAGGTCTGTCCCCAACTTGTACTGGTACATGGGGTTGTTCTTGCCCAGATGCAGGACTCTACACTTGCCCTTGTTATATTTCATTAAATTTCTCTCCACCCAACTCTCCAGCCTGTCTAGGCCTCTCTGAATGGCAGCACAGCCTTCTGGTGTGTCAGCCACTCCTCCCAGTTTTGTGTCATCAGCGAACTTGCTGACAGTGCACTCTAATCCCTCATCCAAGTCATTAATGAATATATCGAATAGTACTGGTCCCAGTACTGACCCTTGAGGGACTCCACTAGACACAGGCCTCCAACTGGACTCTGTCCCATTGACCACCACTCTTTGGCTTCTTTCCTTCAGCAAGTTCACAATCCACCTCACTACCCGATCATCCAGACCACACTTCCTCAGTTTAGCTGCAAGGATGCTGTGGGAGACCAAGGATGCTGTGGGAGACCGTGTCAAACGCTCTACTGAAATCGAGATAGACCACATCCACAGCTTTACCATCATCTATCCACCGGGTTACATCCTCATAAAAGGCTATCAAGTTGGTTAAGCATGACTTCCCCTTGGTGAAGCCATGTTGAGTGCCCCTAATGATCCCCCTATCCTTGATGTGCCTAGAGACAGCATTAAAGACAAGTTGTTCCATTACCTTTCCAGGGATGGAGGTGAGGCTGACCGGTCTATAGTTACCCGGGTCCTCCTTCTTGCCCTTTTTGAAGACTGGAGTGACATTTGCTTTCCTCCAGTCCTCAGGCACCTCTCCTGTTGCCCACGACTTAGCAAAGATGATGGAGAGTGGCCTAGCAATGACTTCCGCCAGCTCCCTCAGCACCCGCGGGTGCATCCCATCAGGGCCCATGGATTTATGGGTGTCCAGGTTGCTTAATTGGTCCCTGACCCAGCCCTCATCAACCAAGACAGACTCCTTCTCTATCCTGACTTCCTCTGGGGCTTCTGGAGCCTCTTGCCTTCCACAGTTCAGACATGACCTGAGAGATGAGTCAGCTCTTACTGCATTTTAGGAAAGCTCCAACATGCTGTTGCTTTTTCCTGCATTTCTGCTTCTAAGTTCATCTCCTTTCTACATCTGAAAGTGATTGTAGGTGTATTCTTGGGCAGAGAGAAGCTTAAGTCCATCATTTCCTCTGATTTTAATGGGATGCAGTTATGAGAAACTCAAAGAATCAGGTGAAGATGTCAAGAGATAAATTTCAGCATTTTCGTTTCATTTTCTGTTTTGCAAATATCCCTTGATAAACTGTAGTCCCAAATTTGTAAAGAGGAAGTCTGAGGAGACATTTTGAGTGCTGTCTCTGATCTTTGCAGTCCCTTGAGTGAAACCTTGGGGAGCAATTATTGTAGGCAAAGACTCTTACCTTCAGATCTTTCTCCACTCTCTCCCTTTGAAATATCTAACTCTGTGAACGCTAGGGTGTACACTACTGTATTTCTGTTCTTTATGAAATGTATCTGAGACACTTTCTCTGGTATGCTAATTTGGTTAGCTTGTCTTTCTTTGCACTCAGTTGCATCTAGTTGTCCATACACGTTAGTAAAGTCTTGCAAACTCCTTCATGGAATACTTTGATTATGCTGAAGAATCCACAGTTTTAAAATCTTCGAGCATACTTGAAATTCACCTCTTAGACTAATACACTTCTACACCAGAAGCCTTTCTCAAAACAGGATTTTTGATGTAGTGTCTTATAGTAGCAAGGATGACGATGAAAACAGTAGATTCCCAAACTGAAGAATGATACTAGTTTCATTTGTTCTTTTTACAACTACTCTGACAAGATTTTGCTCATAAAGATGAATCTGTTGGGAGTTAATCCAATATAAGTTATAGATTTTGACTTAATGGCCTTTGGAAAGATGTTTTCTATTCTTTAGTTCAATTTTATTTTGGAATCAGTAGATGCTGTAAAAGTCTCTTACTCTCTCATTCAGATTTCATCAAGTTCTGCTCTAGGAATAGTGGTCCTTTTCTTTCACATTTGCTAACATCTTTTTTTTTCCCCTTCCCACTGCTAATTATTCAGCATTTTAAAGATGAAAAGCCTGAAAATTGCCACCAGTTACAAGAATTTTTTTTGTTTTGCTTGTTCTTCTTGTTCTGTTTTAAGTTTAATCATATTTCTGCCCTTTATTTTACCCCTACCCTCCGTGGTATTTATGAATTGAGAAGATTGAAAGCAGACAAGCAGATCAGCTTTCCTAGTGAAAATGGTTGCTTTACGTTCTGGGTATAACCATTTCTTAAAATCTTTAAATAATTATGATTATAAAACAAAATCCTTGCAAAAACTGGTTTATAATTAACTGTAATTTGGTTATGAATCTATAGTTATTATCAATCGAATTTTATAAATACTAAGGTTACAAAAAATAATGAGTTTCTCCTTTTTGAGTTGCTCATACTTTAATTCCTATAGAATCGTGCCTCAGTGGACCAAAAATAATTTGTCAAGATTGGAGGAAGTTATCTGTCAGTATAGGTGAATGAGAAACTATTTTAGCTGGTCAACCGGTAAGGAGCCATACTGTAGGTTTTTGTTTTCTTTATAAGGAATATTGCTTCATCCTGCTCCCTGCCTCTGCCTCCCCAAATGACACAGGGTGCTCAGGAACAGTACAAATCCCCCCGCTGCTGTTTCAGTCAGCCTTGCCCTGAGCTAGAACTATTTCAGGGAGGCAGATTGTCCCTTTAATCCTTAGCTGCTCTACTGGGATTACTATCTGCAGATCTCATGTGGAATAGTGCCCACTGCAAATTGAATACATATGAAATGATTCTCTGTAAATGTCTCACAGTCCACTAAACAACCATGAAACAAAATTAGCTTGTCTTCATTACTAACTCAAATCACATTCAAGCCAGAATATTATGAAAAATCATTTCTGATTATCAGTTTTCTGACCCATCTGCTATGCCCCAGTTCGGGGCTTTTATGAAATTGATCTAGGTTTTTTTTGGTTTTAAAGCAATAGTTTCTGATTCAGGAAAATAGCACCTGAGAGAAACTCTAAAGCTTCTGCCCTTTCTCTTTTTCTTTGTGTGTGATAAAAAATTTGATTCTAAATGTATATATAAGTGCTCACTCTTTAGCCATTCTAGAGTATTTATTTTCCTTCCATACATTCCTCGAACTATCTCCAGGTTTTCTTTTCCAGAGTACCGTTTCCATTATGAGTGAGATCAAAGAAGAAGGAGAGGGTCTGAAGAGAAAATATTTTCTCTTCCTTTTGCAATTTTTATGTTTTTTTTTAATTTATTTAGATATTTAATCTTTACTTTCCATTATGCCTGAGAATACTTTAAAAATTACAAAATCCTGATGTCTGATCTATTACTGGGTGTAATCTTCTGTCCTGTTCTACAAATTTGCAAATTACAATCTTGCATGAAGGCATGGTAGATTTCAAACAAACTGTGTGAAACAGGTAGTGACATTTCACTTGCTGGTCTTTATTTACTTTATTTTAGATGTGACACAGGTGAGGGAGAATAATTCTTTCATTGACTGAGCACTGCACCAAGGAGGGACTTCTGTAAATAGTGTAACTGGCATTCAAAACAATGCACTGATATCGATCTCAAATACATACAGCCCTCTTACATCAGCCATCAAGACTTTTACATTTTTCTAGAAGAGCACATGTAAACACAGGGACAGATTAGCCTGTGGATGGATGGAGGAATGAATAGAAAATAAATTATTTATATAGTACACAGTTGGGTTATGCCAGCCAATGAGCTTCTTTTTTGTGTGAGAGATTTATTCATTTTCTGAGAGGGAAAAAAAAAAAAAAGAAAAAAAAAGAGGTATAGCTTGCTTTATTTCAGAAGAAATCCTACTCAGTTTCAAATCGGAGGCAGCATACAGCCAAAGGTTCCAGTATGTGGGAGAGAAACGCTTAGGTAAGATTCTTGTACTGGGTGCAGGTGCCTAGGTGTTGGCAGCAGGGACTGCAGGAGTGGTCTCTGAGGGAAAAGTACAGGGGCTGCCCCATGCCACACACAGCTGGTCCCAAGAGACCCACTGCAGGGCACAGGTGAGCATCTCTGGGAAAGTGTATTCAAGAAAAGGCATAAAACACCAGACAGAGAGAGGAGGAGAGAACAAAAAACCACGAGAGGAAAGCCAAAGCCAGAGGAGGAGGGGGTAGTATTACCATAACAAACCAACAAAATTAATTTAAATTTCTTCAAGTTGAGCCTGTTTTACCATCAAAAATAACCGGTAAGCAATCTCCCTGCCTTTATCCCGACCCACAGGCTTTCTCCTTCATGTTCTTCCTATTTTCTTTGCTGTACCACTGAGGGGAGGAAAGTGAGCAAGCGACCAGGTGGGTACTTGGCTGCTAGCCATGGAAGTCATGGCCTCAAACTAGAGTGCTATCTGGTGCAAAAGCAGTTGCAGAAATATATGAGGGAAGTGAAGCTGAAATCTGTCCCCCTCCCTCATTCTCCAAAAGTAAACAATACAAGTCATCAGGTGCAGTTCATCAGGTTTAAAAGGCGCTTGCTGCATTTTTTGGAGGTAAAACAACAGAATTGGCAGATATCACCACTGGATGAGAATATGTACACTGTTCTGTCTTCCAGAGATCTTCTCAGAAATTTGGTGCACTGCACAAGGCAGATATTTTTGGGAGTGCAAAGAGGGGCCAGTAGATCAGGTGAGTGCCATTTTTAGCTGTCATTACTACTACAAAGCTATTGGTCCTCCAGGAGGCCACAGGTGGGTCTTAAAGCTGCCTTAACTACTCTAGTGTTTACTTTCATTTCCCCTTCCATGTTATATTGCTCAGTGAACACCAGCTCTCTGAGTATTTTATGGTAAGAATTAAGTTTATAAGAGTATTTTGTCAAGTAAGAGATGAAAAATAGTGCAGTTAATGTAAATGTCATGATTTTTAGAGACTACTTTTTTAATATTGGCACAGTAGATTTGTAATTCTATGTAATAGATCAAATGGAATTATGCTGCTAATTTTTACATTCAACTAAAAAAAGCTATAAATATATGTTAAATAAACATATGATTCTTTTCAGCTCTCTTCCATGCAAATAACAAGCAGAAATATTTATTTGCTTTCCACAGATATTACATTTCTGTTGGCCAAATTGTGCCTGTGGGTATAACCATGCTGAGGTTGTTTAAAGTATGTTTATATTTTCCGTAAAGATTGATGTGTTAGGGAATGTTAGGCAACTTGCCTGAAGACATTTTTCTTGACAATCACAGGAACAAATCCCTATTCATTGAAGGGATAAAACGGAACAATTTTCAGGGTCTAAAAAACATTATAAATTAATGGAACTCCTAAAGAGGGATCAGAGTTATTTTGTTTCAAAAAATATTTTCTTGGATTTCTCATTAATAAAATATGTTTTCAAGCATGAATGTAGATAAAATTGATTTTGTACCGAGACGTGTGCCTATGGCACTAATATTATACTGATGTGTTCAATAAGAGTGGTCTGAGATCAATATAAAAGCACTCAGAGCAATGTTCTCAATTTTCAGGTGTGGTGTTTTCAGGCTGTTTGCTTTATAATTAACTAAGACAACAAATTTTATGAAGAAAAAAATATTAAACTGTGCAGATTTTCTGAGAAGGAAAATAGATTATTATTAGCACTAAAGGTGCTCATTATTAATTTGTTACAACAAATTCCTTTTTTTTTTTTTTTGATATGAAAAGGCAAATGTGGAAACCACTTTTAAGTTTTCTGGAATTATACATTTGGGCTATATTTAATTTGTATATTGATACGATTTTCTTGTTAACCTCACATTCAGATCAAGGTTTTCTCTTTGATATTTTTTTTTTTTTGTCATATTTAATTCCATTTAGACTATAAGGCCTTTGTGATCAACATCTTATCTTCACATATTTTTGTACTAGCACAATGGTGGTGTTATATGGATGAGAACCTCTGAATTCACTTCTAAGACCAAATACACAGTATTGTAGTGACAGTTAGAAAATGCTGACTTCCAGTGTCCTGGGAAAGTTTTTGTTTGTATGTTCGATTTTAATCACAACTGAGGAAAAAAACGTAATATGCAATGCAAATGCTAATAATTAAACTGGTGTCATCTCAAACACTGGAAATGTTTTTAAGTCTAACTCCCTGATGAGCTGATGCTCCTTGATTCATAAATGTTTCAATTTGTAACAAAAAAATACCACAAACAAAATAACACTCCAGTACCAAACAGTTCACTAGTGTGTTGTAATTAGATTTCTTGGAACAATTAAATTATCCCAGAACACGTTATATTTGAAATTACTAAGAAATCTCTATACCCCAAAATGCAAACAGAGTTACAGCTGATACAACCTTCCAGCAAGGCCTGGAAGAGTGCAGAGTAATCACATGGCTGCTTTGTGTTTACTCTCCAAAATGTTAACAGGTCAGACTGGGATTTAAATATTTAGAGTAGAAATGAAATTTTTATAGTTGCTATGGGGACTGTGGGGAAACAAGTAATAGCAACCTTACAGTAAAGACAGCTTTAGAAGACAAGTGACATTTAGTTCATAGGAGGCAGCATATGCTTTGTCTACTTTCTTCAGCTGTGGAAATGCCCAGACTTTGGCTCTATTCCTACAAGATGATGACTACCATCAACTTGCCATGGACCAAGTTCTGCTCTCCTTGTTTACTGAAGTAAATCTGGACACCTCTCATTTATCAGGACATTTGCCATGGATTCACATCAGTGTAGGGTAGTACAATTTAGGCTTTTACTTAGTTTGCAGTGCAGGGTGCTTCAAAACATGCAGACTGAGACTCTTAATTTGCCATATGTTTGAAACAGCAAACTCCCACCAAAGAAACTAGTATACATCTTTGTAATATTTTTTTGGTATAATTGCTGAATCTTATCTTTTTTTTCTCCTTCTTTTTTTTCATACTGTGCCCTTACCGATCAAAGGCTGTATAAAATATGAAAAATATACATATGAATATCAGAGTGATAATGTGTCAAGGCATACAGCTGTATGGCTCAGACCAATACTGGGTCATTTGGAAGGCAATGCGTCCTGAAGCTCATTTGTCTACAAGGCTGTGCACAAATTGCTACCTTTCAGTCGGGGTGCAGCACTGTCCCTCTGCAAGATCTCTCTCCCTAGCTAAAGCCTTGCCAGTTTGCTACCCCTTAACTCTACACTTTGGAACAGTACGCAGCCTCAGAGAGGCTCAATGCTTGAAGCATCAATTCTGACTGGCCCGTGTGCCAGAAAAAAGACAGGAAAAAAAGATAGGTGCCTCATTATCCTACACACCTGAAACAAGGGATACTGCAGTTCAGATTTTTTTTCACTAAACTAAAGATTAACAACTCGTAAGAAAATTACTGCAGAATGCATTCTTTTATCTTGCTGAATTTGCAAAAATATATTTATGTATAACAATTATCTGAAGTCATTAAAAGCATGTAAATAAATCATACTAATATTATGGATTATTTTGGTTTCTAAGTTCTATAGAAAAGCCACTTAGGAAGTTAAAGCATAGTTATTAGCAGTTTTGTTAAACAACTCTCTATTTTCGGTCAACACAGTCACTTTAAAGTAACATCACAACTGCTAGGTGTGTTGTAGCATCAGACAATGCAATGCTCACCACCCACTGACCAAGGCCCAGCCTATTCCTGGCTAACGATCCCGGAGGAGAGAGATCCCAAAACCACGATCCCGGAAAAGAGCGCCACACTTCCTGGCCAACTCTCATCTATATACTGAGCATAATGTCATATAATATGGAATATTCCATTGGCCAATTTGGATCTATTGCTCTGGCTATGTTCCCTTCCAGCTTCTTGTGTACCTGCAAATGAGAAAAATACAGGGAATTTAAAAGTCCTTGATTTCTTAGCAACAACTAAAAACATCAGTGTATTATCAACATTTTTCTCATACCAAATTCCATACTACAGCCAAAACATAGCACTAAGAAGAAGAAAGAAGCAGCAAATTAGCTCTATCCCAGTTGAAACCAGGACAGGGTTGGAAGGGACCTTAAAGATCATCTAGTTCCAACCCCCCTGCCATGGGCAGGGACACCTTCTACTAGACCAGCTTGCTCAAAGCCCCATCCAACACAGCCTTGAACAGTTCCAGATGCCAGTTGTGGGCATCCACAACTTCTCTGGGCAACCTGTTCCAGTGTTTCACCACCCTCACCGTAAAGAATTTCTTCCTAATACCTAATCTAAATCTACCCTCTTTACGTTTAAAACCGTTACCCCTCATCCTATCACTACATGCCTTTTTAAAAAGAAGGAAGAAGGTTGCATGAGACTTGCTGTGTTAAATAACTTTCTGAGACCATCTTCCTACTCACATAGGAAAAATCTTTCAGGTTGTGGACTGAGTACATTTTAAACAACTTTGACTTCATTTAGAACATTTTTTCTTGCAAAGACATCCTACAACATATGCCAAAGTCTGTTCTTTCAGCATTTGCAAATGTTATTTGTTACTTCTAGGAAGATTTTATTGTAAAGGAAAAGGAAAAAAAAATCTATGTATTGTGTTGATTTTCTTGGATATGATTACTAGTATTAATCCTCTATGAATAATTATTGTAGAATTACACACTGGTGACACAATAGGGACAGAGTTTATAATATGACAGTTATCCATTTTATAATTATGGAAATATAAATAACCTTGGAGTCAGAGCATCAGTCTATAGGTTTCCATATTTCAGATATATAGGCTCAAATCTTGTTCTTTCTGACATAAATATTTGTGCCTTAGCCACCGGGGATTTAATAGAAAAGTATGCACAAGTTGAACATGGGTAAAACAAAGTAAGTGTTGTTTCTGTCCTTTTATCAACTACAAAGCGGCTGAGTTTCTTTTTGTATTTGCTTCATTTTTTTTTTTTATTAAATTGCTACCGCTAAATTCAGAGATTAAAAAACCAGCTCTGGACATGCATCCAGTCCTGAGAGCAGTCTTAAAGTCACACAAGCTAATAAAAGGATCACTACAGGTAAGTACCAGTGTTACTCCTAATCACTAAGAGCAGAAAGGCTATTTGACTCAGAACAGAAAGGTTATCTGACTGATTTATATTGTTATTTGGTAGTTACAGTGTTAGATCTCATGAATTTTCTGTTAGGTGACTTACTGCTTCAACAGGTATGCCTATAGTTTTCAAAAAGAAAAAAATAAAACCACTGAAGGGATACAATATAAAATACAAATAAAAATAAAATCATATTTATTTGCAGCAAATCAAGTGAACTAGTCCAGTTTGGGATTGTGAGGTGATGTAATTTCAGGATACTTATAGCTACTTTTACAGTTACATATTTTTAACACCTTAACTATACTATGTCTATTGCTGCACCATGTATTCCCCATTTTTCAGCCACAGCAATAACTGAAGCAGAGCTCAGATCATTCTCTAGTACTCAAATAAGATTAATTCTCAGAATTCTGTTTTTATGAGGTCATATCTGAGTAGTTAAATTACAGTTAAATCTTTAACAATAGTTAAAGATTGCTGATCATAACTATGGTATTAAGTCACATTCTGGAAATAAACTATATAAAAAAGACAATTATCATCTAGAAAATTATATGATAAAATGGAAAGAAGAAAAGGGTAAGGAAAGAAGGATCAGAGGAAACAAAAAAATTGTTAAAGAACTACTGAAAGATACAGACTGATGGAAAATACAGCACAGTCTGGGCTGAAACCTTATGTCTGTTAGCATTCAATGTGCATCATCAATTTGTATTTAGGCAGCTTGACTACATGGCAGAGATGGCAGCTATCAGAAGACAAACAAAAAACTAACCAACCAAACCCAGCTGACTAAGGTATCAGAATAATACTGTCATTATTTATCAAATAATTTATTTGACAAATAGTATTTTGGCTGCTGCAGAATTGGTTGAATATCATAAGTAATATTTGTTGAATAAATTAGTTAATGAAAAATTACAAAAAATCAATGAATAATGTATTTGATAAATAATATTTGTCAGACTCAACTGTAGACATAATTTTTTTTCTGAATCCTGTAATAAGTAATTTTCTTAAAAAGCAGAAACTGTAGTAAATTTTTTTTTCCCCCAGATCTCCTTTGGCCAGTTGGGAGCTGGAAATAAAGTTAACGCACATTGATTTTGGCTCTTGCAATACTGTTCCTCTAGTTGTACCATGAATGAAACTGAAGATTAGGTACTTCCACTAGAAAAAACACATTTGACAGAGATCATGACGTTAAGGCCAGGAAAGGCTTCACCCTTGGTTTAAAGGTATGACAAGTTCTTGTAACACTCCACATTTCAAAGATAATGGAAGTTGTCGCTTAAAACCACAATCCGATTTTAATTGCACCTCTCCTATTTTCCTCTTTGGCAAATGCACAATGATGATTAGAGACATGCTTTACTAAAAGCATTATTCCTTATCATAATAATCAAACATGCTAATATGAACTAGAAATGAGCATTACACAAAAATAAAAAAACCCTGATGTTTAAAACTTACTTTAAGTTAAATTGACATTTTTAGTAAGTATCCATCTTTAATGCAGTAGAGTTTTGAGCTGCTTCAACTGAGTAGGTGATAAACTTCCATTATTCTTTTTTGTGTGTATGTCTATTCTTCCTATAACCTGAGAATAATGATCATTAATTCTTTAAAGTTTTTTCTGAGCAACTCAGAAAAAAAAATAACTAAAATGAAGGCAGTGTTGGTTATTTGAAATCATAGGTCATCTTCTTTCTCTCTCTGAGAGACGTTTCAAAGATTTCTCTAAGACATTTTAAAATCAGTTGTCCTGTTTCCATGCAGGCTTCTCTGAAACACTTCTCTAAAATAAGATGTATTCATCCCTCAAAACAGGCAGGGCTCAAAGCAACATATATTTCAAAAAATACCTCTTTTTTTTTTTTTAGACCAGATGATCTGCGTTTCAGTTTTCTAGGGCATCGTGTTTTGTAACTTCCTATTCTATCATGCTCTCAACTCTCTATCCATCCCCATTTCTTTGGAAATACAGCAACCAAAACTTCATACGATATTCCAGTCGAGACATTGTATGTGCTGAATAAATCAGGAGGAATTCCTTCGATGTCTTAGAGATGTCATGTCTGTTTATGCACCCAAGTACACTTTCTGTCATTTTTGTGACAGCTTGATATTATTAGCTAATGTATGTTTTGTGATCTGCAATAGACTCCATCCAGAATTGTGACTGGTGAGCCAACCAATATCCATTTTGCTTTGGTGCCTAGCATTATCTTGGGCTTGTTTATGTTCTGCATGCTATTATACTATTGCCATTACAGGATTATTTTTACAGTTTGAAGTGTGAGCGGTATGTATCCTTGGCCAGGCCAGTCATGTCTAGCTACATCTTGAAAACCTCCAAGGAGGAAGATTCTTCCCAGGGTAATCCATTCTAGTGGTCCACTGCCCTCATAGTGAAAAACATTTTCTTAATGTCCAATATGACCTTCGTCACCTGCAGTTTGCTTTTTTGCCTGGCACAACTGAGAAGAGTTTGGGTACATTATCTTTGAAACACTTTTCAAGTAGTTGTAGGTAGTTCTTTAGCCTCCTCTTTGTCACACTAAGCAAGCCGAGCTACATCAACCTCTCTTCATAAGAATATGATCCAAGTCCCCAAACTGAGCACTGTACAACCATTTAAAATTTGAAGCTTTTCTTCCAGCATATTTGCAGTTCTCCTCAGCTTGTTTTTGTCAATAGACTTCCTATGCATACTGTCTATTCCTCCATTTAGTTCATGCATAAATAAAAAATGAACAGCATGATATCCAGCACAAGGCTGAGCAGAACAATGCGTATCAATACGTCTGGCCCTTTCAACATCATTTTCTTCTAAAATACGTAGCTCTTTAGAAATTCTATTTTATTATTATCAAGACTATTATAAAAACCTTTACATTTTTTAATATCTTATTATCTGCATGTCAAAAACTCTGAAATTATTTGGTAAAAATGATTGAATGGAGATACATATTTATAGTTTGTCACTGAGAACGTATTGAAATTGTTTGCCATTGCAAGTAAAAAGTCTCTTTTATTCCTAACCAGACTTAAAAAGACCTTGGGACAAAAAAAAAGTCCTGTTGTATGCTTTCTGATTTAGCTACAATCACCAGTAGTCAAGATTTCATAAAAGATGACTGATAAAAACAGAAGTATGCTTTTTGATCAATTGATTCTTTTTTGATCCTGACACTGGGAGGGAAAATGACTTTTAAGGCCTAGATTGCATCTTTGTGGCTAAAAAAACACGAACGTTTTTCTGTTTGGAAAACTAGAAAATGTTGTGGTCACTTCATTTGCAAATGACAAAAGACTCTGCTCTTTTTACAGAGGCAGTTTTACTGTTGAGGTTTTCTTCACTTCAAAACTCTTTTAGATTTTTGACAAAATCATCAAGGAGAATTGAAGGCTCGTCATTGGTTAGGGTTATTTATTCTCACTAAATAAGAATATTAAATGATTCCTGTTAGATTAGTCTGTCATAATTCTCTCTCTCTTGCTAGATCATGAACAGAAGGTGTTAAAGGCATCAAATGCTGGTTTGATAAGATGTGAAGGACTTGGAAATTGTGAAGAAATTCCAGTACCAATGAACAGGGGGAGCATGTTTAAGAAGCACTTAAAAAAATCATACATGTATAGATTACTTTTACTGATCACAAGGGCATGGTGCTTGTTTCTGGCTAATGGCAGTAATTATCAATATGTACCAATGGCAAATAAAAATAATTCAGGCACTAGTTCATGACAGGATCTTCATCTCTGCTGGATGCTGCTTAGTGAAAGGTTGTTTATGCATCTCCTCACTCACTGCCTCCGTATCTTGAGATCCAGACTCCTGTTAAGTTCTCTACCACTTTCTGTGCTTCTCTGTTATTTCAGGTCCTTTCTTAGGGGGTCAACATATCTGGCTAATACTGTTCTCCCTTTACTGTTCAATGTCCTGGTTAGTGCCTGGAGGCATAAAAGATATAAATTCAGCAAGAGATGTAGATCAGAAGAAGAAAAAAATGTCAAGGTTGAGAAGCCCCCCTGACCTTGCAGAACTTGAAAGGGAAGGGCAGGGACAGCAGCAGAGGTTCTCTCTCTGTATGGGGCCTCCGGCACCAGCAGTTCCTTAGTGTCTGCTGTACCCTACCTGCACCTCATGTTTTAGTTTTTCCAAAGATTGAAATATTTTGCTAACTAAAGTTTTTTCACCTGATAGAGCATAACTGAGTGAAACCTAGTGGTTTTTGATGTACGGAAGGGAAGACAATGTAGTAAATGAAATTTCTAAAGAAGGATGGCACAGCAGGGGTTAGAGATGAAAAGGTGTTTTGGAGGTCTTCGGCTGCCTCTATGTCTGGCGTATGCTGCAGCTCCCTGTAGGCTACTTGAGACCCTGCAGATTTTTCCTTCTCATTCTGCATTCACATCTTCTTAGGAAGCAACGGTACATGTAGGATCACGTAATGGTACCTCTGGATTTAATTTGTATGAGATGATGAAAGTTTCCATGGGGTAGACATTTTGTGGCATCTTATATAGGAGTTCAGTTCTGACATTAACTGTGGAAGAGTGAAATTGTGTAAAGAGTCTGTCAAAACCTGAGTATATTTTGCTTCACTTTAGTGATACAAACAGG
Organism: Nyctibius grandis; assembly: GCF_013368605.1. NCBI lineage: Eukaryota > Metazoa > Chordata > Aves > Nyctibiiformes > Nyctibiidae > Nyctibius > Nyctibius grandis. Next base: position 48,740,261 of record NC_090663.1, on the reverse strand, counting down.
ATTAAATACTTCAATGAGAGATTTATGCTTGATTTAGTAAAGTCAGGAGGTCACCCACAGAGCCAAATCAGATATTAAAATAAGCCTTTGGATTTCTTCAGATTCAGCAATTATTCTAACCACCATGTAAGTTAGGTAAAAAACAACATGCATTTAAACACCTACTTGGATAGTTTAACCATTATTCTGGTGGAAAGGATCTCATTCTTGCCTTGTTCTCAGGGAGATGAAATACAGAATCATGTTTTAGTGCTCCAGAGCAGTGAATATTGTCTGAAAAGTCCCAATAGCAAGAGCTCTTATTTCTTTGTGATATATAGAAGTATATTTTACCAAAAAAATAAACAAACAAACCCAACAAAACCAGACAAACATTCAAATGCAATACTCTAAAATAACCTATCAAAACATTACCTTTACTCCTTAATCTGTAAACAATGCTGCATCAGGAAGCAGTTGATAGAGCAGCTGTCATTAACCTGAGTGTGTTGCTAGGTCTTAGCAATATTGGTATATCTACCTGCTGCATTTGCTAAAACTGCAGTTTTTAGGCTTCAGAGTGTTGACAAGGGGATTCACTTGCCTGCACAATCAGATGACTGCACACCTTTCAGCTGTCATTGAATGCAACAGCTTTGACAAATGTCACAGTCACATGCAAGCTTGTGAGGTTATGTTATCTCACTTTCCCTCTCATTGCATACAGAACACATGAAGTGAAAAATACCCAGAGGACCTCTCTGAGGCCAAAAAAACAGTGATCACAGAGTTATGAGTTACATTTTTTTCTTGAAGCTGCAGAATTAGGATGTCTGTTTATTTCAATGAAGAAACTGGGCATTTAAAATAAAACCTCCTTAAATTTGGTGTCTTAATAAGTGAGTACATTCATGTATGTCATCTCTAATTTAACCACAGGTAGTCTGCCTTCTAGCTGTCATCTTGTGCTTTCAGGATAAGATATAGTAGTTTAGACAAGTATATTTTCCTCACATTCAGCTACATTCCTATTGAAATTTAAAAAAGAAATGATGGATTCAAAATCCTGTGCGGGCTATTTAATTTTGTTAATGAAAAACAGAAGAGTCCTACATGGGGATAGTATGGTCTCAGAACCATCATATCCTTGCCCAAAGCTGAAGTCATATACTGCACAAAATGCAATGTACAGACTTTGAAGAGGAGTTACTGTAATGTAAATAGCATATATATATACCACTGCCAGACAGTAGGTAATACGTTTTCATAGGCTTGTCACGAAGAGCAAGCAAAAAATAGACAGTAGTTTTCACAATGAACCAAGGGCTTTTCCCATTAAATTCTGTGTCAAAACTCATACTAACTTCAGTTCTGTCAGAGCAGAGCACTGACACCTTGCAATGCCAGAACACGTTTCAACATTTTGTTGTTGCTGTTGGATTTTCCCCCTAATATTTCTGCACCTTTCATTATAAGGATCCACGGACTTTTTCTCTCTCAGTTGGCTCAGAAAAAGCATCCTGTTAATGAGAACAGTAGTTTTGGGCCGTTCAAGCTTAGTTTTCAGCAATATTGTTCTGAACATTTTTTTAAATGATACTATTAGAGTTTGTGCTCCGACTGTGCTATGCCACAGAGAACTCAATTTCTTTTACATTCAGGGTAATGAGGGAGCATTAAGAAGTGGATATGGAAGTTTGCGAGTATCATGACCAAAAGAAGGGAGAGAAAAGTGACACTGAATGGTCTAATGAAGGGTTGAAGTAGTGAAAGGTAAGGCATAGACTTAACAAAATGGAAAGAACAAGAAAAGATAGGAGAGGATATGGAAGTCGGAGAGGCTACCTTTAATCCCAGAACACCAGCTGACAGCTTAGGTTTTGCCGTACACTTGCGCAACATGTTAAAACATTTACATGAAAATATTTTAATACATGTAAATACATGTAAATACATACTTACATTTTTCTTTAATTATTACTTAATACATGTAAATACATGTATTAAGTAATAATTAAAGAAAAATGTAAGTACTTGCAAATGTAAGTAAAAAATATTGACATGTAAAATATTTACACCGACTCACCTTTCTGCGAGAAATGGGGAAAGAGAGAGGGTGAGTGACACATAGGATGCCTCACATTTGGCATAGCGAAGATGAGCAGAGAGAAGCATGTATTCAGGGTGTCTGTTCACCAGTCCAAGGGTTGAATTAACCACATTGTAATACAAAATTTAAGAACAAGTTAAATATGATTGCTCTGTTATTTCAAGGCAAAAAATAGATTTCATTACATGAAAAGAAAATAATGCCAGGGTAGTTGTGCTAGTAAACTGAATACTTTCTGGAGTATCTGCTGCTACTCTGACAGAACAACATGAACTCCCCTGTAGATTAAAATGTAAATTTTATTGAACAAAACCAGCACTACACAAAAATGGAGTCTTTCGGCTTTCTGATAACAGCTTGTAGGAACACTGCAACGAATCACTCAATACGTTCAAGTTATCAATCTTATTCTCACCTTCCCATAAAACATCTGCTTGTAGTCAACCCTTTCCAATCTGACTTTTGGAACTGGAGATGTCTTCACAGTATCAGTTGTTGATCTAAATGATTTTGGTAAATTTAATCTGAGCCTATCATCTCAAAACACCTGGGATCAGCAAGGCCTACTCACTTGCTACTAACAAGGAAACAAATCTGGTTTGTGGTCTTTTAAATATATGCAGGCTAAGTAAAAATCTTGTACAATCACTGTGGTAGTTTAAGAGTTGAGAAGAAAAATAAGACGTACATTGACAGCTTTCTTACTACTCTTAAGTATGTTTAGAATCAGAAAGAGATGAATTCACTAGTTTAAATAACCTGTAGAGTACCCACAAGGTATGTTTATAAAAAAGTTTGTGAAAAGATGTTTCTTGCATTTGCAGCTAAGAGCCCTCCTGTTATTTCTGATGGAGTCTATTCCTGTACAAAGGGGTTTTAAATAGGTTATTAATATAAGCATGAAATATAGACCTTCTGAATTAACACAGATTGTCACATTCAAATATATATTATGAAAGTTGTAGTTTTTTCTGTTTTATTCATATTATCCCAGACACTGGAAATCATTTTAATTCAGAATACTAACAGCTAGCAGAACGGAGGTTAATAATGTGGTGTTTCTTAGCTAATCTGCGTGAAGAACTGCAGACATGACGGACAGTGTTTTGTTTTCCTTCATTGTATCTCTGGGCTAGACTGGGAGATGTCATAACTACCAGGCTAAGGCAGATGGTTATTCTCCCTAGATTCCTTCTACAGGGAAACTAGATAGTAAGCCAAGGAAGACATCATGTAGGTCCATTCCTTCATAGTACCTTAACTATCTCAAATGAATAGAAAACACTAGGAAAAATACTCAACTCACTTAGCTTTTCCATTTGTGTGCCCAAAGTCAGGTGGTATGAAAGCCCTTATATTATGCCGTCTTTAAAACATTGTCACTGTTTCACAGTGGACTTTTAAGGCATGGACAATAAAAGTATATCTACAAAAGCAATTTAGTGTCAGCATACTCTGTGTGATCCTAATAACAATATCTATATATTCTCCAACTCCAACTGTGTCCCCACAATTTTGCTAGGAAGAATTACAAATATTGAACTGTATTTATTTCCTTGGAGGTATTCAAAAGCCATCTGGACATCAGTGGGGGAGGTTGGGGTTGGACAAGATGACTGCCAGAGGTCCCTTTCAACCTCAATCATTTTGTGATTCTGTGATTCTTAATTGCATGAAAATGTTTGTGGTGCATGGTTAGATGTTATCAAATAATAATCATTTTGATTGAATATTAAAATATGTCACCTGAAGTCTCGTGAAGGTCTGATTTGGGCTCCAAAAGGCTGCAAAAAGGTCCTACAGCATTGTTTCCACCTACATTCTACTGCTGACTGCAGCTCATTAAGGATCGATAATGTCCCCATCTACTCAAGGGCAATCAAGAAATATTGCATGCACATCTTGATTGCTTCTACTAAGATGTCTGACCAAGCATTGCATTATGTGTGAAACACCAACATTTAAATAATTTGAAGATTATGAAGTTCAGTGTATACCACAGAGACTGAAACCTACAAATTAAAAATAAAGAAAATATTTTGTGGACAGTATCATGAATGAAATTTATTAAATGCATGGTAAAGATTAATTGTAACATCCTATCATGAGCAACTGAGGGAAAAATAGAGATTACACAGAAGATGTGTAGCTACTAACACCATAGTATTTCTATTTCTTTCAAGGGACATTTTTAATATTTGTTAATATTAAAACCTACTCAGTTTGAGCCAGTTTTACCTGTGAATTTGGAGAAATCAGATATCCATGTTCTGTGTTTCTAAGCAGCAAAAAACATATTCATAGTAAAGCAGGAAAAGATTAGTTTTCTTTTCTGATTCATGGCTACATTGATGACACTAATGGCACTGTAGCTTAATGACAAAAAAATTTATGGCTAATCAAGTGTGTGCTGCTGAAGAGCAGACAAACAATACTGTTGTTTTTTTTTCTCTTTGCCAAGGAGAATATATTATATTCTGAAACATTTTGAATGGCGCATGAAATAAAAAAAAAAACAAAAAACAGTGACCTACTGCTCAGAGAAAATGCAGACAGCATTGTGCTTTCATATTTAGGAGATCTGTATCTTCTAGTTGTGAAAAATACACTCTGACAGTGTAAACAAAGTCCAAGAAAGCTCAAACATCTTTGCATTAAAAACAAAATAAAAACTAGCCTTATAACAATTTATTCTCATTTCTTTACTTTCCTTAGGAAGTCAATAACCTGGAATCACTGAAAAACAGAAAACCCTCCTTCTCCTGAAGGCTCCAGCTGCCCTCTTTAACCTCCAAAATAAAAGGCAAAATCTAGAAAACATATATTTCAGTTGAACCTTGGAAAGATCTTAACAACTTCTAAGTAATTTCTTCACATATCTTTTTCATTTGACTGTTCTTTACTTTTTTTTCTGATTTAATCCATAAACTGGTTTGTGTAAAGAAAAATAAACTGGAGTTGGAAAAGTTAGAAAGATCAGAAGATGAAGAAAGCAGCTTCTCAGGAAAACAGGAAGATGTCATTTATCCTGTTGTGCAGAACAGCTGGAGTGCTCTCATGGACAGAGAATGTTCATGCTGAAAAGTCAGTGGAAAAATCAATAGCAGAAGGAAGATTACACATTTATCATTTTAATGATCATACACTCAGTAAAAAGTTTAGAGTTCTGAATAACAGCATGATCATAAGTAAGAATGGCAGATACGATGGGAAAGAACAGCATAATGTCTATTGAAAGTGCTGGCTTTTATTTTCCGTACCCTTATATGCAGAAGGTCTGCATATCAGGAAAGTATTACTCATGACTAGAGACCATGTGGTGCAATAGAAAGATGCTTATGGTGAATTAGATTCAGACTTCTAGCTAGGAGTAAAAAGTGCATGGGGCAAGTCCTCTTCCAGTTGGGATGTGAGAGTTTTGCCGGCAAGAAGATTGCAAATTTTCTGTGGCTTTAGTGTATTCTACAGGAATAACGAATCATGCAAAAGACTCTCCTTGCATCTCTGGGTAGCTTTGAATCAATGAGAAAATCTCCTCTGGCCAGTCAAACTCCTTCCCTCCACGTAAACCTAGTAAAACCCCAGATCTCCATGTATTGCCTTACTCTTGTTTGCATCTTTTTCCAGTTCTAAACAGAAATATGTATTTTTCAGCATACATATAGGAAACATAGGAATCATCTACAAAATAATTCAGAAAGAACTCTTAGTTCATGACAAATGATGCCTATTTTATAGCTAAGCTGCAGAAAAATATGCAAATCTCTTTATGTGAAGAAATGATTGTGTTTGATTTACTACTATTTACTGAGGAGATATACTAGAAAAGAACATTGCTGGAATTTCTGACATCTGATTTATCAAGCAGTCTGTGATACTGCCAGACATTAATTACATTTAACTGGGAAACTTGTAAAATAATGATTTTTTTTCTGAATTATTTAGGAGATTAATATTTAGTTTTTATGAATAGGCAGTTTTATTTTAAGATGTACTTTATAATCTCTTTTGGTAATAAGTGAAATTCCACTCAAAAATATGTATCAAAGTTGTGATAAATAGGGACATTTTTTAACTCTTACTATCCTTCTCTTGGCTGTTATTGTGCGTTTACTCATGACTTCTTGTTTAGGGCCACAATTTGACTAAATGTCAAGCAGATGATAGGAAACAAGAGAGTCCTGAGTGAGGTATTTTGAGACAGAATTTGGGAAAGAAACACACAGCTTCTGAAAGACTGAACATAACCTTGAAAGATTACTAACTCCTTTCCTAAACTGTAGGAGACCTTTAGAGAGAGCGGGAAAAAACAGAATGGCGTCAGAAGGGTAGAGAGAGACAAAGAGCTTTTCCTCCACTTGCAGAAGGATGGATCCGATTGGCTCTTCACATCCCTCATTTAAGCACAACACGAGTCTAATGTCATTGCAGAAGTTGGACCCATGAACATCACAATAACATTGCCTCTGTATGAATGGAAGCAAAGTTACTCCAGTGACTGTAAGACAACAAGCTGAATCAACTTCCAAAGTTTCCTCTGCTAGTGCTGTTCCCCCAAATCTTGGAGTTTCCAAATCCCTGCTTTGGTATTTCCTGTTTTTCCAGACTATCCATTACCTGATGCCTCAGTTATAATAAAGATAATATAGATACTATGGGGCACATCAAGGCAAGAAATACAGAGACACTGAGAAAACAGAGTCAGCATGGTTCAGTAAAACTTTATTAGCTCTGGCTTAGCACAAGATATGTAAGGCACGAACTGGCACTTGGAAAGCCACTTAGGTATTTCTGCACTGTGTTTCCTATAGCCTCAGTCTTCGGGAGACTGACCAGCTTCAGGGCAGGATCACTCATTTCCACAGCAAGTCTGTCCTTCTTCTATAGCTAACATACAGCTGAAGTGAACACTGTGAAAAAAAAACTTGACAGATGGTTTTTGGAGTCAGCTAAGGTTCACCTGGACTTATTAAAAGGAAACTGATGTACTGGTATAATTTATATTGATATCTCTGTAAATACTTTATCTAAGAATGTAACTCAATATTCAGTATAAAATGAACGGCAACACAAAGCTACTGTTAGGGATATATCATTGTGGTAAGAGATACAGGTGAAGAGAAGACAATGTGAAACATCCTGAAAATTTTTTTTGGCCTTTTGAATCCTAGCTGAAGAACAAAACAAAACAAAAACTAAAACCAAACATCTGCCCCGCCCCAAACCCACAAAGAACACCACAAAACTTTTTCCTAGAATAAGTCTTTATTATAGCATTCTCCAAACTTTTCACACAAGTTTAAATTCCTTTGAACTTCAGTGTAAACTATAACTCTACTCTACTAGTTTCTAATGTTTCTCAAAAAGTAGTCTTTCTAAGAAAAATAAAACAAATTCAATACCTGTTTGAAGGGCAATTATGTTGCATTTAATTTTGCAAGTGGTGATAACTACTCATTAGTAGCAATAAATATTTCAGGATAGCCCATCATGCGTTACAAGTTCTTGGCTTCCCTAACTGACATGATACGTGCCCTATTTGAATTAATGCCACACCCTAGGCAGAGACGAGGTTCTCAGACAGTGTAAATCAACATAGATCCAATGAAGTCAATTGACCAAAGCTAGATGAGAATACAAATTAGTTGAGGTAATCTTAATTCTGATTTAATTTTTAAATAGTTAATTTACAACATTTTCATCCACTTTCCTTGTTTTAATAACTACAAAATAATGAGTGGTATCATACTCCATCTATCTTATTCCTAACCAAAACAGGAAACTGAGAATGAATCATACAGAACTTCTTCAGATAATCTGCTATTTCTGTTAGTTTCTATTGATTCAAGTGCTGTGGCAGACACAGATTCTGCCTGTCTTCTTTTTGTCCCCTGTTTGTCTCAGCATCTTTCTTTTTCCTGCCATATCTCTATTCATATCTATATCTTAGATCCTGTGGTATCTGAGAGAAAGATCTAGATCTTTTGTTTTTTTCTTCAGAGTTGGAACTAAGGAATATAAAGTGATGGTGAGGCAGAGCTGGAGAGGATCTGAAGAATGGAGGAAACAACAATGACAAAATAAGAGGCCACTTTTTCTTCCTTAATCCTGAACGGTGCCCCAACGAAAGATTGTAGTGTCACTTGATCAACACCTGGTGGCTCCTGAGCTGGTGTGTAAATGGAAGGAGTTTACATTTGAGAAGCTTGTGGAAAAGAGTCTCCATGAATATGGAAAATGGAGAAGAGTCCTCAGGAAAAGTTTTGCTGCTGGAGAAGAAACAGTAGTATAAGGTAGTATAAGATGGTGGGTTAACAAATAAAAAAAAAATAGAAAAAAAGAAAGAAGAAGAAGAAAATAACAGCTAGTACTGCAAGAGCATAGAAAGGGGTGATGGGAGACAGCTACTGCTTGGAGAAATGAGACCAAGTCATATGAAAGAAGAGCGAGCAGCAAGTGTTTATCTTAGGCTGAATAAAATCCCAAAGTGAACACAGTAGAATCTGCTATTCATCCATCATGATAGGTTTGACAGATTCCTCCTAAAGCATCAAGAATTACTTTGCCAACCTATGAGGCAGTCAACAAATTAAAATCTTAAAGGATTTCAAGCGTAATTTTTCTCATCTTTAAAAAAAGTAGGTGGCAGGATTGAATAAACTGTGAAAATAAACAGATGACTATGGAGATAAAATGACATTGACTAGGTTTTGAGACCTTCAGCCATAGATCGGTGTTCAGAAACACAACATCCTGTGATTGGATGAAGTCTGTTTTGGAGAAATCCAGCCTTCAGGCTGCCATGATTGTAAAGATCCTGAAATTCAAAGCAGAGACATTTGGAATCACTATACAATTACCACGCTTACTTTTAACACACTAAAAAATAAAAAAATAATCACATGGGACATTACAATAGATAAAGAATTATCATGAGGGAGGAAGATGTAATAATAACACAATATCAAAGTAGGTGATAACAGTGTGTGAAAGAGCTGCACATAGATAGTTGAATATAGTCAGCAAGAAAAAACTTCAAAGTTTACAAACAAGTCCAAAGACAGACCCAAGTGGTTCAACAAACAAAAGAATCAGAACTACAAGTGTGAAGTAGATACTGTAAGGTTATTAGAAAGATGGTGGGCTAGTCACTAACAGTAGAACTCAATTACGAAATGTTTAAAAAGCAAGGAACATTATAAAAGGTATTCAAGGAGGAATGAGCATTAAAGAGCTGAAAAAACACAGGCAGAATGGAATGAAAGCATAATAATAGCAGAACTGGCCTGGATCAAAATAATCTTTAAAAAGTGCACAAATTTTAAGAGTCATGGCCGGACTTTTTTTTTTTTTTGGACATTTTATTACCCACATTGCCCATCCATTTTCTTCACCAAATAATCACTGAGAAAATAAGAGATGACCCTGTATTGATTCAGTTTTAGTAAGAAGTAACTGAGAGTTACTGGTTGAAAATAACATGAGTTTAGGTGACAGTAAGTTAATTCATTTTTTTTTAATTCAAAGAGGAAAAAAAGATGTGTAATTAAGGTCTTCAAATTCAAAAGATGATATGAGTGTTTAAGAAACTGGAAATTTCTTCACGCTAAAGAGACTGTGGAAAATATGAAAATGTGATGTGCCTGGCAATCTTAATAAAAGTGCATTATATTGCCTGTAGCAAGTTATAATTTTGAAATCATGGTTTAGTCAACTATTACTGTTTTTCCTTTTAATCTGGAAATAAGCATTTCAGGTTATCTGATTCTGTACTGAAAACTCATCATGAGAATCTCACCACTTACATTACTTTTTCTAGTGCATTCATGGTAGTTAACTATTGTCAGTATAAGTTCAGAGTTCTTCCAATTATTTAGAAAAATGTGCTGCTGCTATAATTGCTAACTAAATATAATATCTCACAGTTCTTAAGTGGAACCAATTTTTATGACAGTTCAGGATAATCACATCTTAAACCTTTCTGAAGTAAATTTGAATTTTAATAAAAAATTCCTACCTTCAAAAACATGAACCCTTCCAATACTCAGACTGAAATCTTAGATTTAATGCACTCATTTGTTGCTGAAAGGTGTGAGAGGGTCAGGAATGAAAAAACAGATATTGTGCTAATGCTGGCAGTTAAATTCTGCATCTGTTGGCTTCTCCATATTGCAGATGAACTCTGATAAATTATACCAATTTATAATTCTAAAGCCGTCCCATGGGTATCTTTTTCTTTTGCATTTTGGTATGTATCTGCAATGATACAGTTTTCCAGTTCCTTTTACATCGCTAATGTAGCAGACTCTTTTTCACTGTGATTGTCATGCTGTGCATGAGGACTGCATTAGGATTTGAGAAAAGGCCATTGTGTAAATCCCTTATGACACCTCTCACCTCAGCTAATGTACACTTTGATCCTGCAAGTCCAGGCATGATGTGAAACAGGGCATAGAGAGTTATTTTTTGGTTTAACAGAAAGTCATAGGAAAAAGCCTGGTAAGTACCTCAGGAGGTCAGTTCATCTGCTTATTCCAAAGACTGCAAGGATCTACAGAGGACTCCATGCAGAGAAATATATGGTTAAAATTCTATGATATCATATATTAATTCTCTAATGCATGATTATGCTTTTTAGTTGTGCTTATACTGTCTTATCAAAATGCACAAGATACAACCTTCAAGAGGAAAGTTTAATGTGTTAAGTGAAACATAACTCACCGTTGCCTAATTTGTATCTTTTTCTTCTTATTTATTTTTCAAGATGATGTCCCAGCATAGCTTTTTTGTGCAATGTTGAAAACTAGTAGTTTCTGTGGTCTACATCTCTTTTTCTGGCTAGATTTGTTTAAATTTTACAAGAAAGAATCATACTGTTTTAGCAATCTTACATGATTCAGTATTTTCAATGCAAAGACAAATATTTCAAGTATGGGGAGGATTTTGAGGCTTTGTTTTGTTTTTATTTGTATAGTGTTTGTTGAATAAGAACACAATTTAAAATAAAATACTGGAAGTTGTCTTCTGATGTTTATACCCATTTATCAATAATGTATTTAAGCTTACATCAAACTAAAATATTATTTTTAAGTTAGTTTAGGGTGATTAAGTATCAACAGATCTTTCCAACTTTAATTGTTAAAGAATATGAACTGATATACACATTTCTTAAAGAAATATACAATGTCTTTAATACCATAAAGTTGACCTCTAATAAAAATGTTTGATCACCCAGAATGGGCTTCATCCTACATTACTGTTCATCATTACTTCTGTCATATCAGAGTTTATGATGGAATTAAGTGTTGTTTATGTATTTATTGCTGTGTGATTTTACTATACATCACTGTGTTTTGTGACACTTCTAAGTAAGTTAATTACAGTTGTCTCCCTGCTCCCCAACTTGTACACTTGTGATTAGGAGCCGTTTGAACTAATATCTTTGTGTATCCTGAAGAGGAGAGGTGGATTTGAGATACTTTTGTGTAAGTTTGTAGTACAGAAATTCTATTAAAATATTAACAATAAAATAAGACAAGAACATCTGAAGCTTATTTTTATAAGCGCAAACAGATTTAATCATTCTATCCTGCATATAATCTAATAGCCTGCACCTATGTTCTGTATAATAATGGAACTGAGAACATATCTAAATAATAATCATTCTGGCCAATGTTAATAGTTGTGTTAAACAGAATTACAAAATATTTACTTAAAACACCATTTTTGGTGGTACTAAAATATGGTATGATTGTAACATGTTAATTATTATCATGTAGCAGTTCTAAATAATACTCATATTGGAATTAATTTATTCTTCCAATAATAAAAACACATGTTAAAAATGATTCTGCAATAAGTGACATTATACCATAAAAATCGTGTCACGGACACTAATTATCCTTGGATGTTTCAATACAAAATTAATGTTATTTTAAAATTCTTCCCTATATTTGACTAACTTATAAATGGAAATGTTTCAGTAGTAATGAGAGTATTGTAGTTACCAGTAATAAGGAAAAATAATAGTTGGAACAAGTAACAACTATAAAGGGAATGTGGTGACAAACAACCATACGAGTATTCAACATAACATATGAGCATTGAAGATACCATTCAGCATCTCTTGTTTTCCCAAAACGTTTTTTAATAGGTGTAACTGGAACAGACCATTAACAAGAGTCATATTGAAGACCACCTGATAGCTGATTACATGCTTCTATATTTTGCAAAAAGAAATACAGCTTCATCAGAAAAAATCTTTTGTGTCATGTTTGTTGAACTTTATACAACTCATTATTATATGAAGACTTCTGCTCAGCCACTGTCAAGTCTCTAGAATAGTCTTGCAATGAAAATATGCCAGAAAAAAATAGGTCCAAATTTTAACAAGGAGTTGACCCTTCATGACTGTTAGCAGTTTTGTGTGAAATGTTAGCAAACAGAGTGGTCTGTAACCGTCTGAACAAGTATCAAACCTTTCTACTGTACCTTTTGGTGCAGAAAATTATAGCCATCCCCAATTTTAAAAATTACCATCTTGATTTACTACTTTTTTTTGTTGTTTGCTTTGTGCAACTTTAAAAAAAGGCATAAGGGACAGAAAAAAATGAAGTGAGATCATAGGAAAAGAGGGATCTGTTTTATTTATCATACAAATGTACATATGTGTACCTGTGTGTGTACTGACATACTGCTTTTATTCCTGGTATTTATAAAATGCAGTGGAGATGGGAAGTATAAGTTTTCAAACAAGTAGAATTTCCAGAAATGGTTGATAAGTTTCTCTGAGCACTAAAGCATATTAAGGCAGGTTCATAATTGCAACAGTTTTTATTTAAAAACAAAAATGGAAAAATGCTATACTGCCAATAAAATTTCTGTGTTTTGAACGCTGTTGAAGACTGCTACATGCTCAGATACTAAAAGGAGAATATATGAGATGTCCTCTTCTGGACCATGTAACACGTTTAAATATACTGCATTAAAGCAATATTGATCCCAGTCTTCTCTATAAGCCACTAATAGTTGCATGAGCACAGCCACAGTCCTGGCTGTGAAATTCTACATCAAGCAGATTGCATAGATCATTTTCCAGGACAAGAGATTAGACTAAATGCTGGGTTTCATGCCTTAATTGTATCCCTATGTAGTTTATCACTGAAATCTGACAGAGGAAATTTAAGTACTGAAGGTTAGGTTTGAAAGGTAACGGTATTATTCACAATGCTTAAAATGAGTGCTGTTCACAATGACTTGGTATCCATGGATGCAAATAACTAATCTGAAAATTATCTGGAAAATGGAAGATTACACCTAGGATTTTTTTCAATGTGTTATTTGTTCATTGGGAGCTAAAGGTATATCTCCTAAAAATTCATGTTTGATATACAGATGACTGTGAATGGGTCACATGCATAACTAACTGATTTAATATCTTCATTGGTGTACATTGCTGCTTAAGTAATTTTGAAATACTAAGGAATACTAATTGGTCACTATCTGCCAGTGTCAAGGTAAAATCTTTTGTAAAATGATAATGTAATTTGATGGATTTTAAAAGTTAACGTTTTGAAATGAAGAGTAAAGAAATAGTATTGATCACAGAAAGTTATAGCTGTGCAAAATTGTTATTTTGGAAGATAGGAGTTGATGGTTATTTTATATACTGATAAGAATTTGACAAATAATTAGGATTATATTTTTAGGTGCAATTTATTGCCATGCTCAGTGTTGTAGACATATAAATGGAACTCAGTTCAAACGAAACCTCTGGATTCCTGTACTAGAATTTGGTCTAAAATGCCTATTTGTTCATACATCTCCTGAAGGAATTACAAAGAAAAACAATTCTTGAACTGTAGCTGAATCTATATCTAAATTGCATTACCACGGCACCTCTTAAATTTTAAAAGGACAGTTTTTGAAACTCATGGTTATTATGACAGTGGTTGTGTAAAACCCCCAGAATAGATACATGGGTGAACAACGGCCAGTTAGTATTTTCTAAAATTTTTATTGCCTGAAGTTCCTTAAAAACTCCTTCTACAGAGGGTTAAAGCTCATGAATGACTGTTGGGAAATAAATGCATACTAGAGGAATGTTTTCAACTTGAATTTTAAGGAAATAATGTCGAGGTATAGGCAGCATTTTCCCATTCTCCACAACTCCCTTGCATAGATAAGGTAGCACAAGGATCATGCCAACTTCTTAGGATCTTGAGAATATTTTGCATAGTATGCAAAATAATGATTATTAATATTTTCAACACAATAGTCAAGGAAACTCAGCATCAAAGACATTTAATATTTGAAAAGTTCCATTTTTCTTTCTTTTTCCATTTGAAACACCACTTTTGATTTTCAAACATAAAATAAGACTAAAGCTGTGTTTGAATAGCTCCCTGGTTTTGGCTTAACCTGACCAAAAGAAAAAAAAAACTAAGCTACCTTTGCACCTCTCAGTGCTGCAAGCTGAATTATGGAAAGAATGTAAGCCATAAGTAAGATACAAATCACCTACTTTTATGTCATCACCCCTACATGTAATCACAAAACACTTTACATAGAGCCAACCACAAGCAGCAGAGTACATTACTTTTTTAAGTTAAGATTTAAATCAAGAAACTGGTTCAATGCATATGTGACAATTAGAAAGAGAATTTTGTGTTCACTGGCCATCACTAGTTTATAGGACCTTCTGCTTAAAAATAAGTCATTGCTTAGCAATGACTAGGAGCTGAATTTAGGTGGAATAGTAATGATTTTTTTAGGGACCTGAAAGAAAAATAAATGACATTTAGTGGAGGACAGAATAAGAAAATATGTACTCTTACATATGTGCATAGTTTTGCAACATATCATTAGCAAATGTGCTTGTGCAACTGGGACTCATTTTTGTATGAAAGTAAAACAGCATAAAATAATAATGAATTCAACAAGTAATGACCAAGTCTTTGCAGATGACTAGACCTATTGCTTCAGGCATAAGCTTGAGCTCTTAGAAGAAAAGAGATTAGTCTATTATTTTTTCCATTGTTGAATTTTTCCTGAAATGCATGAAGACAACAGAAAAATAAACAAGAAGGCTCTACCTTTCTACGAGAAACTCCAAGGTACTTGCTTAACAGAGCATGAGGAACTGCATCTGTTGTAGGGGGGGAAAAAAAGCATTCTAAGTAGCTTCTGAGGCATGATTTATGAAATTAATAATAATAATAATTAATAATAATAATAAAAAAACCTTCTGGAAAGAGCTATGCCAGAATCTGGGTAAACATGCTAAAGAACAAAGGAAAAAATACTTTCAACTATAAATTATGACAGCTTCATATTTGCCAAAGGAGTAAATGTGTACGTAATATTATTTAAAATATTTTTTTCACATAATTATACAAAGATTATTAAGGGACTGGAGCATCTCTCATACAAGGAGAGGCAGAGAGCTGCGACTGTTTAGCCTGAAGAAGGTTCGGGGGATCTTATTTAATTGTAGAAATGCCTAATGGGGTGGGAGTACAGAAGACAGAGCCAGATTCTTCTCAGTCATGTCACCATGAAAGGATGAGAGGCAGTGGGTGCAAACTGAAATATAGGAAATTTCATTGAAATGAAATAAACCCCAAATTTTCTGTAAGAGGGTGATAAAGCACTGGAACAGGTTGCCTAGGCTGGTTGTGGAGTCTCCATCCTTGGAGATATTCAAAACTTGATTGGACATGGCCTTGAGCAACCTGCCTTTGAGCAGGTGACCTTGCTCTGAGCAGAGAGTTGGACCAGAAAAATCTCCCTTCCAACCTCAGAGATTCTGTGACACATTTTATATTACTGTGGATGAATAAGCATCCTAAAGAAGAAATTGTTCTGGCTGAAAAATGTAGAATCGACTAGTCTCCCTTTGTCATACTTGCCAGCTAGATGAGTTACTTGCATTCTTTATTTCTCTTACTTGAAACTGGCCCTGCCCTGTCAGTGATTGCAATCACAGTGAATTTGTCTGACGTGTTTTGATTTACTCTGGCAATAAGCATCCACACAATATTGTACACTCCGCACAATAAACTATGTGTCTTTTTTGGGAGCTTTTACGTAGGTAAAACATCACAGGTTAAGTCAGCAAAGGCCCTCTGACTGTCACAAAAAAGTGCTGTACTGGAGATCTTAGTTTTCTGCTAGGCACAAACATCCTATGAACAAGATGTTCAACAAAAATGTAGCTTCATACACGTATGAAAAATGTCAGATCTCCTTCCAAGGAAGATGTTAATCTTTTCTAGCATTTTGATTGGAAGAGAGGAGTGGTTGTCCTGACACAATCTGCCCAACTATGATCAAAGGTAGGGATTAATTGACTAACAGGAAGAGCAAGCAACCAACACTATATATAAACTATGATGTAAGAATGCTTTTTAAATACCTTAAGTTGACTTTGTTTTCAATGTTTATGTACTCAGTTTTTACCACTGTTCAGTCTTAATTCAAGAACATAATTGTATTCAGGAAAGCATTTATAAACATCTGAATCAGTTTGGCCTTAACACAGCAGAAAAGTAAGTTAAAAGATAGAGAGAGGATAAACTCTAGTCTAGAAGAGGAAAACGTGATCTTCAGATGAAAGAAATGCTTCTGGTTTTGACACAGACTGAGAGAGAGTGAAAATAGAGGTTCTAGTCATCCTGGAGACATAAACCTAGTTTAGATCATCTAGCAGACCTAAATTCTTATGTATGTACATGAATGGTCAGAAAACCCATATTCCTTCACATAGCATTTTGCCTGGCATATCTCTAAAGGAGTTCTCTTTTCCATTGTTTTGCAGGTCAGCGTGTGGCCTGAGTGTGTTTTTATGTCACAGAGGAGTGCACATATGTAGAGGTTTGGTTAAGTGAGAAGGGGCACGATCTTGTGCCACTGAGCAGTCTGAGCAACCCAGTCTTTGAGCAAGGGTTAAGCCCAGAGCTAGCGACCTTGGACTCCCCTTGCATGGTGCAAAACAAAGAACCCCGTGGTGCCTGCTTCGGCGGGAAGCAAAACTACATCCGGGAGGGGGGGGGGGCGGTCACGGCTCTGAATATGTAAACCTATGGACCAATCACAAGTGCAACCGGGGCGTGTGATTAACATATGCATAGTCTATATAACCACTGCTTTCTTTGTTAATAAACGAGAAGCTTCCATACTCACATTGAGATGGTGTAGTTTACTCCGGACCGTCGCCCAGCACCTGCGAGTACGCCCCCCCGTTCTTCCCCTTACTTCAACTGGTAGCAGAGGATGGTTCCCTTCGGTGTGCTCTCTCCGAGACTGCGGTAAGCAGCGAAAAGGAGGTGTTGGGAAAAAGACGGCTGGGAGCGGTTCTGTTCGGGTCAAATAGGGCAGAGCAGACACTGGAAGAGTTGGCCACGCAGCTCCCAGAGTTCAGGTGCTGTTCGGGTCAAATAGGACAGAGCAGACACTGGAAAAAGGGCAGCCATGGAGACAGAGGCTGCAGCCGTGCTGCTTGCAGGTATTCTCTCTAAGAGAGGGAGCGAGACAGCGGAGAAACAGCTAATTAAGCTGATAAAGTTGGGCCAGCGCTGGGGACATTTTAAAGACACAGCGCTTGTATTTTCTGTGGAGGAATGGAGAGAAGTGGGAGACACTATGTGGGAAAAGACTGTTGAGAGGGACCCCGAGGAAAAAGAAATTGAGGAGGTGCGTGGACTCTGGCAAGAAGTGATAGAGACTTTAAAAACTATGAGGGCAGAAAGAGAGGTCGCCCGCGCGGCTGCTGAGATGCGGCCAGCACCGCCGGAGTCCACCCCTTCCACTAAAACAGAAAAACCTGGGGTTCTGGCTCGTTTCTTCGGGTTACCAGCAGTTAAGGGCATGTCGTCAAACATAAAGCCAACCGTTGCTGAGCTCCGTACGGCAGTAGAAGCGGCGAACTCCAGGGAGAAATGGCACAGTAAGAATTTAGAGGAGGAGGTTGCGAACAAAGAACCACGTGGCGCTCCTAGGACGGCATGGCAAAGAGAGCGGAAACAGGAGGGGGAGGGGTGGTCAGCCCCTCACCCTGCTCAGCCGGCGTCTGGAGAGGGGGGCCGGTCCCTCCCCTCCGCGCCGCCGGAGTACCCACCCCTTCCGCCTTCGCCCTGTCAATCAAGATCTACACCACCTGACCGTGGGAACCCGGAGACGGATGCGACTGGCATTTTACATCAGGTTTTGCGGGAATTACAGGACTTAAAGGTGCAGTGCCTAAGCAATCAACGAACACTGTTCCGAAAGTGGTCTAACCGCTAGCATTCCCGGTTTTCACCCCAGCGGCAGGGGTTCGATTCCCGGCATGGGAACCACATGATTGGAAAATTCTTTAAAAAACAAAAGCTGCAGTTACACAGTATGGAGTAAAATCAGACACTACATAAGTGTATTTGCAATACCAAATATACAGGTTTAGTATTTTTTTTTGCCTGTTAGTGAAAGTTTTACATGTGTAAGGTTTTGGTTGAGATGTTAAATGGTGGAAGAGTACTGTGGATGTGAATGTGGGAAGTAAGTTTAATCATGTGTAGTTGGTCACAGGGCCTAAGCTGCAGTAATTAACTTTTTGCTGATTTATTTAACAATGCCTTGTGGCTTTGTATGCATTAATGTTTGGGTGTAAAGATAGTGTGTATATCCAACAGGGAGCCACAGTATTTAAATTGACCAACCTAATGTTACAACTGCTTTGAGGTGGCCTATGACTGAAGAGCGACTGCAGATTACTAAGGGTCTGGTGGAGGAACAGTTAAAAGCAGGACATATCAAACCCTCAGTTAGTCCTTGGAATACACCCATTTTTGTCATCCCTAAGAAAAGTGGAAAGTGGAGATTATTACATGATTTACGGAAAATTAATGAGCAAATGCAAGCAATGGGAGCATTGCAACCAGGTATTCCGTCACCTAACATGTTGCCAGCAGGATGGCATATATTGATTGTAGACTTGAAGGACTGTTTTTTCACCATATCTTTACATCCTCAGGACACCATGAGGTTTGCCTTTTCTATTCCTGTTATAAACAAAGTGGAACCAGCTCAGAGGTATGAGTGGGTAGTTCTACCGCAGGGCATGAAAAATTCACCTACGTTATGTCAGCTTTATGTGGCATGGGCACTGAAACCATTGCGCCAGCTATGGCCACAGACTATCATCTATCATTATATGGATGATATTTTGTTATGTCAGGCCGATCCTTTTTCAGAAGAAAGTCTCCACAAACTAACAACAACGTTGGCGGAGAAAGGTCTCGTGATTGCACCAGAAAAGATTCAACGAACTGATCCCTGGAAATACTTAGGATGGACAATTTCGGATGCTCAAATCCGGCCTCAAAAGGTGGAACTACATACAGATTTGAAGAACCTGAAGGATGTACAAACACTTCTCGGAGACATTCAGTGGGTCCGTAACTGTGTCGGTATCTCGAATACCGAGATCACCCCCCTCACCGAACTGCTGCGACGATCACACCCTGCTGACACCATACAGCTGTCTGAGACTCAACAAAGCGCGTTGTGGTCAATCATTGCCAAATTACAAACTGCATGGTCGTTGCGACGCATTCGTGAACTACCTGTGTCCCTACTTGTCATTAACCGCGAAAACATGGTTTGTGGTGTCATTTGTCAGTGGCAACACAAAGCGGGGGAACTCCCCCAGGGCTACAACCAATGCCACTACAAATGCCACGATAAAGATGAAGTTTTTTGGGTGTTGGAATGGGTATTCCTTAGTGTACAACCAAAGACAAGCATACAGACTAGACCAGAAGCCATAGGGGAACTAGTGAGAAAGGGTAGATCTAGGATTATAGAATTAACGGGACTGGATCCAGCGGATATTAGTATTCCTGTTAATGCTGCAGACCTAGAATGGTGGTTCCGCAATTCTCGACCCATTCAGGAGGGGTTTTTGGGGTACGAAGGAAGAGTCCATTCACAGCAACCGAAAGGCAAATTATGGCAGATATTACAGAAAAATCAATGGATAGAAAAATCTAAAGTACAGAAAACACCAATAGTGGAAGGGTTAACAGTCTATACAGATGAGGGAAAGAAACAGCGCAAAGCGGTGTGTGTGTGGCAGGAAAAAGGGAATTGGGTACACCACATGCTGTATGGTCAGACCGATGATACCTTACAGACTCTGGAACTATCTGCCATAGGCTGGGCCTTGACAAATTGGCTGGATGGGGCTATAAATATAGTCACAGATTCTATGTACGTAGCAGGTGTCATCCCACGATTGGAGGAGGCATTGCTCCGAAACACACAAAATCCCCACCTCGGGCAGTTATTCTTGCAATTACGGTCTATTATGCGACAACGCAGTGCGCCTTGTTGCATAATACATGTGCGGAGTCATCAATGGGATCTTGGTTTGGGGAAGGGCAATCAGGTGGCAGACTCCCTGGTTAGTCCTGCTTGCCATATTCCTCCTTTAGACAAATTTCAACAAGCCAGACAAAGTCATGAGCATTTCCATCAAAATGCAAAAGGAATACAGAGACAATTTGGAATAACAGAAAATGAGGCAAAATCTGTTGTTCAAGCATGTCCGAGGTGTGGGGCTCAGGGACCAGGCATTGGTATTGGTGTAAACCCAAAGGGCTTGGCAGCACTTGAGCTATGGCAGATGGATGTAACACATATTCCAGAGTTTGGGAGACAAAAATATGTACATGTCACAGTAGATACTTTCTCGAGGTTAATCTGGGCATCCGCAATGTCCGGAGAAAAGGCGCAACAGGTTTGTAAACATTTGTTGGCGTGTTTTGCCATTATGGGGGGTGCCAGAACAGATCAAAACAGATAATGGACCAGCATACACCAGCCAAAAGTTTTGTGTATTTTTAACACGCTGGGGACTGAAACATGTTATTGGTATACCACACTCCCCGACAGGCCAAGGGATCATCGAACGTACCCATAGAACCATAAAAGAATATTTAAGGAGACAGAAGGAGGTAGATACTGATCCAACATCACGGTTGCATAAAGTGTTGTTTACTTTGAATTTTCTGTGTTTAACAGGGGACCGAGAAGAACCACCGGTTGTTGTACATCACCAGCAGTTGAAATTTAATAATAACACCATTATACCTCAGTTACAGGTGATTTATCGGGAACCTGCTACAGGGGAGTGGAAAGGACCGGTGCCAGTGATCCTTAGTGGCCGGGGATATATGTGCGTGGCCACCGACCAGGGACCACTTTGGGTGCCGAGCCGATCAGTAAAACCATACCTCCCCGAGAAATCGGATGGGTGATGGAACTGGTAAAAATGGTTCTTACAGGAGTTTTTGTAATTGTAGTTATCTTGTTAATGTTACCATGTTTATTTTCTTGTTTGCAGAAAGCGTTAATGAAACTTGTGAATCAGGCCTGGCTTGCTCACAAACAAGAAGAGGGAATTGTAGAGGTTTGGTTAAGTGAGAAGGGGCACGATCTTGTGCCACTGAGCAGTCTGAGCAACCCAGGCTTTGAGCAAGGGTTAAGCCCAGAGCTAGCGACCTTGGACTCCCCTTGCATGGTGCAAAACAAAGAACCCCGTGGTGCCTGCTTCGGCGGGAAGCAAAACTACATCCGGGAGGGGGGGGGGCGGTCACGGCTCTGAATATGTAAACCTATGGACCAATCACAAGTGCGACCGGGGCGTGTGATTAACATATGCATAGTCTATATAACCACTGCTTTCTTTGTTAATAAACGAGAAGCTTCCATACTCACATTGAGATGGTGTAGTTTACTCCGGACCGTCGCCCAGCACCCGCGAGCACGCCCCCCCGTTCTTCCCCTTACTTCACACATATAAAGTACATGTTTAAAATTCAGTGCAATATTTAGTAGAAAAGGCTATGCTACCCTAGTAAATGAAAAGGCCATGATGCACGCACAACATGTAAATGTTTATTCGGTTTCATTTTTAGAATAGTCGCTGGTGCAGGTCAACTAACACTAGCACTGGCAAACAATTCCTGTTTCCTGGCACAGGAAATAGCTTGGGGCAGAGAATGGTACTGCTGAACAGTATAGCCAAAGCCATGTAATTTTTCTGCACAGCCTTTCTCTCCCATATGCAGGTCTCAGTATAGGCTGCCCCACCACACAGTGCTCCACCCATGCCTTCATCACTCTGGACACACACCGTGGTGTCCTATTATGAAAAAACCCTGCTCCTGGAGAACTGCAGGGTCTCATTCTCCTTATTTTTCTCATCTTGCTCCAGGGATCTGGTGCTAATGGCAAAGGGCATAGGAAAAAGACTGCAGTCCTGGCCTTTATTTGAAGGAAGCTGTCTCAGGAGCACGGGCAATTTGATCCAGTGGATCTCCTTTGGCGCTTACACAGAGGTGGCCTAGTGCATGGTAATGGAGAGATACAGTTCCTCGGTTATACTCAAGAGGCTTAAAGTGGTCTGCTCAAAGGCCAGGCATGACATGACTGATCCTGTATGACTTGGAATAGTTGCAATAACTAAGTGCTCCAAATTGCAAAGGAGGCCCAGCTGGAGGGCTGGAAGCCCCTGGTCGTTCATGACCTTGCAGTGGCTCCCATTCTTGACGCTCCTCCCTTCTTGGACTAACATTGTCCTGAGGAAGTACCTCACGTCCAAAGGATGAAAGGGAAGGTGTTGGGAAACAATCATCTGGTAGCAGATGGTAGCACGGTGACTACCGTCACCCAAACTGTTGAGCCTAGCAGTCTTATCACCCTGCAAACCCAGATCTGGTAAGAGAAAAATGCTTTTGAAGCATGCATCTAGGGGAGTGGGCTAAAGCAAAAAGACAAGGATACCTGCAGGCTCTTATCACAAAATGGTTTTTAAAGACAAACTTAATTCTGATGCAGTTTATATTATAGCAATGGAAACGTATTAAAAATGTTTGATTTATTATAGTTTAAATTCTGGCCACCAGAGGATGGAAGAGCTACTTTTCACTGAAGAAGCAAGAATTTGCTTTTATGTTTTACCTGAATGATGTAATAAGACTGACTTAATAACTACAGACTGAGAAAATGATGTATGTTGTCTATGACCCAGGTAGGTTATTCTCTGTTAACTTAAAAAAAATGTTAAAATAGATCCTTTTTTAGTTGGTTTTGCATTATGGAACTGTACTGAATATCCTGTAAGTGCCCATTCATTACATTTACTGTCAATTGTTTAATGTGAATAATTTACAGCAAATTATCTCAAAAAAATCAATACCAGACTTCTGAATTTACAAAGCCATTGGATAAGCAGAAGTAAAGCTTTTATATTAATTAGAACTAGACCTTACTTTCTTCCTACCATGTAGAAAAAAAAAAGACAAAAAACCGTTCAAAGTCCTAGTAATTATTAGTACTTATTAGTTATTTACTAAAATATAGTGTGCTGCCCTAGCATTGCTGCTGGCATTGATGTTCTTATGAGGATGGTGAGGTCTGGTGTATAGGAGTTTTGAAAGTCATTTGTTCCGTTCTTCAACGACTTCTACTGGGAATCAAATGAGTCAACAGAGCATGGATAAAACGGGGAAGTGAAATGCTTCTTTTCCATAACGATAGGTAAAATATTTCTTTAGTGTGCAAATAAGTACTAAGCCATGGCCTAGAATGCAGGAGAGCTACATCTTTTTACTGTATTGCTAATGGGGCATCACTCAGGAACACTGAGTTTGTAATGTTTTAAAAAAGGTGATTATATTGCTTCTTTTCTCAATTACATATGTTTAAATAATGTTTTGGAGTAAGTATTCTCTTTTTCTTCTCTGTGCTTGAAGCATTCCTAGTACTATTAGCCCCGCAACTATTGTTCGGGATATGTAAATGAGTTTGTGCACTAGACCTCCAATGTCTGCACTGCTCAGTGGTTAGCAAGGTATGGGATTTTGGGTCCATGTAAGCTAGCACTTCTGTGGCCTTGGGTTGAAGCTATAGCACAGGCCAAGGAAGCTCCATAGTAGATATCATGGACAAGATTGCATCAGATCTCTCTCTCTCTCTCTCTCTCTGTCAGACAGAGATCTCCAACACTAGCTGAGGAATGCTTGTGTTCTCCATCCTTCCTACTTGCATGGCCTGCAGTGCGACTCATCCATCAGTTTTGTGCTGTGAAACTGTTTTCAGAAACTGCCTATACAGTCCTCACATTATTTCATATACCTTGAATTGAACACACAGACACATATACACACACACACACACACACACACGTAGAGAAAGTGATTATCATGTCTTAGAAGTATTGCAGGAAACCAGGTGCTAGACAGGTGAAATGCAACCAGTCTCCACCACCTGTTCTCTAAGCCAGAGGCTCCCAGCCATGTGTATGTGCTGGCTTTTTTCTTAACATAATTCATGTAGTCATTGATGCTTTCAGGCACTTGTGTAAAAAAACATTTTTTTTCTCCCTCATGCTTAAACTCTTGTGGGAAAATATTGCCCTGAGGAAGACCCTTCAGTTTAGAGAATGGCGCCCAACTCTCACACAGCATAGAGTACTTACATGTGAACCCTTCAACACTTGCACACCAAACAGCATCATGCTGCTAAGCCCAGCTCATTGAGTTTACTAAGTGAGATAGGCTGTGTCAGAGAGAACTTTGTGCACGCGCGCGCGCGCACACACACACACACAGAGTGTTAATGGGGGCTCCTTGTCCCCCAGTTTTCACTCTAAGGAATTGTCATGGTTTAAAGCTGGGCCGGCTATTAAACCTGTAGCAGATGCTCTCTGTTATCCCCCTCCCCCCTCCCCCCAAAGGGAAAGGAAAGGGAAAAGGGAGAGAGACTTACGGGTTGGAAAGTTAAAACAGTTTTATTAAACTATAATAATGGAAAAGAGTATAATAATAATAATAGAAATAATCAAATATATACAAATATATATACAAAACCGAGATTGAGCTCCCCTGAAGTCAGCCACGTCACCACCGGCACTGCAGGGCAGGCTCCAGGAAGGCCCAGGCTGGGCCTAGCGACGGTTGAGAGCTGGATTCAGGGATGCACAGATCAGGATCGGGGGCAGCAGGAAAACAGACGGAGTCCTCTTTGGACACCGGCCATAGCAGAAAGAGAGCGAGACCCTCATGATCCCCCCGCTTTATACTGAGAATGACGTGTATGGGATGGAATACCTTCGTTGGTCAATTTTGGGTCACCTGCCCTGTCTGCTCCCCCTGCAGCTGCGACCGCCCTTCGGCTCTTCACTTGTAAGCAGTGAGGAATTCATCAGTGACCTTGGTTTCACTAAGAACAAGTACAGCAAGAGCCTTTCTGCACAACATCCCTACCGGTGCCTCAATGATAACTACAAACTTCGAGTGTTATCAGTCCTGGAAGCAGACACCGTCTGCAAAACATGCAGTTAGTTTCAGAAAGTGCAGTTACTTAGAGGAGACTTAGCTGAAAGTAAAAATCACTGAAAGGAAAATTGGCCTGGTTTAGGCCAAACCAGGACAGGAATCAGCACAGCCAAGCGTGATGAATGCAACACTCCAGCCCATCTTGACATTAGGCTCCTGTGTAGCAGCTCAGCATCAACACAGACGTTTTCCTCTTGGGCCCACAGCTTCTGAGTGGTGTCAGATGGCCACAGAACTCCTGGTCTTTACCACTGAGAGTTTCTATGGCAAGATGTCACCACAGGCCCATGATCAGCCCACAGTGATATCATGGCATACCTTTTCAGCAGGCTCAGGTATTTTTCTCACATTAGTTATTGATTCATGGTTCATGCCAAAGCTCACAAAGCTACTTGCATGGTACTCAGCTCTTGGCCAGGACAAGGACTTGATATTTCCATCTTACACACACACAGCACCTTTTTTAAAGACTTTAGTATGAGTTAAGATACGAATCTTTCTTTCTTCAATTGGTCAAGAATCTACCAATTAATTGTTTACATGTTATTTTACAAGAGAAAAAACCTGCACTACACATCATGTAATTTCCTGAGAGAAACATAACTGCTGGGGGGAGAGGAAGAGTGGAAATAATAAAATGTACTTCTGATTTACATTATAAGATAAATGAGTGTTTTTCCATAAACATACCAAAGATGTGTGAATACATGGATACATGATTGTTTGTGCCCAATAGCTGTTCAATTCCACGCTACCCGTTTTGTACCTGTGTCACGGTTTAAAGCTGGGCTGGCGATTAAACCTGCGGCAGATGCCCTCTGTTATCCCCCCCCCTCCCCCCAGAGGGAAAGGGAAAGGGAAAAGGGAGAGAGACTTCTGGGTTGGAAAATTAAAACAGTTTTAATAAACTATAATAATGAAAAAAAAAGTATAATAATAATAATAGAAATAATCAAATATATACAAATATATATACAAAACCAAGATTGAGCTCCCCTGAAGTCAGCCACGTCACCACCGGCACTGCAGGGCAGGCTCCGGGAAGGCCCAGCCTGGGCCCAAAAATGGTCGAGAGCTGGATTCAGGAACGCACGGATCGGGATCGGGGGCAGCATGAAAACAGACGGAGTCCTCTTTGGACACCGGCCATAGCAGAAAGAGAGCGAGACCCTCGTGATCCCCCCGCTTTATACCGAGAATGACGTGTATGGGATGGAATACCCTCGTTGGTCAATTTTGGGTCACCTGCCCTGTCCGCTCCCCTCTGCAGCTGCGACCCCCCTTCGGCTCTTCACTCGTAAGCAGTGAGGAATTCAGCAGTGACCTTGGTTTCTCTCAAGAATAAGTACAGCAAGAGCCTTTCTGCAGAACATCCCTACCGGTGCCTCAATGATAACTACAAACTTCGAGCGTTATCAGTCCTGGAAGCAGACACTGTCTGCAAAAACATGCAGTTAGTTTCAGAAAATGCAGTTACTTAGAGGAGACTTAGCTGAAAGTAAAAATCACTGAAAGGAAAATCGGCCTGGTTTAGGCCAAACCAGGACAACCTGTCACCCAACTAGTTATTGAGTCATGGCATTTTAGAACGGGGGGAAAGGGAAAGAGTTTATTAAGAAGCTAAGAATTACATTCAGCCCTTACATGAAGAGGCTGTATGATATACTGGATATGGTAAACATTTTAAGCTAATCTCCTTTCCTTAGCACTTATGAATACTATAAAGAGGGGAGAATGGCTTGTCTGTTATTTTGAGTCTGTTGTGCCAGCCTTAACTATTACTTTATAAATATGTATTCATGCACTACTCTGTAAAGGATATATTAAAGGGAAAAAAAAGCTTTCAGGTGACTCATAACCGTAAAGATGAATAGCCATTTAACTTGCTCAGTGATAGGGACCTTATCCCCTTCTACCTCAAAGCTTTTTGCTTCTATATTACGTTTGTGGTGCTTTTAAAATTAGAATATAAGCTCTTGCAGAAATGAACTGTAGCATCTTGTGTATTACAAGAAGAAAAGAGTGGGTTTTCTTATCTTTGCTTCTACCTTTAGATACTAACAAAGTAAAAATTCAATTTACGCTTTAGTCTGAGAAGGCCTTGGATATCCTGCTGCTTGGAAGGCTACTAGATATTTAGTAACAGGGGCCTCCAACATTGTGTTGGAGGTTTTAAAGGATAAAGTTTGTACTGCTCAGCATTTCAGAAGCTATACTAAAGTATTAAGATATCTAAGGAGCAGCTGAGTAGCTGCCAGTACTTCTGAAACCATCATTAAGCTGCAACAAGTGATTTAGACACCATTATACTTAATATTTTGCACTGGCCAACTATTTTCCTCATCAGTAATTGAAATTTGTTGCCAGAGGCAATTGTTCCCAGCTGTGCAAGATCTTCCTAGGAATCAGATACAGACAAAACTAAATCTGTGTTCAAAAAACATCTTCAGCCAACTAAATCTTCTACAGAATCTGCACTCGATTTCTAATTCCTACCAAAATCAATGAGTTGGAAAGAGAAGCTGAGGTGCACCCCTCATTAGGATAGTACAAACGTGACATCAACAGTAGCACATATAAAGAATCACTTCTACCTCTATAGTTATAACATTCCCAAGTATTCCTTTGAACTTCAAAAACAAAGAAAATTAAATATGAGAAATGTTAACTTATTGCTTATTCTTGCTAATGCTACTGGTTAGATATTAAGCAGAGTGAGAATTTTGTGCAGCAACTGTAGTTAAATAATTTATTTTTTAGTATGTGAATGAGTATATTTTAAAAAGAGCAGGTTTTTTTTATCTCAAGCCCACAGCGCAAGGGCACGTATTGCACAAGCACGCAATGAAATGTCTTTGGCATCTAAGGCTATTCACATTTGAACAAGTACAATATTGTCATTGTCTTCAGTTGAAATGCAGCTGATCTTTTGCTAGCATAGCATCTATTATGCAGATCCCAGTTATGTTTCTGTAGATTTGATTAGGCTTTTTATTCCAAATAATAGTGATAAAAAACTTAGCTTTCACATGTGAAAATCCTTCATTAATCAACCCTATTTTTTAATAATTCATTTGCTACTTACGTAAGTATTTACAGACTAAAAAGCAATGTTTTGGTTGATGGCGTTGTTTCACCCTTTGTGGAGAACCATTCCCCTGAGTCATGCAGTATTAATTCTGATATGCATGAATGCAACATTTTAAAAAATGATGTAACAACAAAAATAATTAATACTCTATGCCCCATTTGAATTGCCAGGGTGTCAAAATGTAACCAGTGAATGGAAAAAAAACCATTAATGAGAAGACTTCAACAAGCAACTGTGAGCCAAAGTCATTGTTCTCATTTATGTATCAGTTTGCATTACTCAAGCAGTACTAGGAAAAGAGAGATTTACCAGTGTAAACTAACAAATAAAAGCAGATATTAT
The DNA here is from genome assembly GCF_013368605.1 of Nyctibius grandis. Lineage (NCBI taxonomy): Eukaryota > Metazoa > Chordata > Aves > Nyctibiiformes > Nyctibiidae > Nyctibius > Nyctibius grandis. Next base: position 48,711,358 of record NC_090663.1, on the reverse strand, counting down.
AAAGATAGGAGTAATGGAGAAAATATATGCATTTAGAGGAGACTGAAAAATAGATGATGTATGTAGACTAGGACATAGAAGAAGGCTGATTCTTCTAGAAGAAAGTGATGGAAGTGGAAATGAGTGACTAGTACATTAGATGTGAGGATGTGATTATTGTCTGATCTACAGATATAAGAGATTGGAAAGAAACAGATAGTCCCAGCAATATTTAAGCAATTGAAAGACAGCATTTGAAATCAACTAAACGGCAATAGTCTACTGAACCTTCTGTAGACGCAAAATAAATGTTTTTTCTTAAGTAGGGTTAGTGAGAAGATTAGCAGGAAAGAAAAGAAATCTTATAGTTCCACTGTATGTTTAAACAGAAACTTGAATTAAGTGGACAGAATTGAAAATTAAAAAGTCTGATTTTCTACATCTCTGTACAGTCATGTAATTAATTTGACACTTCTGGAGACTTTTGAAGACCTTCACTTGCTTGTCTTATTGTCTTCATGTCAAAGAAATGTTGCATAGAAAACTTTCTGGGCTACAAGTCAATATATGTAGAGGCTTTTTTTTCTGTACTCTCCTAGGTGTCAATGTGTGTCTATTTGTAATGATAAAACCTCCTTCCCTGTCCTTTCTTTATTCCCATACCAATATTTTATGTAACCAACTATATGCTTCATTTTAGCACAGCGTTAATAAGATTCTTTAACCAGTTATCAACAGCTTCAGTTTCACAATCTTAATTTCACAATTAAGTATTAATACTTAAATGACATCAGTGATACTTACTTTACTTGTTGTTCCTTTACTGTCCATTGAATTCAATTTCTTTTTCTACCTCTAATTTTCGTCTGTCTTACATATGCACATGATGGTTTGGAAGAGAAAGTAACTAGTCTATTTAATTTATTGATTCACACTAATGCAACATCAATGCAAATTCCACAATCACAGATCCTTCCAGGTAGGAATAAATTCATCTCCCTCACAGTCATGACCCACTGTTATAGTTACTGATGCTGTTAAGAATGCTGATACATTTTCATATTCTTTCAAAATTACCTTTTCAGAAGCTAAATAAATAGGTGCAACCACCTGCACTAGACTGGAGAGGAAAAGATTGCAAGTAGCTCCACATTCCCTCTACTCCAAAAACTGTGTATTCTGAAAATTCATGGGGCGCTATATTTCACAAGAAGACTGAAGTTAGGTATTGCAATGACTGCTGTTAGATTTTCTACCACCTAATTTAACTTCTCAATAGCAAACTATATATTTGGGCTTTTAGGGCACAGGAAGCAGCTGAGAATATATGGACATGGATGTGCAGAAAGAGCCTTTACCCATCACCTCCCCTGCCCCCCAATAGCTGGCTAGACCAGTCCAGTTATAGTCTCAAGTAATTTAGCATAGCTCAGGTCTATGCTAATACTTGATCAAATAACCTAATCATAGGACTGAGCTGTATTCCAGGGTAAATTTGTCTCCTGTGGAAAATGCTACCTTTCAATTAAGAGGCTTCAGTGTTCATTGGAGCAAGCACTAGCGCCTGCACATGAATCAACCTGTTTCTTCCCTCTCCTTTCTCTTTGTTCCAGTGACTATTCATTACTTTGTGGTAGGGAAATTAATTAAATAGCTTCAGCCAAAGAAATTCAGAACAAGAGAGATGTGCCCCAGACTATCTGGTAACATTGCAATTAGGGCACTCTGCTGAGATGTAAAATGCTTTCATCAAAATTCAATCAGATATGGAAGAGACATTAACTGAGTTCCAGCTGAGCACCCTGTCAGCTCTGTAGCTGTGCTCTATGGCAGGAGTGGACACTTCTCCATGCATTTTTGCAAGCGATTCACATTGCTCTAAACACACCTGTGAGATCCTACCCTGGAGGTCTTATCTGTGAATCCACTGTCATTGAGATGCAGCATAGACAAAGAGCAGCTTTACTGTAGGCATTGCTCTTTGTCCTGAGCAGCAGAAATGTAGGCATTTCAGAGCTTGTCTGGGTGCTTTGATGCTATAAGTTCTGGTGACTTCATCCATTGTGTGCCAGCGCACCTTTCTGAGCTAGAGCAGGAGATGCAGTAATGTTCTCTCTCACAGTACACTGCAGTGTGCTGGGCATCATCCTCCTCCCAGGACAGAAGAGTGACTCAACACACTCTCTGTGACTCAATGACTCACCGCATGACATACCACTGTAGACTGCTGTGGATGTAGTTTATCTAGACTTCAGTAAGGCATTCGACACTGTCTCCCACAGCATCCTCCTGGACAAACTGGCTGCCCGGGGCTTGGATGGGTGGACTCTTCAATGGGTTAAAAACTGGCTGGATGGCCGAGCCCAGAGAGTGGTGGTGAATGGGGCAAAGTCCAACTGGTGGCCGGTCACTAGAGGTGTTCCCCAAGGCTCAGTTCTGGGGCCGGTGCTGTTCAATATCTTTATAGATGATCTAGACGTAGGGATTGAGTGCACCCTCAGTAAATTTGCAGATGACACCAAGCTGGGTGGGAGTGTCGATCTGCTGGAGGGTAGGAAGGCCCTACAGAGGGATTTGGACAGGTTAGATAGATGGGCCGAGACCAACGGCACGAGGTTCAACAAGAACAAGTGCCGGGTCTTACACTTGGGCCACAACAACCCCATGCAGCTCTACAGGCTGGGGGAAGAGTGGTTCGAAAGCGGCCCAGTGGAAAGAGACCTGGGGGTGCTGATCGACAGCTGGCTAAACATGAGCCAGCAGTGTGCCCAGGTGGCCAAGAAGGCCAATGGCATCCTGGCCTCTATTAGGAATAGTGTAGCCAGCTGGTCTAGGGAAGTGATCGTCCCTCTGTACTCGGCACTGGTGAGGCCGCGTCTTGAGTACTGTGTTCAGTTCTGGGCCCCGCACTTCAAGAAAGATGTTGAGGTGTTGGAGTGAGTCCAGAGGAGGGCGACCAAGCTGGTGAAGGGTCTGGAGGGTCTGACCTACGAGGAACGGCTGAGGGAGCTGGGGTTGTTTAGCCTGGAGAAGAGGAGGCTCAGAGGTGACCTTATTGCAGTCTACAACTACCTGAAGGGAGGTTGTAGTGAAGTGGGAGTTGGCCTCTTCTCCCGGGCAACTAGGGATAGGACAAGAGGGCACAGCCTCAAGCTTGGCCAGGGGAGGTTCAGGTTGGATATCAGGAAGAATTTCTTTACAGAAAGGGTTATTAGACATTGGAATGGGCTGCCCAGGGAGGTGGTGGAGTCACCATCTCTGGATGTGTTTAAGAAAAGACTGGACATGGCACTTAGTGCCATGGTCTAGTTGACAGGGTGGTGTAAGGGCAACGGTTGGACTCGATGATCCCTGAGGTCTCTTCCAACCTGGTTGATTCTGTGATTCTGTGATTCATTTGACAAGTTACGTGCCTGAAAGTCAAGACAGTGTAGCCAAGTTCAATCGGTAATCTTACACTTTGCATTGCCATTATATTTGATATTATTTATCTATTTTGGGGAAAATTAATCATTCTGTATCTCAGCAGGATATCAAGCAGGGATGTATACCTGACATATGTGAACCAGATAAAACTCTTCTGCCAGAAAATTCAAACCAGCTTGTCTTCAGTCTGCATCAAACAGATTTATCAAGTCTCATTATTTTTTAAAAGGGAAAGAAAAATTAGGTCAGAAACTATGACATCTAGTCAGAACAATCAGCATATTCACTGTAAAATGCATCTGTGAAAGCATAAGCAAATCACGGTCTGAGGAGGAGAAATAGGATATTCTAAACTGATTAAGTCTGCATAAGTCTGTTTAATGCACTGGTGCCCTGACAGTTTGCAGATCCTCCGTTTTCCTTGATGTTTAACAGCTTTATATTTTAAAAATCTGAATAAAATACATTAAAACTTTCCAGAAAGGACTAACTCATAGGGTTGCTTTTTTCAGTTTCTCTCTTAAGGACTCTTTTCACGTCAGTGTGCTTTCATGCTTGTCAGTACATGACTATCTGAAGGGCTCCTGCAATGCTGAAAGTGACAAACATATATCTCCATAACTAAACCTCAGTGCTGTCTGGAATCTATCATTCCTTTTCCCATCTATCAGTTTTGTGGCCTATGCCTTAGCAAGACTTTGAAAACCACACCTTGGCTCTCTGCACCGGGGGACTTGCAAGAAGTTTCTACTGAACTTACATCATTCAAATGAAATGGAAGTGAACCAATTGGTAACCATTTAGATTATACACAAATACATTATGATGTTTTATAGATATTTTTCTGGATACTGTTCTATAGATCTTGTCAACCAGACTTTGACAGCATCCAGCTACATAATGGAGAACTATATCAAAGTAAAATGTAAATAAGAAGCAGGTTGATCAGCTGTGAGGATTTTGTATTTTATCACTAGTCCTTTACTCCCGACAAGAGTGCATCTTTATTAGAGCCTATATAAACCAACACCAAAAGGAAATCTGCTCATTGTTATCAGGAACCTGTGATGTTCTGCTGCAAGTTTTCTTTCTATACTTTAGTTCTCTTTTCTTTAACAGCCTTTTGCTTTTTGTGTTTTGTTTTGTTGTTCTTTTCTGTAGACTACCCTTTTCCCTTATGAGAATTTTTACAAACTATCATCTTTCACATAGACTTACAGAAAGGATCAAAATAGAACCTTCCATAGGAAACCTGTTTATACTGCTTCATTTAATTTAAACTAATATCATTGGCTTACAGACGATACGCTTTTTACTTTGCAGACTAAAAACAGCTCCAAACTTTTCCAAGCCTAAATTGCACACTGAATACGGTCCAGGATAGATGAGTAATTGCACAACTCCATGTTTCAGAAAATGTCCAATTTTAGACAGTGATGAAGAACACTAAATATTACTTGAAGATCCATGAAAAGCAAGGTAGAGTCAAAGGCAAAAATATTATTTCAAACTTTTTTTCAAATGGTAGGTATCTCCCAAACAAGATCACAATGAAAAATAACCACAAAGAGGGTAATCAATTATATAATTCCTAAATGTCCTTATGCAGGTGTTACACATTTGCATTTGAGCTGCATTACGTATCCAGAAATACATGCAGTCACCATCACCTTAAAGGATCAAAAGTCCAATATGTAAGAACTTTTTGAAAGACATAAAAGCTAAACTTTGTTAGTGGAATAAACAATGCATATGCAGGCTCATGATGCTGTATACAATATTGAGTGTTTAGATATGGTAATATTTAAAATAACAATAATAATTTAAAAAATATTTATTCTGCCTCTATAAGCCTCTAATATAGTTCTTTATAAGTAAGAACTTCACAAGGACTGTATCTCTAGACATCAACATGCCTAGAATTACCCCATACTAGGAATGACAATTTGACTAGTTAATATCAGTGCAGTGGAAAGAGCGTTAATATCATAGTTAACAGTCTTGAAGAAAAATAGACCATTAATCTCTTCAGTAATTTACTCTAATCTACTCTGTGCTTATTAGTAGCTAGGACTAATTGTCCCATGTTAACAGGTCTTACTGAGAGCCATGTCTTTGAGTGAGGAAAGCTTTCTTAACAGTCTAATTCTTATTTATCTATCTTCAAGCATTTCATTAATATTTAAATTTCATGTTTCAGAGGTTTTTCAAAGTCATCATACACACATTTAAATACAAAGCAATCAGAAGACATCATTTCACAGAACTGAGCCACACTTAATATGTGAGGTGTCAGTTTGAAATGTTAGACTAGAAAGTTATATTTTAATGAGGCTTAAGACCAAATTTATCAAGAACTTCAAATGTAAGTTTCAGCACTTTTTTGAATTGCTGTCTTAATCTTTTGCCAGACCAATAATATATGCATTATTGTAGTAAATCTTCTGAGAGTCTTTTATAATCCGTCTCATTCAGAGAGTAAGTCTTGTTTCCTATGATTTTCATTTTCCAGGAAGAATGAGGGACGTCTTAAGACAACTCAGGATTAAGAAGATGCAAGTTAAAAAAGGGAAGAATACTTCTGTGAAGGCTGAATTCCAATACCATCTATTTTTGAAGCTCTTTGAAACTGGAGAAGTTAAGCAGTGCTGGCAATCAGGCTCTGCCTTAAAACCACATGAAAACTACAAATAAAACACAGTGCTAAAGGAGACTGGGTAGGAGAAGCTGCAGGCCTTAAAGAAAGACTTAATGGAACTTTCTGCTATGTTGCACAGAATGTTATATAACTGAGCCACAAATCTGATTTATATTTCTAAATAGAGGTAAAAAAGTTGTATAGACTCATTTCTAGAGTAGTGTTCTAAGCGGCTGTGCCTCTTGTGAGAGGGAATTTGTGACAACACTAGCAACTGGTTTATGATTCCCTTCCTTTAGATTGCCTGCTTAAAGCTGATAACTACACAGAATCACAGAATGGTTAAGGGTTGGAAGGGACCTCTGGAGATCATCTAGTCCAACCCCCTGCCAAAGTAGGTTCACCTAGAGCATGTTGCACAGGGTCGCGTCCAGGCGAGTTTTGAATATCTCCAGAGAACGAGACACCACAACCTCCCTGGGCAGCCTGTTCCAGTGCTCTGTCACCCTCAAAGAAGTTCTTCTTCATATTCAGATGAAATATGAGGGATTACTTTCAAGTGCAAATTACTATCAAGAAGTCCATTTAGGACAGTTGTCTTGTTAAAAAGCACCAAGCACAATTCTATAACACAAATTAGACATTAATAGCAGAATCCCTTTTAATAACTCTTCACACTGGGAATAAACCAAATCAACATACGTGCTTCAGTCAGAAAAAAATGTTTCTTGTCTGTGGCTCTGAAGTACTTTCTTAGAAAGTCCCTCTGACGTATGACATACAGCACAAGAAGCAGCCTTATTCCATAATGCAATTTAGCTTGAAAAAGATGATTCTCTGGGCAGGGAAATGCATAGCTATGCTTCAGGCGTTGCAGGCCAGTGTGTAAGCTTCCTGCCCAGAACCATACAAAGGGGCTGCAGCTGGCTCCTGCCATCCTTCCACCCGGTGCCCTTTCTTATCTTGCACCCCTTAACAGAGCTCTTATGAATGACTGAGTGTAGAGGGGTTTTTGGAGCAGAATGGTCATGTAATGAGCCAGAAGTATGAGAGTATGGAGTGAGGGCCTAGCTGTGTGACAAGATTCATGTAGCTAGTGTCAACAAGCCGACCTTGGAGAGAAGAGATGAGGAAAAACAGCAGTTGAGCAAACAAGAATTGAGGGAGTAGCCGGTGGGAGCCGAACACGGAGGAGAAGAAACAAGAACTGATGAAGCCAATTAAGAAAGGACCAGTGGCAGAGCAGTGACCAATCAACACATCAAAGAAGAGTATGTTTCGTAATATTAACCAATAGCAATGCACATGCTTACAGCCAGGGAAAGTACAAAATGTATAAAAGGGACAGCTTATGCTTAATAAAGTGTCTTCACTTTGATTCACATTGGATTGTGTGGAGGCGTGTTCCTTCTCCTCAACTGAGGACGTTCTTGCTAACGATACAAAGGGAAACAAGTTCCTTTACATTTAAGTCCTAAGTTTGAGGCTCAGAACTATTCTACATTAGTAAATAAAATCACAAAAATCACAGAATCACAGAATGTTAGGGATTGGAAGGGACCTCGAAAGATCATCTAGTCCAATCCCCCTGCTGGAGCAGGATTACCTAGATCATATCACACAGGAATGCGTCCAGGCGGGTTTTGAATGTCTGCAGAGAAGGAGACTCCACAACCTCTCTGGGCAGCCTGTTCCAATGTTCGGTTACCCTCACTGTAAAGAAGTTTTTCCTCATATTTATGTGGAACCTCCTGTGTTCCAGCTTGTACCCATTGCCCCTTGTCCTGTCAAGGGATGTCACTGAGAAGAGCCTGGCTTTATCCTCATGACACTTGCCCTTTACATATTTATAAACATTAATGAGGTCACCCCTCAGTCTCCTCTTCTCTAAGCTAAAGAGACCCAGCTCCCTCAGCCTCTCCTCATAAGGGAGATGTTCCACTCCCTTAATCATCTTTGTGGCTCTGCGCTGGACTCTCTCTAGCAGTTCCCTTTCCTTCTTGAACTGAGGAGCCCAGAACTGGACACTATATTCCAGATGCGGCCTCACCAGGGCAGAGTAGAGGGGGAGGAGAACCTCTCTTGACCTGCTAACCACACCCCTTCTAATCCACCCCAGGATGCCACTGGCCTTCTTGGCCACAAGGGCACACTGCTGGCTCATGGTCATCCTGCTGTCCACTAGGACCCCCAGGTCCCTTTCCCCTACACTGCTCTCCAACAGGTCTGTCCCCAACTTGTACTCATACATGGGGTTGTTCTTGCCCAGATGCAGGACTTTACACTTGTCCTTCTTATATTTCATTAAATTTCTCCCTGCCCAACTCTTCAGCCTGTCTAGGTCTCTCTGAATGGCAGCACAGCCTTCTGGTGTGTCAGCCACTCCTCCCAGTTTTGTGTCATCAGCAAACTTGCTGACAGTGCACTCTATTCCCTCATCCAAGTCATTAATGATTATATTGAATAGAACTGGTCCCAGTATCGACCCTTGAGGGACTCCGCTAGACACAGGCCTCCAACTGGACTTTGTCCCATTGACCACCACTCTCTGGCTTCTTTCCTTCAGCCAGTTCACAATCCACCTCACTACCTGATCATCCAGACCACACTTCCTCAGTTTAGCTGCGAGGATGCTGTGGGAGACCGTGTCAAACGCTTTTCTGAAATCAAGATAGACCACATCCACAGCTTTACCATCATCTATCCACCGGGTTATGTCCTCATAAAAGGCTATCAAGTTGGTTAAGCATGACTTCCCCTTGGTGAAGCCATGCTGCGTGCCCCTAATGATCCCCCTATCCTCGATGTGCCTAGAGACAGCACCAAAGACAAGTTGTTCCATTACCTTTCCAGGGATGGAGGTGAGGCTGACCTGTCTATAGTTACCCGGGTCCTTCTTCTTGCCCTTTTTGAAGACTGGAGTGACATTCGCTTTCCTCCAGTCCTCAGGCACCTCTCCCGTTGCCCACGACTTAGCAAAGATGATGGAGAGTGGCCTAGCAATGACTTCCGCCAGCTCCTTCAGCACCCGCGGGTGCATCCCATCAGGGCCCATGGATTTATGGATGTCCAGATTGTTTAATTGGTCCCTGACCCAGCCCTCATCAACCAAGACAGATTCCTCCTCTATCCTGACTTCTTCTGTGGCCGCAGGGGTCCGGGGCTCCTCAGGACAGGCGCCAGCAGTATAGACAGAGGCAAAGAAGGCATTCAGTAACTCCGCCTTCTTTTTATCCTCTGTCTCCAGGGCCCCCACCTCATTCATCAGTGGGCCTACATTGCCTCTAGTGTTGGTTTTACCTGCAATGTATTTGAAGAAGCCCCTTCTGTTGTCCTTGAGCTCTCTTGCAAGGTTTAATTCCAAGGAGGCCTTAGCTTTCCTAGTTGCCTCCCTACATCCTCTGACAACAGACTTATATTCCTCCCAAGTGGCCAGCCCCTCCTTCCATGATCTGTACACCCTCTTCTTCCACTTGAGTTTGCCCAGCAGTTCCCTGTTTAACCATGCAGGTCTCCTGGTACCCTTCTTTGACTTCCTACCTGCTGGGATGCTCTGATCTTGAGCTCGGAAGAAGCAGTCCTTGAATGCTAACCAACTATCTTGGGCCCCCTTACCTTCTAGTACCGTGTCCCATGGGAATTCCCCTAGCAATTGCTTGAAAAGGCCAAAGTTGGCCCTCCTGAAGTCCAGGGATGTGATTCTGCTAGCTATTCTGTTCCTGCCACATGAGATCCTGAACTCTACCATCTCATGGTCACTACAATCAAGGCTGCCCTCAACCTTCACCGCTTCAACCAGACCCTCCTTGTTAGTGAGAACAAGATCCAGCAACACTCCTCTCCTAGTTGGCTCATCCACCATTTGCATCAGAAAGTTATCATCAATGCACTGGAGGAACCTCCTGGACTGAGGATGGCTGGCTGAGTAGGCCTCCCAGCAAATATCAGGGTAGTCGAAGTCCCCCATGACAACCAGGCTCTGTAATTGCGAGACTGCTCTCAGCTGCCTGTAGAAGGCCTCATCACCCTCCTCATCCTGATCCGGTGGCCTGTAATAGACACCCACAACAGTATCACCCCTGCCAGCCTGCCCCTTAATTCGCACCCACAAACTCTCAACTCGCTCCTGATCCGCCCCTGGACAGAACTCAATACATTCTAGCTGCTCACTCACATAAAGAGCAACTCCACCACCTCTCCTTAGTGGCCTGTCTTTCCTGAAGAGGACATAGCCATCGATGACCACATTCCAGTCATACGAGGTGTCCCACCAAGTCTCTGTAATTGCCACTAGATCATAACCCCCTGACAGAACACGGATTTCTAACTCCTCCTGTTTATTCCCCATGCTGCGTGCATTGGTGTACAGGCATTTCAGGGAGCGAGCTGAGCACACCGATTTCACCCCAGGGGGATGGGAGGCCTCCTGGTCTACCTCAACACTAGAGCGTTGCCCCAGTGGTGCAAGCCCAGCTACAACCCCATCCCCCTTCAAATCTAGTTTAAAGCTCTCCGAATGAGCCCTGCTAATTCCTGTCCCAGAACCCTTTTGCCCTTATGACATAAACCTTTCCCATGTATTACCGTCACGCCTGGTGTCTTATAAAAACAGCCATTATCGAAGAACCCAAAGCCCTGCCTATAGCACCAGTCTCATAGCCAGGCATTAATAGAGAGAATCCTACTATTCCATCCCACGTCATCACCCAAAAATGGAAGGAGGGAGGAGAAAACAGCTTGTGCCCCAGACTCTTTCACCAACCGTCCTAGGGCCTTGTAGTCTTTCTTCATCCCCCTCAGACTATGGGATGCAGCTTCTTCCCCACCTGTCTGGAAGATCAGCAGGGGGCAGTAGTCTGTGGCCTGCACCAGGTTGGGGAGTTTCCTGGTGATATCCCTGATTCGGGCTCCAGGCAGGCTGCAGACCTCCCTGTGATTGGGGTCAGCTCTGCATATTGGGCCCTCAGATCCCTTTAGGAAGGAGTCTCCAACCACTAAAACTCTTCTCTTCTTCCTTGTGGAGGAGGTAGCTATACGCCCGTCAGGTTTTTCTGACTGTGGTGGGACCTCTGATATAGGTTGCCTCTCCACCACATCCCCATTGGACTGGCTGTATTCCACCAGGTCATATCTATTTCTCAGAGGCACCTGTGGAGGTGAGGTAGGCAAGGAGGGCACTCGCCTTTTGCCACGGCCATAAACTTGCCTCCACCCACTCCTTTCCTCTAAGTTATTGTTTTCCACCTGAGAGGGGCAGAGTACAGGGGTCCCTCGATCCTGGGAGCTCTCTGGCAGGTGCTCCCATTTTTGTTGCAGGGAAGGCAGAGCCTGGCTCCACCAGTCTATCTCCATTTCAGCCTCCCGAATGCTCCTAAGCCTTTCTACTTCGGCTTGAAGCCTTTCAACCTGGCTTTGCAGCTGTGCCTCTTGGCCGAGCAGATCATCTACCTGCTCACAGCGCACACAGCCCCCTGTCACCACAGAGACGCTGCAGCATTCCCTGCAGCCTGCGACCTGCACCATCGCCTCCTTCCGTGGGAGCTCTGTCTGGGTTCCCACATCCATTTTGGTCTTCTTTCGCCGGGTGGAGACCGTTGTTCTTTCACTGAGCTGGGAAATACCTGTTGGTGACACCCCTGGTTCACAGCTCCTTGGTGCCTTCCTCGCCTTGTGCACTGGGTGTTAACTATAAATGGCATGCAATTTTAAAAAGAGTTGGTTGTCAGACTTAAGTTATTCAGAGCCCTGTGCCAGGCCATTAAATCCTCTGGAACTGTAATGTTCTACTACAGGACAACTGTGATTTCTTTGCCGTGGTGGTTTTTTTTCCCCATCATTGAACAATAACATTTGAACAAGTTCTTTCTGTATCTGACAAATATCCCATTTTATGATTTCTCTTACAATTTCTGCACACACAAACCTGAACTCCCAGGGGACTCCATGAAAGTTTATTTCCATTAACTTAGACTCACAGTGACAAAATGTAATTTTTTAATGTTATATTTAAAATGATACTAATATATATATGGTGTGGGAGACAGCCTTCTGTAGCTGTTCTTTTTTCAGTACTTCAATGTCAATGATTGTATGCTATTGCTACAGCTACTGATGTGCGTTTGAATACTTCAGAAGGAACATTGTATGTTAGCTCAGTTTCAAAGACATTGCTGAATAGGTGCTTACATACAGTCCCCCCCCCAACCCCTGAGATTACTGGAAATATTATTAAATTGTCCCATACATATTTGTGTAAAATATAGATGATCTTTTGTTTTATTTATAGAAGTGTCATCTTCATCCACTGAAAGATGAAAGAAAACAACCACTCTCATTATTGCAAGTGAAAACTATGCGCTAGAATACCAGAAATTAGAAAAAATACAGCGCACATCAAAGAGAACAAAGGGGAAATACAAAAACGAAGCACAATGAAGTAGTGAAATACTAAGTAGGGCATGTAAGACACAAGTGGAGATGAAACTAGTTTGGTTGACTCCTTATGTGGTATCCTGAAAACTGAAAAAAAGGACAATGAAGGGAGACCTGTGGTAACTTCAGAGATAATTTCTTGAAAGGAGGCAAATATCTGAAAGAAGTGATTGCTTACAAAGGCAGCATGAACCACTTGATAGCTTAAAAAAGATGTGTCAATCACTGTCAGCAGAGAACAAGGTTTAAGAATACAGTTCTTTAACAAATAATACCAAAAGAAAACAGAGCGAGTACACAAAAGAGAGGCTACATCCAAATTAAAGTATCTGTTTGGGAGATCACAGACCTAGAAAATAAAAATGGAAGGGACCTCAAGATGCTGTCTAAGCCATTGCTCGGTCTAAAGATATGATCCGCTAAATCAAAACTGTTCCCGAGAGATAGCTTTTTATTCTCCTCTTAAAAGTGTCTGAGAATCCTGAGGTATGAGAAAAGCTGTCATAGAAAATAAACAGACAAGAACTCTATGCCATTGCAACACAGTCTGCTCAATAACATCCCAACAAATTACAAAAGCTGTTACGAGAAGTAAGGCTTAAATTTGAGAAGGACTAAGGAAAACTTACCCACGTGCTTTTTACAATAACGTTTCCTAGTATTCTTTTTTCTTTAAGCTTTTTATTTTAAATATAATTATCCTATAAGAACATTTGTTTTCTTAAAAGTAGCACACCACAAATAAGATTCCTAAAAGAGATATTAACAAAGATGTTTTTACTATTTTTTCATATACTTTTATTATTTATTTGTTAATTTTAATAATATATTGACATACTGGAATTCCACTCAAGGATGACTTTCCTTACAAGACCACTTTGAATTCCTCTAGTCTGTCGAGGATGAAATTGACTTGTGAGCCATTCCTTTTCTTTTTTTACAACATTATTTACTGTTGTAGAGGTGTTTTTTATCAGAAAAGAAGTATTTGTATATCATGACCATTACTTGAAGCTGATATTTCTTTATGCTTATTTGCAGGCTGTCAAGATATTTTCTGATACCAAAGCTGTATTTTGATGTAAAAATGGCAATTTCAAATAATAGGCAAACTATATTACTTGAGTTTATAACATATCCTTTGAACTATTTAAATTGTGGGTTCAGCTTGCAGGTGTCCTTCTTTGTGTTTTGTGTTGTCAGATTCACCATCTCACTTTCTAGCACATCAATTTTATTGTAAACAAACCTATGCATTTGAAGATATCACATTTTGAGTATTATCAGATTGAAGCAGGAGGAAAAAGAAGAGTTACTATGTTTTCAGTGGAAACTATTCATTGAAAATTCAGCATATTTCTCTTAGAAATTAGTTCTAAGTCTCCAAAAAACCCAACCCAAAGATAGATTTTTCAAGTCAAAATCTCTTAGGTATCTGGCTCAAACACTGAGTGTAACTTCGGTTGTTTATTGTTGATTTCAATGTTACACCTTGATGCTCTAACAAAACAAAGGACAAAACACATATGGAATACTGGTAGGAAGGTGTCTTGGGGATGCACTTGTTTGTCTTTTAGTTGAGTTTACAGTAATTGCCACTTATTGTCTATTGGCTGGAATTGATATCATCCTGTTTTAGCACTATAGGAACTTAATAAGTTTATATACACTTATTAAACTAATACTGGGACATTTAGTTGCCTGCCTTTAAAAAAAGTAGGCACCGAGCTGTCATGCAACCCCCTCCTTCACCTTTGAATCATGAATTTGTGGAGAAATTTAGAATTTTCTTGAATTCAAGAGAGGACAGTTTAAGAATCAATGTTTTGAGTTTTATATGAGTAAAGAATTTCACAGAGTGAGAAATCTACACTACAGATTTTGCAAATGAAAGATCTAATAATATAACAATAGAGTTGGATTAAAGCAAAAGAAAAAGTAATTTATGAGAAAAGGACGGAGATGTAATAAATAATAGCAGTTGGGTGAGAAACTATAAGACGACTAATGAAAAAAAAACAGAAATGGAAAGCAGTAAGAGATAAAAGAACTGAAAATGCACAGGTAGATGGTTAAGGACTTCAGATAAAAATGTAGGTGTACCTGGGGGAATGGTGACAAATAAAACACCTGCTTCACGCTTCTCAAGATCTTTACTGGAGGAAGGTGCCATGTTAGTTATAAGATCTGTATTTATTAAGATAACTGAAATAGAGAAGCCTTAAGAAAGAACTGCCCTGCTGATGCGCAGGTTGCTTGTTGTTGTTTCTCCCAATATGTAATGCTGGTGAAGAGGCGTTGTAGAGTGTTCCTAACATGAGAATTCAGCAGAAAATCCTGTCCTTCAAAGTTTTTTGAATCTGTAGATATTTATGTTACAGAATGCTCCCTTTCTCATTTTACCACTTAGCTGAATAGTAAAGTTCCACCTTCCTACTGATGGGATCAGTGCTACAGATCAGCTCTTGAGAGAAAAGGCTGCATGAAGGGAGAAGGAATCAGTCCCTGTGTCATCTGAAGCTTTTTTCCTTGTTCTCCAGTGCAATACTAATGTTAATCAGAGCGAGAATACTGAAGGCCCTAAGGACAGAGTGGAGATGATGGGAGGGAACTCATAGATCTGTTCTCGCCTTTATTCAGAGAGGCTGTATGCACCTCAGGCTCTGAAAACCCATGAGGGCTGACTGATTACAGAACATTTTCTCAGATTAAATACTGTACTTAAAGTACCATGACAATTAATACAAACACAACTGAGAATATGGACTCAGCTGGGCATAGGAAGCCATGGTTTCCAAAGCACTTGCTGATTTTGTAACAGCTGACTTGAAAGTCCAGCTGTGATATGCAACTATTATGCATTATAGTTATTTGAAAGGAAATACACTAAAAATGAAAAGAAAACGCTAATGAGCTGTTTTGCTCATCGTTACATTTTGTTGTACCATATACTGGCAGCCTTCTCAAGGATTATGGTTGTATGTCTTTCAGAATAGTAAATACTGTTTTATTTGCTATGTGGGTCAGAAAGGAAACCCCCATGAATACAAAGATTGTGTTTGATACAGAAGTGTGGGTAAGCGTTGTTGTAGCTCTTTTGTATTATGAAAGACAAAAATTATTGGGGAAATAATTGAATTTGGTGGAAAGCAAAAAATTTTCTCCAGTTTTAAAACTATTTACTCACAACTTCCTTAACCACTGCATTACTGCAGGAACCAGAAAAGAAACTTGACCAATTTTCTTCACCTTTTAAATAACCATAGGAAGCAAAAGCTAATGATGGCTGGAATGATCAAGTATAACTACATACACCCAGAAAAAAAAAAAAGAAGTGTGTTTTGAGTGGCTTTTTAAATTAGCTGTTGGTTGATTGGCTTGATATGAGATGATAATTTAAACCACCCAAGACCGCTGTCTGAACATACTAGCATAGTTAGTGACTCCTGGAAATACTGACAGTTGAGTCAGAAAGAGAATACCCTCCTGTCATGAGGTTGTACTAGCAAAGATATGCTATATCTTCTTTCCCTGCCCTTCTTTCCACTCTTCTAAGTAGATTGGTTTCAGTGAATTATCTCTGTTCACACCACTGCAGTGAGGGGTGAATCCAGTTTGCACTGAGAATAAGGGAAGACCTTGCATGTTCCCTAGAAAAGTGTTGCCTTTACTTTTTAAGTTCTGTTTTTCTTAATGGAGAATGATCAGCCATGAGAACTGAGAACAACTTCATTTGAGCATTACCTAAAGTAATGAAAAATTGTCATTCTTTACTCAGTGGTATAATATGCCTTCAAATTTCAAAGGAAATTATAATGAAAGCACAGTAAGTAATCACTGAGTTTATGACTGCTTTTGAAATATCAGTGACAAGTGGTTTATTTCCACAAAAGGCTGTTAAAATGTGATTGTAATATACTTTTGAATGTTTGAAAAAGACAGAAGTAGTTATTATTTGCCATTATTTTGAATGTATTTTTCAGTGCATACAATTTTCATGTTATATCCATGGAAATAGATTGGAATCGTATATAAACTGACTTCCACCATATTTTTGTCTGCTGACAGAGATATGTTATCAGTTTTTGAAGCTAAATTGGGAAATCAAACCTGCAGTTTCCTTTATATATTGGCCTTATATTTATTTTCGTTATTAATAATGTACTTTTCATACGTATATTCTATTTTCTTTTGGAATTATACCTTAAAATTGAGATACTGTCATTTAGAAGAACATAGAAAAGAAATTGGCAATAGTTTTATTGAAGCAGATAAAGTTGGCAATAATAATCAGATTTTTATAAGGCATTAGTAATGCAGAATTATCAGTTCTCTTAATAGAATCCTAACTTTTCCACAGCATTATTTTGAACTGTTGTGAACTTTAATTCTGAACTTTCAAACTTCAAGCCAGACCTCACTCCACACTTCCTAGCAACATAGATAACATTTAATTTTGCCATGTACTGAATTTGACTGGGGTGGAGTTAATTTTCTTCACGGCAGCCTGTATGGTGATATGTTTTGAATTTTTGACTAAAGCAGTGTTGATAACTTAGCTATTGCTGATCAGTGCTTGCACAGCATCAAGGCCTTTTCTTTTTCCCACTCTGCCTCCCTCAGAGGAGTAGACTGGGAGTGGACATGGGACAGGAGAGTTGACCCAAGTTGACTAAAGGGATGTGCCATACCATATGACATTGTGCTCAGCAATAAAAGCTCAAGGAAAGGAGGAGTAAGGGGGAATGTTTGTGGTTATGGCTTTCATCTTCCCAAGTAACCATTACACATGCTAAAGTCTTGCTTTCCAGCAGTTGGCTGGACCTCGGCCTGCCAAAGACAAATAGTGAATAACTTCCTTAATTTGCTCTGTTTGTGCACGTGGCTTTGCTTCACTTTATTAAACTGTCTTTATCTCGACCCATGAGTTTTTCTCACTTTCGCCCTTCCGATTCTCTCCTCCATTCAGCTGTGGGGGGAGTGAGCAAGCAGGTGGGTGAGAACTTATCTGCCAACCTAACATATGCAATTAGTCTGATTATAATGGGGGGAAGTAGAAAAGCAGGGCTTCCCATTTAGACAGTAAGAATTTCAGAGATGTTTTTGTGGGATGAGTTGTGGGGCACTGTAGAAGTTAGTAAGGCTTCAGCTGGGCTGCAGATAGGAAAAGGGGAGTATAAAGGTTTTTTTCTGTGGGTTTCAAAAGCTGATGTTAGTGATAGGTAAGGACAGTGGAGGTTGAGAGAAACTAGGATCAGGGGCTGGGAACTTAGGGGAGACAGGGTTTGAAGACAAGACAGTGGAAGAAGACACAGGAGTTTGGCTCTGCCACTTACCGCAAGCTTTCTTGCGAGTCCATCAGGAACAACATCAGCAGCAACAGAGACTCCTGCATGGAAAAACAACAAGTGATTGTCTGGGTTACACTCACTGCTAAAGGAAGTAGCTCCCACCTCCTCTAGCACAGGCAAAACAGGCACTGTCAACCGAGGTAGTTATTTACTTTGCATATGGCTAATACTAACCTGCTCTAGATAAATTCAGTTTATCCCATTTGTGAAAATGATTTTTTTTTTTAATATTACAGTCCAAGACTTAGCTAAGCAGAAGAGAGAAATAAAACTTGGTTTTTGCCTCCTCCCTTCCCTTAATACTGAGAAATGATTCATCAGAAGAAAAGGTGTGAAAACTTACTGGGGTTTCCAGGTAGATTTTGTTTGTGGGATTTTTTATTACAGCTACCCTGCTTTGCACAGATGCACATTGAAAACAGATAGGAGAAAGTATAATTACGAAAAAAAACCACTACCCAAATCTCAAGCAAAAGAAGCCCTCTAAACCATGAAAAAATCAAGAGAGTATCATTTCTCTGAATTAGGGAAACTGAGACTTGAATGTATGTAACTCACAGACAAATAAAAGGTCTGAACCAAGCTATGAGGTGTTCCACCATAGTCATTCTCATTTTTAAAATGGGGAAAAATCCTGAAAGCTTTGGTTTCATCCATAAAATTTTTAATAATATTATTTTTTCCGAAGTATTTTTACCATATGATATTATATAATTTTAGCATTTTTTAGCAGCAAGTGCAATTTACAACATTCAAAAAATGTAATGATCCACATTTCTAGCAAGATGCTAATGAGGAACACTGCCAGGGAAAGGAAGAAAAAAAAGGATGTTAAAGGTAGGTAGGCAGCCTCTTGCAAGGGTAGCCTGCATTGAAATTACTAGATTTCAGTTAAACTTTTGTGGATATTATTTCTGGTTTTGCTTTTTTGTCCTATTCCCTTGGTGATACTTTTTACAGTAGGCAGACATGCATACTCACAGTGCATTGAAATAAGCTTGTAACCTGCCTTCCAAAATACATACTTTACTGTATGTTTCAAATGGTAGGCACCACTTTTTTTGTAAAGCCTAGGAAAAATATCAGTAAATTCAAATATGGCTTGACATAAATTATATTTAAATCTCATGAAAATTTAGGTCTCCACTGCTCTGAATGTCATCTCTGTATACAGAGCACATTCTTGGCCAGATATACAGCAAAGATCTAGGTTGCCTAATTTAGCTGCTTCATACATAAAACATAGGTGGTTGGCTCTAGCACACTGATTAGAAGTATATGACTTAAGGTCTCTCCATATAATTCAAGTTTGGATGGGTTTAAAACTGTCCTGGCCATATTGGCCAGACATGAGCTCTTTCTTGATAGTTACAGAGCTGTTAGCAAAGAGTTCAACCTAATGTACTTTGCCTTCGTTAAAATTTCCTTAATCAGAAAGACCTCTCATCATAACTCACAGCAAGAGGATACATAGATTAATGCAAAGCAAGCAAATGATCTTCTGGAAGTACCTCCTGCCTTATTTTGTGATTTGATATGTATCTAAAATACTCTCCTTCTGCACTGAAGTAATTTTTATTTGGGAGAGATTTGATTCTACTTTCCTGCATATAGTACTTTATGTTTGTCTTTAGTCCTTACTGAATTTTATTTTATTGTTTTCAGTCTGGTTCTCTGGTCTATCAATAACATTGTGAATTCTAATCCTGTCCTCCAAAGTGTTTGCAAACATTCCCATTGGACTTTATAAGGAAACACTTTATTCCATAATGAAAAGCTTTAATGGAGATGTTTACCACTATCTTTTCCAGTACTGACCACTGCAAAGCTCCCTTAATGCATTCTGAGAGTAAGTCATAAATCAATAAAGTCAGTGTTAAAAAAGTAGTGGTTCTTAAGATATCACATCTACAGCTTTCCCCACTGTTAACTAAGTCGGTTCTTAGTGAAAAGAAAAAAAAAAAAAAGAATTTACTGGTTTGACTTGACTTCTTCCTAATAAATTAACACTGGCCATTTCTTAACATCTTGTTATTGTAGCCAATCAAGTTCTACTTTGCTTATAGCATCTCTTTAATCCAAGTAACTTCACAGGAAATTATGATATGTTCACTTCATTTTTCCATCAGACATTTATTTCAGGAAATTGCAACTGGGTATGTTATGTTAATTATTCCACTATTTTTAAGATTTAGAAGGATAACAAACTATTAGCACAGCTACCCATTTTTAGACTTATCACTTCAGCATGTACTGTATCTTTTGTTTGACTATGCTAATTTTTATTGCTTAGAGAACTAATTTTTTTTAATTAAAAAAAACAGAGACAAGGGTGAGTATATTTCCAAGTACTTGAAACTGTAGCCTACAGAATTTCTCTTGTAGAAACAGTCTTCACTGACACATCTCTAGCCTGTTACTTGGCAACCTTGACACATTAGGTATTAGCTGCCATCCATGTCACTTTCTCACCTTAAAAAAAAAAAAAAAGTAAAAAGGCAAAAGCTTTAAAAAGGACAAACCAAAGTGGGACTCTGTCTTTCCAAACCAGTGAAACATTTTCTTTTCAGCCAGCTCATTCTGTCAAAGTCTATACTGTTAACAATTATTCAAAACAGAGGAATATACCTCTGACATCAAGTCTATAAATAGAGAGCTAACTACCAGCATATGGACACAATAGAGCTTTACACTTCATGGTGTTATTAATGTCTAGTAAGTTCTTTTTACTGCTGTCTTTTTTTATGTCTTCTTTTTCTTTGGAAGGGCAAAAGAAAAAGAGAAATCTCTAAAGGCTGTCTCTATCATATTGGTATGAAAAGTAGACCATATATTCAAATTCAAATACATATCATACCATTTAAGACAGGGCTATATCTTTTATGCAGTAAGACTGAATTCTTAATGAGGATAATGAGTATTTTCTGTGCACACAAGGGCCAGAATGATACTGAAATGTTTTATTCATTTAAACGAGCAAATATGCAGGTTATTATGTCTTTGATCTGTCCCAAGGATGGATCAAATACCAGTAGTCTTTTTATGTGCAATATATGTCTCTGTGAAAGATATGAGAGATTCAGTCTCTAAACCGTAAAAAAGAGAGTAAAAACCTCACTATAAATCTAATCATCAGATGAAGCACATCTGATTGAAGAAGACATCTGAAGAGAGGCAAATTGTCTGCTTTAGTTTAAAATAAAAGATTTGCTTATTACACTCAGAAACAAAATACATTATGGAAAATTCTTGCTTTGATTTGCTAAGAACCTTTCAGTTTTGTTATAACTTCCCATCTCACCACAAAATATGTCATGTATCCATTTGCTTGACACTCTCACAAAATATATAGGCCTCCTTTTCCTTATCTCTCACTTTTGCTGACTTCCAGTAAAAACAGATGACTCTTGAAAGAACTAGCACAAGCACAAAACTTTGCATAGCAATAATTGAAGACCAGTAAGGGGTGTTGTGTTCAAATGACACAACATAATTTTTTTTTGCCTATGGCAAAGAACTTCAATTTGCAAGAATCTGTCTCTTTATTTGGGTATCTGCTTAGCCAAACAGGACAACTGGTTTACTTTGACCTGCCATCCATTGTAGCGTTAAAAAAAACAGATACAAAATCTACCATCATCAAAGCTTTGGTGGATGAAAAAATGAAGGATATAGTAATGTTTGCAATGTGAACAGATGGTACAACATTGCTGCCTTATGTGATACGGAAGCATAATGCAATGCGGAAGGAATAGCTGCCTACTGGAATAATCGTGAGGTGTCAAAACCAAGGATGGATGTCTACAGACTTAATGAAGGACTGGCTGAACATCATTTGGATCAGGAGACCAGGTGTGCTGTTAAGAAAACGAAGAATGCTTGTCCTAGATGCATTCAAAGGTCATTTAATACCAGCTGTGAATACTGCCAAGAAAATGAATATTGATCTTGTGGTTATATCAAGAGGAATGACATCAAAACTCTCTTTTGAACATGCCCTTTAAAGACCATTTGAAGTCTTCATACTCAGAAGGACTATCAACAGGGATCATGCTCTAGCTTCTACAGGAAAAATACAGACTAGTGCAAAACTGCCTTGTCATTACATTAGGAGACATCAGATCAGATAAAACAGAACTTGTAGCTAATGTTTTTAAGAAATACTGTATTTTAGATTCCATGGATGGAACAGAAGATGATATGAGTACCGAGAAGAACCTGAAAATAGAGAAGGCACTAAAAGTTAAGAATAGATTGAAGATGATGAAGAGAATCACAGAAATGTTGGAGTGTAAAAACTAAAAAGCAATAGTAGTACAGTATGTGAGAAGAAAACAGGTTAACTTCAGCCAAACTGTTGGTGAAAATATTTTTATATCAATTATAGGTATGCAATAAGAACTGTTCTGTGTATGAAATTCATTTGAGGGTCAGCTTAAATTCAGTGGTCTCTTCCTTTCTGGTTGTCACAGTACACTTACTTTTTGGTGATGAGATAAATTAAGATACTTCTGCCCTCTGTCACTTGTACCCATTCCTTCACAGCAGTTGTGGTACTGTGACTTGTGCTGATACAATACTCTGAACTGAATCACTATAATAAACTGGGTTATAAAACCAACAGATAGAAAATCAAATGCTTTTGATATTGAATTTACAAGCAGTTATATCACCATAGTTGTGGCAGCCTCAGGACACAATGGAATGAATGAACAGTTTGGAACAAAGGAAAGAACTTGGTGAGACAGTTTTACCACTAGAGAAACATTACATACTCATGTTCTCATTCAGTACTACTTATTTATTTATTTATTTATCATATTCTAATCACTGTTTCAAGTTACACATAACACACTGATTACTTCACCAAAATTTTGCACCCCATGTGTTTCACAGTCAATTGCAAAACATGTATTGAGAGATCATTCTCTCCCACACTGAACTCATTGAAGGCATCATCATTCAACCTAGAATGCAAGAGTGGCACTGATGCATGACTCGAGTTACTCTGCATGAGAACGGAACAGCAGAGATATCAGACCCAAACTAAATGCTGGAAAGACTTCAGTCAATGTGTTCTAGATACTTTGTTATATACCTTATTTAGGATTTTAGTTTTCTTTTCAGAACATTAACTATATTCCAAATATTTTATTTTTTTGTCCTAAGAAGCAATGAGATTCATTCAGCCCTGCCAGCCTCATCCCAGAAATGCAGATCTGGTGTCACTAAGCCTCAATAAACAGAAGCTGTCAGTTGATGCAGTACTGAACCATAGCTTTAGCAATAGTTCAGCCATACCATGATGTTAGCTATAGCCCCATAGACCACCTACTTTAGAAGTAGGATAAGCCATTCATTAACCAACCATTAAGGTTAGAGTTTGCACTGGCAGGAGCGAACAGCTTTTGCTTCATTTTCTTGTAGATAAGAACTAATGGGCTGAAATACAAGCTTAATTAAGGGTTAAGTTAAACAGCTGCAGGAGCTAATAAGATAGCTTTAGTCTGAACGCTGGTAGCTATTTGTACACAATACTTATATTAATTCTTTTGTGAGAGATTAAAAAGTCAATATATCCTAACTTATTTCTAACAATTTCGATTTGTGTTATTTTGTGGCATGAAGTTTCATTTTAGAACTGGAAAAATTAAAACATTATACCCTTACAAATGTTGCTTCCTAATAAGATCCTAACCAGTTTAAATATGAATCAAAATAATAATTTTTAAATCCCTAGTCTGACATAAAATTTGCTTTGATCAGACAGATGACAGCTATGATATTCTTTGCATATTCCTTTTATTTTAACAAAAGTGTTCACAGGAAATAATAAAATTAATCCATGTTCTTCCAAAGCACCCCATCTGTTGAAGTTTTATACTAACATAATAGAAACAGTTCATTACAATATTTGGTTTTACGGGAAAGATTTATTTCCCCCCTAGGCAAAATGATTCATGAATGGACTAGAGATATGATTTTGCTTTTTGGCAAAAATGGTTACAATGACGGTTTGAAGTGACAATCTTTGAACTTAGGCTCATGGGCTAGAACTCTGAGTATTTTACACTTATTCACTCATCTTGCTTGAAATTCAAACTAAAGCAGTCATCTTCTTTCTGTCTTGCAATAACTCTTGCTTGTATTTGTGTCCCTGAGAGGGATAATCCTATTTATATTTTTGTTCTCTTCTCATCTTTCCATTTTCAAATCAATTTTTTAAAGTCATGAATATGACAAGAAAAGGAAACCTTTGTTTCTGTTATGGATCTGATCTGACTCTAAGGAAAATCTTTTTCAGTTTATATTAAATGGATTAGTTACTATACAGTGCAATTAGTGCAACAGTTCTGTGAAAGTGACTAGGTGAGGGAAGATGAGGGATTCAAACTATTGGGACAGACAGACTTTAGTGTAAAGCTTTGACATCATCAGCCACTAAAAATTAATTATCACATACTATTTAGGACAAAGTGTGGCAATTCAAATGAGGAAGCTCTTTAGAAAATGAGTCAACTGAAACACTCACCATAGAAAGCCTTATTCCCTCCTCTTCCAAAAAAGCAAGAGTGGATTGGGATGAGAACAGGGTGAGCAAAAGCTATATGAGTAGCCTGGAAAAAGAAAACATAGGGGGATTATGAAAGAGATCTTCAAAATAATGAGATTTTTGGCATGAAGAAGGTGGATAGAGATAAAATCTTCACAACTCTGTCAAGATGACATAAGATTCAGGGAGACTCATAAAACTGCTAGTCTGTAGGAGCCAGGTTGAAAACAGGAAAAGATGTCTTTTCTTGCAATAGATTTTTGCTAAAGTATGTTCTGGATTTAAGAAGTTTAGAGGGGCCCAAGGAAACTGTGGAAAAGATTGAAAGGGTAAGTCACTGTGGGTTGCTAAATAGACCTACCATGTTTGGGCTGAGGAATCCTTTCAGATGAAAATAGTTTGAGGTTCGGAGGATATTGCAGGGGGATGGTTATATACGTTTGCCCTGTTCCTAGTTTTCCCTAGACATCTGCTTAGGTTCACTGTTGGAGAAATTATTTTGGGTTAGACTGACTCTCGGTCTCAGCCAGTGAAAACTTTCTGATATTCTTGTGCCTGATTGAAGCCTACCAAAGCCGTTAACTTTGATGGACTGTGGATCGCGCGGATCAAATGCTGCACTGGCAAAAAGGTGTGTCGATCCTTCAATGGATGGACATCCTTAAGCTTGTGCCCAATTATGCACCTAAGTATTCTCATCAAACTGTTTATGAAACAGTAGAACTACTCTTAACCTAGATAAAGTTGTCTACAAGGGTTCCTTGCTTTGTGTTAAGGACTATGGAACTGTCATAGTTTTGCACTGGGGTATGAAATATGACTAGACCCACAGGAAATCAGAACCATCATCACTTCTGGTATATTTGTCACCATGCAATCACTATGTTCTGGCATATTCCCCAATTATTCCGAGGAACACCTGGATTCACATAATTTGTTGTTGTACCTGACAACATTTATCAGATCACAGCTGGTAAAAAGGCCAGGGTTCCACTGCTGAAGGGAAAAAATGATGATTATTAAGGCAAATGACTGGTCTGCCAGGTTATGCAAAGGTCCAGGCTTCCACTAACCCTGTAGCGAACTGCAGGCAGTACCTAGCATGAACAGATAGAAATTTTGTTTTCCAGTATCTTATCCTTCCCGCCCAGCCCTACTGATTCATGAAAGCACACAGGCAGCTGGGATATCTGTCAGTTAAACCCTAAGATTAGTTTCATTCTTAACAATGTGCTGACGTGCTTTTTTGGACCCAGGCCAGATGCTCAGCATCTTCCAGGATCAAGTTCATATTTATGAGTACTTCATAAGTGAAGAAAATCATAAAATCGAATGGTTTTGTTCCCATAAAAAGGGAAATATAAAGCACTCAATGCAAAGTAGCCATGTGTTAAGTACTCATAGAACATTTTTTCCTTTGTTAATTAAGCAAAATTTCATCTGGGTGGGGCATTTCCTGGCAGCTGATGTTCAGACGAGAATTGTGAGTTTTAATTGCCACTTAAATCTAGGGTATCTAGTTGAACAAACAGGTGGAGCATATCCATTTTGAATGTATGCAAACAGCTTTATTTATCACAGATATGAGAATGAGTTTTCTGATTGATTAGTTCCTTTTCATTCCAAGCAGGTCATGGCCAATTGCAGTAACTGCAGATTTTCTGCATTGAATGTTAACACAGTTTACACAGAAAACCAATTCAAAGACAACACTTACAGTTTTAAAATCTGTACTAATGTGAAAAAAAAAACAACAACCAAGCAAGCATATTCTATTTATAAGCTTGGAAATGGGAGTTATTAATTGAAATATGTGGCTGAATAGAAAAAGAATCTATTTAAGTCTGACAAGAATCACTAGCTCTAAACAAGCAGCCATTTCCAGGCCGACACTTTGGATGATATAAGGGTTAGCTAGGAACCAGCTATTAAAGTACGCTAAATCAGTTACCAGGCTACATTCTGTGATCTGGAAAAAAACTCAGTGTTTTATATTTTTGTTTCTAACGTATAGAGAAAGGGAGAATGCATTTGTGAAATGTATTTAATTTTATTCTAACAATAAGTGGTGAGCTATTAAGAAAGCTTTCCTCTGATTCAGCTGCCAATGCAAAGATTATCTCATGCAAACAGCTCTCAGAGACAACATACTAGTTCTTCGCATTTTCAGAGGTTTAGATGAGGCGGTGGGAGACAATATGTAATTTATTTCACCTATTTGGGTGTGTAATAGCAAGGCTGGAAAGCACTTTAGAGCTAAGCAAGTAGTTGTAAACTGGTTGTAAGTCTTCATCTTTTTAGGGTTAGTTTATACGTTTGATTCTCAGTTGTTGAAGCCCTTGATTCTATTATCTGTGTCTTAATATCTGAGAAGGCATAAGATGATCCTTAACTGACTGTTTTGGTGGTGGTGGTGTGCTTTGTCACCTGTATTACTTATGTTACCTAAACCAGTGAGCCAGATGAAAATTTGCAGATTAACCTACAAAGGACTGTGTCTGATGTTCATTTATTTTTTTCTGACTAATGTAAAACAAATTCTCAAAAATTTTTACCACTGTCTACATTTTTTTCTTCTGCATGAAGATTTGGGTTTTTTTTAATTTTTTTTTCTATATCCAGTGTTTCTTCAAGAATAATTTTAGGGCTACAAATGGGAGGACACAATGTTTGTTTGTATTACACAAGAGTATTAAAGGGATGCTATTTTTTGAAATGACCTTCAGGTCATTTTGAGTGGTTAAATCTGCACTGGATTTGTTTTGAAGACAACGTTAGCCATAGGTATTGATGTCTGAACTAATGTCTAAACCACAGAGAGAAGGTGCCAGGGCAATGTCTGGACTCGATGATCCCAGAGGTCTCTTCCAACCTGATTGACTCTGTGATCCTGTGAATAACTGAAAGAGGAAAGGCAGGGCTGTGGTTAAAACTGGGCCAGGGTGTGATAGAAAACTCAGGTACTACAGCCCAGAGGACCAAGTTGAGATCATGGTTAGAGGTCAGAGAGATGGTTAGCTAAATGGGGAATCAAAGCATTGAGGAGGCTCTTGGAAGATTAAGTAAAAAGGAAGCAGAGGGATATAAACTGATTTTGAGTATAACTAACCCCTGGAAGGGCATAAAACATGAAGAGCAAATGATATGGGAAGGGAGTATCAGTGAAGATCCCAACCAAAGGACTGTTCTCCAGGAAGGGTATAGCTTCCAAAGAGTCCTTGCTGAGGCATCAGCTTTAGAAGTTTGGCTTGGAATGGGGTCAATTTCCATGTGTGAAAAGCAAAAGTCAATGATGGATGCTTTACAGACAGTAAAAGTCCTTTTATATACATGATATACACATACCAAAAACCAGATGCTGGCCTGGTCTATTTATTTTAAGTAACAATCGGCTATCAACTGTCACTGAGGAAGGCAGAACATAACTTAATAGAGCCTGAAAAAATATTCTAACTTACATCTACTTAGAATATAACCACATTTCGTAACTGTAGACCAGGAAACATAATAATAGAATTAGAGCAGTATTTTAAAATACTATCACACAGTGATAGTCTTGAGTTACCAGAAGAAAATATATTCTTATTTACAGAGTACTGTGTCTTTGAGATGAGCTTTAAAATTACCTTCTCTCCATTCTCTGTCCTCCCTAAAGAGTGAATTAGTTTTGTGGTATATTTTAATAGGATTTGTTTCTCTGTAAGGCCTTTTTCATCAGAGCCCATATTTGAAGGTGACTATGACAGTTTTCTATGAAGAGGGATAAAAAACAGATCAAGAGGATCTATTCTTAGGACACAGTGACAAAAGCATTTCTTTAAAAAGAAAGAAAGAAAACCTGGATAATAATTTTATAGAAAAAGAAAGTTGAAATCTTAGAAAACATTTGAGCTGTTGCAAGCTTGAAAAATCTATTTCACATTTTTCTCTTTAAAGCATCTACATTCATTAAGGTAATTGCTAAGTTTTCATTAAAAAAATAAATATTGAGATCTTTAAAACTATTACTACTCTTCGAGACATAAATCTCTCTTCCAGAAAACTGGATATTTATTTTGTTATCTATTAAAAAATAAAGAAGGAATAATGAGAGCTATTTGGGTTTTTGTTTTTAAGCCATTAATTTTAGCTTAAAAAAGAAAATTTAAAACATTATATAGGTTACAATAATAGGTTAATGTCTCTGTTGGTTTTCTATGTGAATGCACAACACGATAATTCAAAATGAGTAAAACACCCACTGAGCCCTCTGCTCCGCTCTTGTGAGACCCCACCTGGAGTACTGATCTCTGGGGCCTCCAACAAAAGAAGGACATGGACCTGTTGGAGCGAGTCCAGACAGGGCCACAAAGATAATCAGAGGGCTGGAGCACCTCTCCTATGAAGACAGGCTGAGAGAGTTGGGGTTGTTCAGCCTGGAGGAAACAAGGCTCTGGGGAGACCTTATAGCAGCCTTCCAGTACCTGAAGGGGGCCTACAGGAAAGCGGGAGAGGGACTTTTTACAAGGGCATGCAGTGATAGGACAAGGTGGAACAGTTTTAAAATGAAAGAGGATGGATTTATATTAGATATTAGGAAAAAATTCTTTATTGTGAGGGTGATGAGACACTGAGACAGGTAGCCCAGAGAAGTTGTGGCTGCCCCCTCCCTGGCAGTGTTCAAGGCCAGATTGGATGGGGCTTTGAGCAACCTGGTCTAGTGGAAAGGTGTCCCTGCCCATGGCAGCGGGGTTTGGAACTAGATGATCTTTAAGCTCCCTTCCAACCCAAAACATTCTATAATTCTATGACAAAAATATGGCATGATTAAAGCCAGCTATTACTGAAGACCAGAAATGGTATTTTAAACAACAGGTAAGCTTAGAGATGGTTTTACTGAGACCATATTTGAAGAACGGTTTTTACAGAATAAGACTGGGATAAAGATGCTCCCTTAGTGTTGCAAGACCATTTGATGAAGATCTCTTTTGGTAACTAAAGCTAGGCTATTTAGAAGAACATCACTTTCATAAATAAAAGCTGAATTTTCTCATGTCTTCACACTGATGGACTAAGCCTGATATGAGACAGACCTTCCAAAGCTTAAAAAGAAGTGGTGAAAATCATAGAGTAGAAAAGTTAGCAGTGGAAATATGGGACAGAAAAATTCAATTCTGCAAGAAGTATTTCACCTCACAGTGAAGTTTTATACATCTTATGTCTTCTACAGAACTTGACCTAAGGTGTTAGCTTATGTTAGCTATCTAAAAATTGTCTCATCTAAGACCCTGTTCCCCTAGAACGTGGGAGAAAAATGAGTTGTTGAGAAACATAACACCAGTATGAGTTAAAATCTACTTTAAGACAGGAAGTATCCCATCTTAGTCCTTCCTCACTCCTGGCTTCTGAAGGTGTTACGAATTGTTACAACTTCTGTCATGTTATAAAATTGAATGTAAAATTGTCGATGTTCAAATTGCTTTTGGTTAGCTGTATCAGCTTCCACTGGGATAAAATGATCTGGCTGATCAGTTGAGATGATTAGAAATGGCTTTTTAAAGTAACATTTAACAAAATTTGATCTACAATCAATATAAATATATAATAAGATTTCAAATTTGATGACTTGGTCAAATATACACATGTGTTATTTCAAGTCAATCTAACCATTGTTTTCATCCCTTGTACTTTAAAGTCTTATTTTTATCACGTATTATTTATAGAGAGGATATGTGTCAGTCGCAATCAGCTGTGACGCGCAAAGCGAAGGTGGCAGAGCTGTACCCACATAAAGCCTCAGAACTGCCTTTTGGCTGGCTCACACAGGTGACTCCTTGCCTCTCTGCAGAGGAGCGTTTCACTCAAAGTCATCCCTGTGCCTACATGATATTACACTGCAACTTGCATTGTCTCTACATAAGAATCACAGAATAGAATATTTTTTAATTTGGCTCAGTGCTCAGTATTTAAGTTCTTTTCATCAAGAATAGCTGTTTTTTCCTGTTATGAACACTTCCGATAATGGGCCTTTTTAAGATTTTTAAGTTATGCTGTTTCATTATTGGCAGCATAGCAGTCTTGTAATGGGGAAAATTTAAGTTCACCATGACCTTTTTTTAATGCTATAGTTTAAGGTTCAAGTCTCTATCATGTTTCAAGCATCTATTGTCTCTTTCGATTGCATTAGTATGTCACTCTTTTCTCCAAAATTTATCCTCCTTTAAAGCTTGCCCTTATAGTTCCCTTTACAAGAGCATGAGGTACTTTCAGGTCTACTTACCTTCTTGTATTTTAGACATTTCTCAGGAGCTGCTTATCTCTATTGACTACCTAGGTAACTAGCTTAAGACAACATGCCTAAGTTTTAGATGGTTAAGCTTCCTTATCCTCTTTTTCTGGAAAGCTCAAGATTTATTTTTTCCTTTACCTTTCTTTTTCCAATAGTCTATGCACTTTTTCCTCTTCCTTTAAAGATTCATTTCTCTGCAAACTCTTTCTGCTGTACTGTTCTTGATAATTGATTATCTCAAAAAGAGCTGAGGGACTTTATTTCCTGCTGCTTTCCTGCCACATATTTGGCATACGTTACCTTTTGCTTTTGCAGCACTGCATTTCACATCTGTCTAAAGAAATATAACCAAGTGCTAGAAGACAAAGAGCACTAAGATTCATGGGAATGCTTTTTCTTATAATAGTATTACAGCAGAGTTGGATGGATATTACTTTTAATGATAAATTATTTTGAGATGAGTTTTTATTATCTCTTTTTTTTTCTAGAACTTTCACCTCAATTTTATATATGAAGAACTCTTAAAATAACCTATCTCTTTTAATAATGGAAGTCTACTAAAACATTAAATTGATAATATTTGCTGAGGAATAAGGTAGTGACACATTTGAACCATAACAATATTAACATAAACATATATGTATGTTGATTTAATGAAATGTTCATATGCTTGTTTAGTTATAGTACTAGGAATTTTTAGGCAAATAAAGTAATTTTAAAAGCTATTATTTTTATTATTTTTTATTATTATTGTTTCAAGAATCTTCTTCTGATTATGCTTATTCTTACTATTACTACAAATACATTTCACAAATCATGTTATAAAAAGACAAAATATGTATGATAAAAATAAAAACCTGTCAAAACAAGAACAAAAGTCACTAATCTTGATATCTCATTTCTAAGACTCTGTAAAGCAATTTCCTTTTACTGCTTGATAATTGTCAGTTCCATGTTTCATTTTAGACTACAATAGAGGGGTTATGGAAATTACAATACCTATAAATGTAACAACAAATGTTATTTATATTATAAGTTGTCTGCAGCATCACCCATTTGTAGGGTTGTTCAACTGTGATATGTAAGAATGAAAATAGAATCTTAATACAATCAAAAAGTCATTGTTTTCTGCGGAATTTCACCTAATATGTTTTTACTTGGACTAACTTTTTGGAAGATTTCAGCAAAAATAATTCAGTCGTTGTCAGGTAGAGAAAGGTAAGCTTTAAAGGTGCTAAAAAATTCTAGGAATTTCTCTGATGAACTGAATCATTGTGTTATAAGAAAGATGTCTGTTATTTGATAGGGTTTGGTCAGGAATACGTTACTCTTTATAGAGCGGAGGAAAGGGTAAGATAGAAATTAGAATGGCAACTGAGGTGGCCGGTATTAATCCAGTTTTGAGACAGAAAGATCCATGAGGAGGGGAAGCATAAAGACTCACAGGTCCCACAGACACTGACAGTGAGTAAAGAACTGTGACCAAACGAACAAGAGCATGGTCTAAACAGCCAGGGGAAACGCTGGCATGAATTGGGTAGCTTTTAGGTTGCATAAACAGAGAAAAGGGAAACAGATTTGATGAGAAAGAGGCAGCAAGAAGAAATTACTTTGCCTGAGCAAGGAAGGAGGAGTCTGGCAGGGAAACACTAGTAAGGAGAGGTGACCAAGCAAGAAGTTTGAGGAGGTGAAAGAATTAAAGGGGACTGGGCAAACTGGATCTGGAATGAACAGCCTGAAGAAATGAACGCTGTAATACATATTCATATTAGGTAAGGTTATGATAAATAATATGTAGAATAACAAAGTGTCTTAGAGCAATTTTTGCCAGTGTCTGACAAGTTCTACTCATTTGGAAAAAAAGAACAGTCTCTGTGTTCTGTTCTGGAAGTTTCAACATCGGGTAACTGTAGAGTGGGACGAGGATGGGGATGAAGGTAGGGTGAAAGGCAGAGTAGGATGGACTGCAAGGTAGGAAGAGTGCCATGTTTGGTCAAAGCTCTCATCAGAGCTAGTGTTTTTGAAATACTGCAACAGGAGAATAATACCCATCAGAGAAAATGAGTAGACAATTTTTTTTTTTTCTTTTTTTTAAGATAGGCTTCAGTAATACATAGTAAATTAGGAGATAATCAAGATGTAGGAAAAAAAAAAACCAACCAGAAAACTACGGCTCTGTGTGTATGCTTCTTAAGCACAGTGATTTTCTGTCAAGCAATGCAGCTGCACAAGAGCAATGTCTTAGTTCACCAGCAAATTCCAGAATTTCATAACTTTGAAACAATGTTCTGGAAGCTCATCTAATAAAGTGTTACAATGTTTTTATAAGAGCAGCATTTAAAGCAGATGTATTTCTCTAATACTAACATTACCCAGAATTGACTAGGTTTTGTGCTGAAATCTAGGAAGATGTAATCTATCTGACAGAGAGCTTGTCATTCAAAGCCTCAGCCCTGTAAACAGCTCTTCTGGGATTTTTCTACTATACAAGCTGAGGGGTCTACTGCCTCCTACAATTGTTAAAGAGCGTAAGATGTATAGTTAGAGATCACCTTCCTAACAGTCATACACCAGTCTAAGCCTCTAATAGAGCTATTCAAGAAACAGCACATAGTAACTTCAGAAACAGTTGGGTCAGCATGGTTCCTTGGGGAAACATACAGATTTTAGGATGCACAAAAGAAAAATTGCCACTGATACTAGCTGGCAGTGCTCTAGCAGAGCTAGTCTGAAACAATCCGGCTGTACTCAGCCACAGTCATGGAGTCCCATATCAGTGCTATCCAATGCCACTGAAACCAACACGACTGGCTGACTTTGTCAATTCTGTTAACCAGGTTAGTTTGTGCCTGAGAAACACCAATTTCTTGAAACCAGAAATTAATTTTTATATTGCAAATAAATTAAATGTAAAGAACATGAAAAGTTCAGTTCTTTAATACATAGTATTTTTTTTTTTCCTGAGGAAACTCTAATACATTTTAAGAGAGGAGGAATAAATTTCACCAGTGCCATTTTCACATCTACGACAACATTTCATTTTCACATCTATGACATTTCATTTTCACAGTAGTATTTGCTAAAAAAAAAAAAAGTGAATGACAAAACCCATGCTCATCCAAGAACAACAAACCAGCATGACCCAATGATCCAAGTACTTCCTCAAGCCCAACATGTGGTCTTCAGTCAGACAAAAATCAGTCTGTGATCCTCCTCAGTAGCTAAAATTGATCTAAAACCCAGAAAATATTTGCTCTCATACAGATCTATAGACCTTGAATCATGCTGAAGTTCAGGAATCTCCAGCTCTAACCTGTAATTCTAAGCTCACATACACTTTTTTCTTTTTTTGCTCTTGCAAATCCAGAGAAATAAGTAATTGTTTTGCCTTTGACTGTGGGTGGTTTAAACAGAAGAGTAAGCTAATTCTAAAATAATCTTTTGAGCAGTAAGTGAGAAAATGAACAAAATCTGTCTCCATTTAACTTCTTAGTGTGTACATTATCAAAGATATTGGTCGTGTGCACCTGGTTTGGCCCTTCCAGCAGACACTCCATGCCACTGCAACGTCAGCCTAAGCCAGGTAAGTGCCACCTGCCCGTGGGGCACTGCGAGCAGCCCACATCTGAATAAGGTGCTGTCAGTCCAGGGTGAAACAAGTGGGGACCCACACCTCAGGTGTGCATGTGGGGCTTTGTGGAGGGTGCTTCTGCACCCATGCGCAGATCCATGGGCTGCACAAGTGCAGCAAGGGCACATGAAAAGCGGGAGCACCCATATGTCCCTCCAGAGAGGTGAGCAAATAGGGGAACCCAAAATCTTGGGAAAAAGAGAGAGTGACTGCAACCCACAGGGCCTGTGAGAGGGGAGAGTGTGTGTGTGCAACAGTGGGAACCTGTCCACACGCGCGTGTACATGTGTGTGATTAGAACACGTTGGGATTAGTTACAGAACAGTGTTTAGAAATTTGTTAGTGTTTCTCAACATTTTGCAACAGTCTTGTGTTCTGGTTTATCCGTTGCACCACTGACAGAGATTTTGAATGTATAATCCACTGGGTAATTATGTATTGTTAACAAATCAATAAACTGCTTCAATCCTGATTTGGTTTAAGCTATATTAATTGAGTAGTGTTCCCCTGTGACAGTCACATTCTCTTGATAAGATTGAAAGTTCCATTTAAAAGGCTTTAATATATGGTTTAAATTATTACTTTTCTTCTCATAGTAAAAGAAATGGAATGCTGCAGCTGTGACAGGTAGCAGGTGAAGAAAAGTTGAGTCAAAGTTATCAAATAAGACTAAATTTGTTCCTGGGGAGGTACAAGGTGAAAAAAATGACATAAGAGTATGGTAAAAAGTATTTCAGTATTTCTCCTATGTAAACGCGAAAGAAATGAAATAGCACAAGTTTTTATGCGTTTCTATTATAATGCAGAAAATCTGTTCTCATATTTGTATTATACTTTTCAATAATTACATATATTTTGAAAAGGAACCTAGAAACAGAAATGGCAATGTAAGGGCTATTTATTCACAAAAGTGAGAAATAAAGGCAGTTAGGGTAGAGACTTCTCATGGTGTTGCACCTGTATGTTCTGTATAGCCAGGTTCATAATTAAAGTCTATCAAAGTACAGCTGTCTTTAAAGTGAATACTACAATTTACTTTCCACAAATTCTCTGTTCTTAACCTCTTCCTGACCAATCAAATTGCCTTTTGGTTTTTGCTTATTTAAAAATGCCCTGAGTTATTCTGAACCTGTAAAGCGCTCTAATACTCTCATTAATCTGCTGGCTAAGAGTGTCTAATACTTTACTAAAATGAGACACTACTGGATCATTCTTCTGGATCCAGTTTTCCTAATGAGGTAAATATTTGATTAGCAAAAAAAAAAGCTCACATGCTTATTTTTCTATATGTCATGTTCTCGCCTCTCATACTTGTTATTTCTTTCTTATATTGAAAACTCCTTTTGAAAGCTCCAGGACTAATTTCTTACTAACCAAGAGCTAAACACACCACAGAAGTAAACTTTGCAATAGTAAAATTCTGCATTAGCTTCTGATGTCATCAGGAACATGATTGGTTTCTATCACAAAGCCACTGATCTGACATGATACCACTAGTGTTCACAATGGCAGAGAATGACCTGAATAATTTTCCTTAGGAGAGATTTAGAACTGAAGCAGGGGTGAAACACACTGGACTGAGATTAGTTTTTCAAGTTATATGAGAGAACACCAATCCTAAAAGCCTTCAAAGAACCTTCATAATTTTCAGCAAATCAGGAAGCTGGAGCTATTTACAAAGAAATTATTCGTCTTATTATTACTATTACTTTAGGTATCAGAAATACCAAAAGAAAACTATCCACAACTTTTTGTTTAGAATCAGCCCTAACAGGGTTGCAAAGAGCCTTGTGCTGCTACCATTACCAACGTCTCTGCTTGCCATTTGCAGCCGACATAACTTGAGCTGATTTAACTTTGTCAAATTTGTAGGGAGGACGGAGGCAGTATTTGTGCAACCTCAAGAATGATAAGTTTGGGAAGTCTGTGCTACTAAACTAATTAAAACATTGATTTAGTGTTTTTACAGAAATTGTGAGTAGGTTGTAGGTTGAGGATTTTAATGTACCCACACTAATGAATAGGTTGTTCAGATTATAGTATTTCCCAAGTAGATACCTAAGAAAGTCAATAAAAGGACAGCCTTTTAAGGTTTCCTTCGGCTGAGAGACTACTTCCTAATTATGTCCCTGACCTGAGGCATTTTGGCTTATATTCACTAAAGTTCTCAAGTGCTAAGTAAAATCAAAATCTAAAGCTTTCATAATCTGCACAAGACAGAAAGAGAAATAAATATGGAAATGCACCAAAATTAGCAGGCGGGAGAAATCCATGCCATAATTCCCCCTCTCCTCAGTTGACTTGTAGCTGTTATTCTTTTATCTCCTTCCTGGAATTTTACTGAGAGAGGGAAGCATTCAGCTTCTTCATTCTAGATGTCACAAATATTTGAAACAGACTGCTTGAAAGTAAAACAGTTTAAAAAATTTATAAGCAGATTTGGGAGGGATGTTTCAGTAGAATACAGGAGATTATGCCATTTTGCACAAAAAAAAACCCAAAACAAATCACCACAACTATAACAGCAATAACAACAACCACCACTCCCCAACTGTAAAGTAAGTATGTATCCATTTCCTGAGATTTGCAGAAAAAGCCAAGCAGCATGTATCAAATTGAAAAGTGTTTGATAGATTTGTCAGATTTCATTTAGACTAATTAGAAGATCAATATTGCTGGACATTGCATAACCTTACTAAAGTACTGCCTCTGTTCTACTTTTATACTGGGGAAATAATTTTCATTTTGTATAGTTATAACCTGCTGGAGTGATCCCATAGATCAATACAGAACCTTAAGGTAAAGGAAAGTAAAAGCAAACTTCATCTTTTGGAAGATTTGACACTGACAACAGATGCATTCAGTACCTGACAGTTAAAAAATTAAGACCTTTTTAAAATGAGCGGTTACAGGCACATTGAGTGCCACTGCTGATTTCAATGTCATTGCATTTCTATAGCTGAAACATTACAACATGCATTTTCAGTTAACATTGCCAGAGAGAAACTGAAGGTAGTTTCAGATATGCCACGCCAAAGCTCCTGTGTGCTTGACTGTTTGATGGTATAGGAGAGAAGAACTTGCACGTTCATTGTTTTAACCAGTTCTTGCTCAGCCATTGCACGAATTAGTTGTTTTCCTCTCTAGGAAAAGAGACTGATCTATTATGCTGATTTAAAGTGCACATCTACAAATAGAAGGACCTGATCTACAAGCAGGTTATAAAATAATTTCAGTACACAACCTGTCAAATTCTTAAGACATTCACGTTGTTTCAGCTCATGTCCTCTTTGTGTTGGTTTTCATTTAACCATCTAAACAGTTTTTCATGACAGGTAGAGAGAAGGTTGTGGAAAAAGGTTCTGAAAATCTTAGTTATGACAGCATGGATGTTGCACGCTGTTCTGTGCCCATCAGTATAATCTCACTGATTTCTTATTCCCCTCCATATGTCTGTTTTAGTCAATGATTCTTTTTCTATCCATCCTTAGATTAACTCTTTAGGAGAGACAGTATCCTTTGTCCTTCCCCTTCTGCAGTGTTTAATCTATGAGCTATTGCTGAGACCACTCAACTGCATTGTAGCAGAACTTGTCAGATGAGTTATTCATACTACATTACATAATGTAATAGATGCAATCTCCTGTACGAAAAGGAAAGAAAAAGATATACTTTCTTTAAGGAAGAGTTTAGAATTTGATTTCAAGCTTTCTTATGTATTTTAAGGGTTGGAAAAGGAGAAAGTAATATTTATCTAATATAGTTATTAAGTATTTTTATACACATACCTAATTACACAGAATCACAGAATCACAGAATGTTAGGGATTGGAAGGGACCTGCCGGAGCAGGATTACCTAGATCATATCACACAGGAATGCGTCCAGGCGGGTTTTGAATGTCTGCAGAGAAGGAGACTCCACAACCTCTCTGGGCAGCCTGTTCCAGTGTTCGGTTACCCTCACTGTAAAGAAGTTTTTCCTCATATTTAAGTGGAACCTCCTGTGTTCCAGCTTGCACCCATTGCCCCTTGTCCTGTCAAGGGATGTCACTGAGAAGAGCCTGGCTCCATCCTCTCGACACTTGCCCTTTACATATTTATAAACATTAATGAGGTCACCCCTCAGTCTCCTCTTCTCTAAGCTAAAGAGACCCAGCTCCCTCAGCCTCTCCTCATAAGGGAGATGTTCCACTCCCTTAATCATCTTTGTGGCTCTGCGCTGGACTCTCTCTAGCAGTTCCCTGTCTTTCTTGAACTGAGGGGCCCAGAACTGGACACAATATTCCAGATGCGGCCTCACCAGGGCAGAGTAGAGGGGGAGGAGAACCTCTCTCGACCTACTAACCACACCCCTTCTAATCCACCCCAGGATGCCATTGGCCTTCTTGGCCACAAGGGCACACTGCTTGCTCATGGTCATCCTGCTGTCCACTAGGACCCCCAGGTCCCTTTCCCCTACGCTGCTCTCCAACAGGTCTGTCCCCAACTTGTACTCATACATGGGGTTGTTCTTGCCCAGATGCAGGACTCTACACTTGCCCTTGTTATATTTCATTAAATTTCTCCCTGCCCAACTCTCCAGCCTGTCCAGGTCTCTCTGAATGGCTGCGCAGCCTTCCGGCGCATCAGCCACTCCTCCCAGTTTTGTGTCATCAGCGAACTTGCTGACAGTGCACTCTATTCCCTCATCCAAGTCATTAATGATTATATTGAATAGAACTGGTCCCAGTACCGACCCTTGAGGGACTCCGCTAGACACAGGCCTCCAACTGGACTCTGTCCCATTGACCACCACTCTCTGGCTTCTTTCCTTCAGCCAGTTCACAATCCACCTCACTACCTGATCATCCAGACCACACTTCCTCAGTTTAGCTGCGAGGATGCTGTGGGAGACCGTGTCAAACGCTTTACTGAAATCGAGATAGACCACATCCACAGCTTTACCATCATCTATCCACCGGGTTACGTCCTCATAAAAGGCTATCAAGTTGGTTAAGCATGACTTCCCCTTGGTGAAGCCATGCTGCGTGCCCCTAATGATCCCCCTATCCTTGATGTGCCTAGAGACAGCACCAAAGACAAGTTGTTCCATTACATTTC
Organism: Nyctibius grandis; assembly: GCF_013368605.1. Classification (NCBI taxonomy): domain Eukaryota; kingdom Metazoa; phylum Chordata; class Aves; order Nyctibiiformes; family Nyctibiidae; genus Nyctibius; species Nyctibius grandis. The sequence continues at coordinate 48,671,980 of NC_090663.1, read as the reverse complement.
CGGGGATGGAGGTAAGGCTGACCTGTCTATAGTTACCCGGGTCCTCCTTCTTGCCCTTTTTGAAGACTGGAGTGACATTCGCTTTCCTCCAGTCCTCAGGCACCTCGCCCATTGCCCACGACTTAGCAAAGATGATGGAGAGTGGCCTAGCAATGACTTCCGCCAGCTCCCTCAGCACCCGCGGGTGCATCCCATCAGGGCCCATGGATTTATGGACGTCCAGATTGCTTAATTGGTCCCTGACCCAGCCCTCATCTACCAAGACAGATTCCTCCTCTATCCTGACTTCTTCTGTGGCCTCAGGGGTCCGGGGCTCCTCAGGACAGCCTCCAGCAGTATAGACAGAGGCAAAGAAGACATTCAGTAACTCCGCCTTCTTTTTATCCTCTGTCTCCAGGACCCCCACCTCATTCATCAGTGGGCCTACATTGCCTCTAGTGTTGGCTTTACCTGCAATGTATTTGAAGAAGCCCTTTCTGTTGTCCTTGACCTCTCTTGCAAGGTTTAATTCCAAGGAGGCCTTAGCTTTCCTAGTTGCCTCCCTACATCCTCTGACAACAGACTTATATTCCTCCTTAATTAAAATCTTGGTTATTATAGCACTTGCAATTTTACAGCTAAATATGCTAACAAAATAACACACCTATCTCTTAACTCTCAGTGGCCTTATTTTATGATCTGGCATGTGTCTTTGTGAAGTGTCAAAATCTCAACCCGCTGCACACAGGCTGATGGTAGTTACTGCAACTTCAGACATATATGTACCGAAAACAGATAGGAAACAGGTTGAAAATGTCAGCCTAGTCATAAGAATAGAACTACAGCAAGACTTTGCAAGGACAAAGGCTTTTTAAACTCCAGCCTGAATTACAAAAGCTATCACAGTACCTTAGGAAAAACTACTATTACTTTGAGTTATCTATACATACACATTTTAAAGTGTCAGAAGGGCATTTCCTTGTCAGGATTGACATTACTACATTCAAACAGATTCTGTCTCAAGGAACATCACTAAGGACACATCTAAGAGACTATGCTTCAGTAATACATTGTAAAGACTTGTAATGAAGGAAAAGCACTGTGATGCGACTGCTAATTTCTACTATTAAAACACATTTTTTATACATACATATAATGACCTAGATCAAGATTGCTGGCTGGGGTTCAGATCACCTCTTCATTTTTTTATGACAGGAAGTCACTTAAAGCAAGCAGATAACTGAGGTTTAAAGTGAGGTGGCTCCCATCTATTTTAGCTAGACTCATTCCAACATCCTTATATGTCTTTTTGGGGACTTCATAACAGCAGTGGCTACAAGAATGTGAACCACAGGATCTGCCATTTACAGCAAATTTGTCCTGTTCATGTTTTACTTCTGTAGGTGCAGAAAATGTTACTTGAATCAGCATTATCTCCTATGGTTTTCTATTTCTTATTATTGTATAAATCCTTCTATATGGATCTCCTAAGGTTAATGACTGAGCAGACAAGTCTCTTGTTTGCTAAGTTAAAGAAGAGGACATACTATCCTTAAAACTACTAGATTTTCCTTGCAGAATACTTCTCCTTTTTGCACTGTACTTTCAAGACTTCATGGCTATGAGAAACCTATAGGTACATTATTTAAGCTTACACTATACTTAAGTTTTCCTCTTTCTTTCTCACTCTTATCCAGCTTCACCTGCCTAGTCTTTAGTGTCCCTTCAAAACACTCCTCTTTACTGCCCACTCTCCCCATTATGCACAACATCGATATAGTTTGATTGATAAATATGTACATGAATTTCTAATCATGCCATCAGAGTGGCCAGCTTTGGAAACATGAGTTGATCTAAGGTCAGCAGGCAGTAAAGTCTTCTGAGCTTTTTCCACCCCTCAGATTAAAATCAATTTCTTGACTAAATAAATATGCAGCCAAACTGCAGCTGTCAGACAGAAGTAGTAAAACGGGAGAGTGAAGGTCACCACTCTGGAGAAAATCTTTTACATGGTAATCAGACAGACTGCATCAGGAAACAACCAACTATGACAGATAAGGTGGCCTTAGCAGGCATATTGGCAGTGAGCGATCCCTGTGTTGAAGCCTACAGCTGCCAGAAGGAGAAAATCAAAGTGGGGCCTCTGCATCATTTTTCTTATTGAAACAGGCATTGACAGAGGAGTGACAAAATCTTGCCCTTTTTGAAATCTAAGGGGCAAACAATGAACACTCGTTAACTATGTGACTCATTTGGAAATCTGGAATAAAATGTGCTACTATAACTTTAGCAATATTATGAAAGTACACAGAAAAAAGTCAAATTTTTAGACAGTAAAACGTAAAACTTGAAATAAACCTGGCTGTAATAATGTAATTGAATTTTTCTTCATAGACACCAACAATTAACATAATGAGAGAATAGCCGAGTCCAAATAGTTTATCTAAGTTCAAACACGTTTTCTTTCCACCGTAGAAAAATATTTTCTTTAGTAATCTTGACTTTATTTAATTTCATTGGCAATTTTACAAACATTATAGAACACTGCCTTCAGGTGATACAGGAAGGCCTGAGAGTTTTGTCAGACTCCTACTTAGTTTTTTTAACATGTTGAGATTCAGGTAGCTCCTAGCTCTTGCTTCCATGGGAGCCAGAATAAAAATATTTCATCACAGTGGGATATGATTTCTCAAAAAAGCAACTTGTGAAACCTAAAAAAACTTTCATAACTTTTTATGACCTCAGGCATTTAATTAAAAACTGCCTAGTTAGTCAAAAAAATAAATACACATTTGTATTTTTAAACAGTGTAAAGGACCCGTGAAATTTCCAGCTACACCTTGTCAATCAAAACAACATGTTTAAAAGAAGAGTCCATTCTCTTCTGAGATAGAAGATAGAATCTCTGCCTTCTGTTCTTAGTTAACTAAGATTCTTGCCATTATAAAAATTATAGGAAAATTATTTAAAAACCAGTAATATACCTGGATTACTTTTTTATACATATATCTCAACACCAGGTTGTTAGACTCCTAAGGCTTTATTCTAATGTCACACAATAAAGCACAGGCTGCCATCCTTGGGTGCAGATGAAGACTAAGTCTTTCTTTGTAAAAAAAGAAAGTAGCATGAAGTTCATAATTTCTCATCTGTGTCTTGTAAGTGCCACTACTTAAACTTTTCTTTCCATTTCTCTCAGGGCCTGTTTTTCTTTTCCTTCGGATTTCACTTATATCTAGGTGTTCACACTTCTTAACATCCTTAATCTTTTTTTATATCCCTTTAAAACTTACTTCTGTTTCTTGCATGACTCTTATGGTTCTTCGAATTACCAGTCCCTTCAAATTTTCTGAAGTATATCAGGTTGCTTATCTGAGCTCATATTAATGACTATTTAATGGTTTTGCCACTTCAAAACTTTCTTTTTTAAATTCATTCTTTTCACACAGAAGAACTTCAGCTTCCTTGTAAAGGATCTATTTTATAACTACTAGAATTAGGTAGAAAATGATCCAGTGGAATTAAAGTTTTTTTAAGCAAACTTTAATACAAGCAATGTGTTAGAATTAGAACTGTAGAAAAGATTCTACTACTTTGCTTTGGATCTCACACAGATGAACCATACCTCATAAATCATAACATTTTTTTTCACTGTTCATTTTTCAATGCAGGACCCAGTCGGTCCAGAAGGAAAGACATGATTTGATAATTTAATCGCTCTGTAATGGGGACTAACTACATCCCTCTGGACATTGCTTCAGTCTCTGTTTCAGAGACACTATTTAGAGAGACAGTATAGAGAGTATTCAAACTAAAATGTGTTTCCCTAGTCAATAATAATATTTAGAACCAAAAAACCAATTGCCTTTGCCTCTCCTTGGCTGTTTTTCCTCTGGAGATTTTTGTCTAAAAATACGCCCATCATAATGGATTTTCTCAGAAGTTTTTTTCCAGTTTTGCCCTAAAAGAATGCAAGCAGCTTTCTCTGGGAAATCCTGACATCAGACATTATGATGAAAAAACAATGTTCCTTTTCACCCCAAAGATGTTTAAATCCTTTGGCACAGTCTTTTTGTTCATTTTTCCAACCCATCCTCAGCTTGCTCACAGCTTCGCATGATTCTTCCAAACCATCCTAAGCTCTCCGCTACCCTGTCTCTTTGTAAATCATTTAGCTGGAGCAGCATGTATTCTGGCTAATGCTCCTAAGATCCTCATCCAAACATTAATCATCATAATATAGCAGCTACTCTTCCTCCTTTCTGTTTCTTTATTTACCAGGAAGAAAACCAAAGGAGTAAGATCCTTCCCAGAATCTATTGCTAGGAGTCACCTCTTCTGAACATGACAGATCTTGAATTCTTTATAGTTTCATGTTAGAAGCAAAACATGACTAGCCTTCATGCACCGTCTCTCACACTTTGCCCTAGGCCTAGTTTGTAAGGCCATGTAGAGGCTGCTCGGTTTGACAATGGCGAGTCTAAATGGCTTAAAATAGCCAAATTCCAAGTCATATATAAAAATGGGACTTTGATATTGTAATCCCTAATATTGTGAATCCTAGAAATAGGCAGCTAGCTCTGAGAGCATCATTGGCAATGTTGGTACACTCATTTGTGTTCTAGAAACAGTAAAGGGAGGAGAGGTAGGCATCCTGGATTGTCAATCGTAACAATCAGCACTGACCACAGTCAGTCCATAGGAAACAGCAGCATGAGGTTCTGTGTGAAACACTGTTCTCAACGTGCTGATTCCAGGAGTGAGGGTGACTAATTCTGTGAAGAGCCTGAAGCCATATCTTTTGCTTAGAAAGCAGCATAGCTAAAGCAAAAGACACAGGCAGCTGCATCATGCTTTTTATTAAAGTGGTGGTGGTTCTTTTGCTGTTTAATATCACCCTTAGCTTACATAATTAGGCTATTTGGCTGTGAAGGATGAGTCCTGAATGTAAAGGCCTGTTACCTTCAGATATGAATTTGATGGCTGATGAAGCGCTCTCTCTTGTTTCATCTTGGTCCCCACAACTCAGGCAACCTGGGATACACACGTCTTATCTTCAAACTGAGGAACAGGATGGCTCACATCTAAGAAACCTCATAAGCATGATCCTACCATGTGAATTTTCAATGAAAATGCAAAAATATAAGGTTTGGCAAGATGGTCATGTACAAGATCAAGCTTCTTTTACAGAGCTTTGAGTCACTTCCTATAATGTATGTTAATTATGTTGCAAGAACACTTAGAAAATTCAGATCCTGAATAGAATTAAGCATGGAAATGGCTGGTTTCTGGATTTTAAGGAACATTAGACAACTAAATCCTGCCTTTCTAATCAGTTAAGTCAAGGGAACAACACCTTTAGTTGAATACATAAAGCTGTTATTGTTCATAAGGGAGTTTCTTTTTTTTTTTTTTTTTTTCCCCTTCATAAATGTAGACCTTCTATAGTATCTCTTGCATCTGAAAGAGTTTAAGAGGAGGCAGGACTTTGGTTGTCTTCCTTCCCTGATTTTATATGTCTAAATTACTCTCCTGGTGAGCTTTGGCTCAAGAATGGTAAGATCTAGAACTACATTTGGAAAAAGAAATCTCTTAATAACTGACCGAAATCTACAAAATAAAAGAAAGCAAAGTGCCCCAGTACTCATCCCAAAATATTATTGGAATCAGTCAGAAATAGTCTTCTGCTTACAGTCATTCCATGATCACAAGAAAGAAAAAAAAGGGAAAATATAATGTGATCATGTTATCATATCATGAAATTCTATGCTTAGCTGCATTAAACAGCTATTATACAAACATTTAGGAAAACCTGCTCCTGAAATATGTTAAATGGATGTCATGTATAATAATGCAGATTTGCTATTTTGCAGCATGATAGAATTGCTTAATAAACCTAGGCATATATATCAGATGTTGCTATGCACTGTCCTTGAGTTATATGATGGACAAACTCCCTAAGCAAGGCACATATGTGTCATGTTGGATAGAGGGCAATATACCCCTGTAACTTGCTCCAGATAAGGAAGAAAAGAAATTCAAAATGAAATTTGCATTTTTGTTTCTTCATTTCAGATTTTTAATGTTATGTGCTTGCTGGAAATGCTGGTTTTATAAGGTCTTGACATTCATTAGAAAATGTGCCTAAGTATATATTTGAACCTTTTAAAGTTATTGCACTATTCTACTGTATTTTTGATGATATTAAGTGCACCTAATCTTCACATAAAATGTTTTCACATATACTCACTTTAGAAACAGCCTTCCTCTTCCCTTCAATGCTTAGAATAATATTTATTAGTTAGTGGAATCAATAACAGCAATCACAATTTTAACCTTCCTAATAATTACATAGATATAAAAGATGACAGTGAAAATAGATTATAGATAATAAATAATAATAATATTATTAATAATAATAATAAATAGATGTCAGTGAAAACAGATTATAGATAATTACTAGCTTTGCCAGGGGAGGTTCAGGTTAGACATTAGGAAGCATTTCTTCTCAGAAAGGGTCATTAGACATTGGAACAGGCTGCCCAGGGAGGTGGTAGAGTCACCATCTCTGGATGTGTTTAAGAAAAGACTGGACGTGGCACTTAGTGCCATGGTTTAGTTGACTTGGTGGTGTCAGGGTAATGGTTGGACTTGATGGTCCCAGAGGTCTCTTCCAACCTGATTGATTCTGTGATTCTGTATTAAAAATATATTTAGTGCTTTTAGGTGGTTATTCAGGTCCTGTTTTCAGATTGCCATTCTTTCTCCATTGAGGAGGTCAGAAAAAGAAACTTGGTATTTCATGTAATTTTGTGAGCTCATATATCCTGCAATTGGAAATTAAAACACTGTATGTCATAAGGATCAACGCAAATTCAGTAGAGTAGGTCCTATTAAGTAGTAGCTCTTAGAAAAAAAGTAATTGTATTACACATGAAAAATAAGCAACTATTCTGCATCAAATTTCCCAGGTGCTCTTACCTTGATTAACCACTGGTCACAATGGAAAAGCAGTTTGCAACACACACTCAATTCCAGCATGCAGATACAATACACGATACAGTAATAACTTAACATAGTCCTTTGTGCACTTTTTTACATCTTTTTCTGATTTTCAAGTATATTTTTAGAGGACATATCTAAATATTTCAAAAGCAATTCAAAAGCAATTCTTCCTCAAAATTTCTGTACTTGTTTTCAGTCATGACATCAGATATATTTTATTTTCCTTTTATATTGTAGAGATATTGTAGAGACAGCATACTTTTAAAGGAACTTTATTTGCTCTATGTGGATGAACTGAAGGGTTTCTTATTAGATTGTTTTACTGAATCACAAAGTTTATTGCACATACATTCTGTCTGACTTCTGAACCTCTAACAGATTTCTAGATATCTACTATATATCTTTAATAGACTTTTGGAGATTGAGAGATTTCTGAAGAGAAGAGCCTTCAAAGCAAGTTGCAAGAGGTTATTAAAGCAACAGCATTAAAATGAACACTTGGGAATACCTGGGAAAAAGGCATTCCTCAACTTTATTTCCTTATGGTATCACCATGCAGCTTAAATGATGCTCTAAACATCTTAAGAACTCATAAAAGAAAAAAAAAAGGGAATAATTCTAAAAAAAACCCACAAGCTATGCTAAGCAGTATTTTCAGTCCTTAAGTCCTTTTCGATGACAAAAAATTGGGGGTTTTATGAGATAAATTAAGCTTAATTAGGTTATGATTTGGGGGATTGCCATATGGTATCAATAAATAATTTCTCACTAAGGTACTGCTATCCCTTAAAATAAATAAACATATGTTAGGTACTCATACTTAAATCCATGTCATTCCACTCTGAAGTGTATCCATACCAATTAACCACCTAGAGCTGACTGAGAATAGCTTCATTACATGACTGATTATCATCTCGAGGATATACATGCCATAAGAGGCACAGGAATATTTTGCTAACATATTGGTGAAAATTTTCCCACCTGCATCACAGAATCCATCTTTTCAGAATTCAAGAATAGCCTCCATTTCAATGAAGGTTTTTTGGTCACAGCAGGTGTCCACAGCATTTTTAGTCCTCCCGAGTGAAATATCTATTAAAAAAAAGACCAAAACAAAACACTTTCAGTCATTGCTTCTGTCTTCATATAAATCTGAAACCTGGAAAGAATTTCATTATGCCATAGTGCAGCAGTCAGGGTTGGGATAAAATAAAAAGACAGAAAGAATTTATTCCTCTAAATAGCATTTTCATCTTCAAAACTTTTAGAATCTGGGGAAAGGGATATCGTTTCTCTGGAAATGACAACAGAAAATTTTTGGCAGGGTATCCTTTCACTTGGATTCCTATTCTGGCTGGAGAAGACTTAACACAATTTAAAGATAGTTCATTTTAGTTTTAAGCCCTTGGAAGTCATGCCTGGCTGAGGAAACTTGCACAAGTATGGCCAGAGCTTGTTCTCCAAGCTGAATGCAAAGCAAACACACTTTTGCCTTCAGCTATCCTATCCATCCCATGATGCAATCAACGACAAGGTGAGAGGCTGAATTAGAAGTCAAGTCCACTTCCAGAGTCTCTTTCCCTGAGCATCAGTCCCTAACTCTTTGATGTTATACACAAGCCTAAGTATAGGCTAGCAACAGTGAACCTGTTTTGGTAGCTTATGACAAATTGAAGAGCTTGGATACAATTTCAGAATGGGAGCTTATTTTTATAACTGTGCCTTTACTTTTATCACGTCTACAGTGGCAGCGCTGAGTGAGCCTTTGTGTATAAAACCATATAATTTCAGTAAACCTACAATTTTTTTACACAATCTTTATACTCAATACTTACTTTAGTTTTGGTAACTAACGTTGTTATTGATTTCTAGGACCGGAAAACTATCAGTTGTTTTTTATTTTTGTTTTTTGTTGTTTTTTTTTTTTCCCCACAGGCCCACTGGGAACACTGTATTTTATCATTTACATTCTGTTCCATGTACTAGTATAGCTGGTGACTTTCTATAGAGAATAACTTTCTACACTTAGGGAAAGAGATAGGTCAGATGCACTTCAGCAAAACAAACGCTTAGAAAAAGAGATTTTGTAGGGTCAGAAATGAAAACACTGTAGTCAGTAGATGGCTGCTGCTGTACCTCTGACCTGTGCCAAACTTCTTGCCAGCATCCAACTGAAACTTCTGGATCTTAAAATATTTGTTCTCCGCACCACATTTTTTTTTCAGTTTAACTATTGTAATTTAGTTGTTTTTTTTTTTAACTGAAAGTGTGAGGAAAGTGATATGTAATGCTTTAATATGTAGCACTTTCTATGCTGCACTTTGAAAATGTAAAGCTAGCTAGACAAAAATCCCCTTTATGAGCTAGGCTCGTATCAGTAGCTTTGATTCAGAGTTCTCAGAACTGTGATCACTAAGAAGTCACCATCAGAGGCAAGGAGATCAGGAATAGAACCATGTATACATACCTAAAAAGCTAGCACAATTTTTCACAATGATCACAAATACAACAGTCACTCTTAAGTATATATAAAGTCCAGGATTCCCACGTTTTAAGTTATCTGTAGAAATGCTCTGCTCTACTGACTACTGGCTGCTCTACTAGCAGTAGCTATGCTACTGCAGAAAACACTTACAAATGCTGATTAAGGCGCTGCTGTACCCTTCACTACAACTAGAACACTTCTAAGAGTGAAATGTGTCCCCGCAGCTGCTGTAATAAATTATCTGTTCAAATGAATGGACTATCAGGACGTGTCAGCTGTATTTGCATTTATCAGCATCAAAGATCTTTTCATTGTGTTCATAGTACATATGCTAAAATACATTTTTCATCTGCTATTACATAGACTTAGCTTTGCATCAATATTTAAAATTCTTGAAAGTAGAAAAAGGTGTTTAAACTATCATCACCATAAATAAATCTAAAACCTAACAGAAAGCCGTCAGTAAGGGTGAAGGATAACACAAGTCTTTCAAGAAAACTCTTCAAAAGAACCAAAGTACATTGTTATCTGAACGTTATTCCTGTCTTGGAAAAAAGCTTACCTGCTTGGATGAAAATTTGGAACCTTCCAGGACAAGATAAGCTTTCTAAGATGTGTTCATCTAAAACCTACCCTTTACTATACAAGCATTCAGAAAGTTGTCAAAGTTTATAGTTCACAGAAATAGGACATAGCAGGACTTCCATTAACATATCCAGTAGAGAGAAAATTGAGTGACCCAAATACCATCACAGGGGCAAAGACTGACAAATGCTTTCTGATTCTTTGTATTTTGATAGGGGACAAATAATAAAATGTTCTTTATCTCTCTTAACCATCTTCATCTTTCCTGAGGAAAAACGTATCTGCCCTTGGCAATTGATTGCGTTTCCACCTCCTTGGAGGAAGAAGAGCGTTAGTGACACCACTATTATTCCATCCTAAATCTCCAGCTTTATGTTAATTGACCTTTTTTGTGGTACAATAGTTGCCATGGTAAAACTGTTATCTGAATCCCTGATGTCACTCCCTTCCCTTTCTGTTTCTCCTTCCTTTCCCTTCCCTACATAATGTCACCAGTCTCTGATTTTTGCTTTATCTTTGAAAATGGAAAATATCATCAATGAAAAACTCTCAGTTCTGTTCTAAGTTTTGGGCAAGTTGTCACATGCAAGATGCCACATACTGTAGCTTCTGGAGCTTCTCTTGACTATTCACGACATGCAAAACCATATCTCCCGTCACATATGTTGTTACTTACAGGTCAATTTTTTTTGGCAGGTTTATCTGCTTTCCGCAAATAAGTGAAGACTTCTACAGTGACATTAAAACTGCCACACAGAATACCTGACAGGGAGTCTTAGCACAGAAGTTAACAGTAATGTGGGCAATATTCATTCTGATAGCAAAAGAATCTATTTTATTTCTTTCATTTAACTTAATCTGCTTCTGTCTCCAACAGTGACTTGAGATGCTTTAGATAACTGAAGTTCTCCATAAGCCATTATTATTAGTGCCTGGCCTCCCAAACTGTGAACTACCAGTTTTCTCCGAGAGTCTTTTTATCAAGCGGTAACCATGTTTAAATTATTTAGAATGAAAACAAGACATATTCCAGAAGATTAATACCTCTTAAATTGGTAAAAAATTGTAAATATATTCTCTCCTTTCTAGCTTATTCCTACTTTAGTCAGTATACTTGACAAATGTGGATAAGAAAATTTACATTTACATGATGCTTAACTGTAGTCAGGTCTTTGGGCTGATGGGCATAGGTATGATTAGCTTTTTATCATCACACAGAATGTATTAACCGACTTATCTATTTATTTCCGTGTGCCTGAAAAAGCTTTAAATAGTCATAAAATCCACTCTTAAATCTCACAAACATCTGAAAGTAGGTGAACTGTTACATTAAGTCCACCTGACTTGAATGACATGCAATATGAATAACATGATTTTAAAGCTGAAGCTTAAGCATCATACACATAGAAGTACGAGTGACATTATTTTATTCAAAATGTCACTGTTTCCAGTGACATTATTATTTTTAGTGGCCTGTTATGATAATTGTAGCATCTCCTAGGACTGAAAATACGTTAAGTAAAACTGAAATTAAGGAAAAAGTGATTGTAGACAGTAAAAACGAAATAAAGTCTGATAATTATGTTTTACTGGGTATTTTGCAGAAAGAATTAAATGTTTGAGAAACGCATAACATAGAAATAAGGATTGCGTTTGTGTAAGGAAGACCAGTGTGAAATTAGGCTGAGTATAAACTGAGAAGGCTGTAGTTTATAGAATGTTGCAGACAATGATATAAATAGAAATACTAATTTTTGTTCTGCTTAGGAATTTCTGCCTTGAATATTACTATGTGTTGTAGAAGATGAATAAATTTGATGAGGCAGGTGGTAAAAACAGCTGTGACATTTTAAGAGATTGTCTTCCACCATCCTACACAATAGCCCATTGCTCAGTTATTCCTTAAGTTTAAGGCATTCAAAACGTTCTGAGATGACAAGAAAGTTCCTGATAAATAAAGATCAAAAGGTGATTGTGTAACATTTTGTTCAAGTAACTTTGAAAAACAGCTTTTCCAGAGTTTTTTTCTGGATTGTTTGAGAAAGTGTCTCCCTTTTAAAGCAACTAGGAAGTGTACCCTTACTTTATTCACAGACCTCCTTTTGAAATGAAAGACAGCAAAAGGAAGAAAAAGTACAATATAAAATATGTTTCATAGACAAATCACTATGGAATAATTTTCATTGTTTATGATTTTTAATTAGAAAACACTGTTCCTAGTTCAGTATTTTTTTTAATTTTATTTTTTATTAACCTGTATCCTTTGTAAATCTTTATCTTTTCCTCTATTCTCTTTGCATTCTACTTTAAACTACTTTTTTTTTTTTGGTCATATTTTCTCCTTGGCTTAGTCATGAAAGTTTGACACTGAAATTATTTTTAATCATTTAAAATGTATGCTGTTCCAGGTATTGTAGCAGCATGGAGAGAAATATAGCATTTGAATTAGCATAGGGAGAAACTCTTAAACTCAGCAAACTACTTATAATAATGCAATAAAATATTTTCCAAGCAGCAGTCTGGAGGAAAATGCTGTTTCACAGCTTAGTTCATCATTTCAACCAGAAAAGTTTAATCACTGATAGAAGGCTTCAATGTTACAATGTAGGTGGTACAGGTTTCACATAGGTATGATGATTTTACAGCTAAGATGTTTTTTAAAAAATGTATCATCTTTGAAACATTATGTATTATTCCTTCTTTTCTGTTATTTTCTCTTTCTCCTGTGATATATTTCCAATACATAACTTCATTCTAATCTGCAGGGAAAGCAGAGTTATCCTTGTAGGTAACATAGACTGAAAAAACCAGCAGATTGAGTAGTGGCACAAGAAAATTAATGAACAAATTAAGCATTCCAATACCCAAATACTTGTCATCACCTTAAATATTTCTGTTACTTCTGCAAAAGGGGAGTAAATCTTTAGAGGAAGGACTTATTCACTACATGTTTCTTCCAGTCATGTTGAAATGACCACGAGTACAGCCTGTTGGAGTTTATAACTTTCAAGCTCAAGTCCATACAAGAAACTGAGCAGGCACAATCAAACAGATATTTAGTTGAACATTTTTGTAAATATTAATATCATTTATATAAATAATAAATATATATAAAGCAATATATCTACATTTTATATACATATAAAATAATGTATTTATTACTAAATATATAGTTTGATTTAAACTGAAGTTGAGTACAGGTTCATCCATAGTCATAGTACTACTGTGAAATCTGCTGCAGTCTGCTACCCTGCTCTTCAGGACTGAATTTCTTTATTGCTCCACATATATATATCACTTTCAAGTAAAAAGCCCATGAATAAATTTTACAGCCTTTTGTGCATTTTCATCTTTACATTTAGAAGCATTTGCACAACACATCAGGAAAATTTCTATGGGAGTTAGCATTATCTCCTTGATTAAAAATTATTGGCATATTTTCTTTTAAACTATAATATATACTTACTAAATTAAAAACTCCTTTTTTTTTTTTTTTTTTCCTGGCCATGTATCTTTTGATCCCTGCTCAACTGAAGGAAACTGTTCGATTACAGCCCATCTCCACTTCCATTTGATTTCTAGCTTCGGAAAAATAGCAGGATAATAGAAACTTTGTACACCCCTAAATATCCACCCAAGGTATGGTGAAGTTTTACTCACCCAAAATAATAGAAGGAATTATAAATCTTTTGGCCATATTTTCTCCTTGGCTTTTGGCCAATTTAGACTTAGTTACAACTTAATTTTAAAAATTTACTGTGCTTACGTGCACACGGTGAATAAATAAAAACAATTATTTCAAACAGTATTCTGTACACATAGACAGTACACAAGTACATAAATTTACACTACTCCTTTTCAACATATTTGAAGGATCAATACAATCCCTTCCCAATTCATGTCAAAACAGAAGCTATTCAAATTATGTATGTATGGCATAGGCTAAACTTTGCTTCTGATCTGATATAGTCTTTGCATATAGCCTCAGAACCAGGACTTTGTGATTTTTAGGAGAAAAAACAAAAGCCTGCTGGATCAAAGGAGGAACAAGCGACTAAGCAGAAGGGGAAGGATGTGAAAAGGAGATGGAAGATAAGGAAGTCTGAAGAAAAAAGGAGGAGAAGAGGAGGGTGGGGAATGAGGGATGGCAGATGCTAGCAAACATGCATGATCTCCAAGTGCTGGGGGAAGGAAGAAAATAAGACAGCAGAAAATGAAGGTAATTTGTAACACTGGAAGAAAAGAGGTAGCAAAATGCATAGAAAAAGATCTCTGTGTTATTTTTACAAAAAGTGGGGCTAAAAATCATGCTTGGCCTTTTATCAAAATATCCTGAATGCTACATATCAGCAAATTGTAAACAAATGGAAACTACTAAGAAATTTTCTAAACTACTAAGGAGTTTGGTTTGTTAACAGAAAATAAAAAAATTGCAATATTGAGTAATACCAAAGGTCTGCTGCCTATTAATCTGTCTAATATTTTCCAAATCATCTGGTATTATGTAAAAACATAGAAAACAACATAGATTCTCATCTTTCCTCCAGTACTGATTGAGTAAGGCTCTCTAAAGCTAGAGATTTCATCCAGACTGTCATGTTTGATAGTCACTGATAGGATTCCATTATTCTTTGTGGATTTGCATACCCCACTTTTTAGACTCTCTTCATTCTGACCTTTATCTCACCCTAAGACAATGAATCCTGCAACTTGACTTCGTGTTATATGAAACAATATTTACATTTTTTTTAACTTTACTGCTTATTTCATACATTTTACTATACAAAACTGTATTCCTACCTTCCTTACTCATTGCAGTATTGACATACTGATGGGAATAAGCCTCAAGTGGCAGAGAAATAGATTACAGGGTCTAAAAGAGGATCATGATTGGTGTTTTCTATTTCTGTCAAGTCTTATGTATAGCAAAAATTATCTTCGAAGATCAGAGATATTGCTCAGGTTTGGTACCAAGCTCATATACAGTGGCACCTAAAATTTTCAGATAATTATACTTTACTATAAGAACATTGTTTTCTGATAAATATTATTTGTGTCAGCGACTTTAGGAGCACAATGTATGAATTCCTAGATGTTGTGGCAAAGATTATCAACATATTATTATTTGGAGCTCTTTCTATAATTTTGTTTTTCAACAAGAATATACACCATGAAAAACCTGCTCCAACTGTATTTATAACACTGTAAAAGTATCACATACATACAAGCACTGGCTTGAGTCCTTGTAGACCATATCCAACTCAACACGTTAAATTAAAAGTATTGGGAAATAAGCTTTTCTGTGCTCCCACAGTTCTTCAAAGTCTTTTTTTTTTCTCCGGAGGCAGTACCTGTTAAAACGATGTCTGAAAACATTTACGAAATGCTAAACAAATTGTCATTAGAATGAAAATATTCATTTTCAGTCTGCTCTGACAAGTATCCTTGGACTTAAAGCTTCCCCAACCTTTAAAGATATTTACAACAAAGTTTTGTTGACTGTAGCTCCAGTGCAGCATATTAGATATGATTTTGGGCTAACATAAAATTATCAGTTAAAGCAAATAAATATTCAGTCTAGTGGTTTATCTATCTATCTATCTATGTGTGTGTGTGTGTAGCAAATCAGAGGATAATACAAGCATTCATCTTAAGTGTTTTTTGAGGATGGATGAATGCGTGCATTCGTTGACCCACACACACACATATTTGGCAATTTCTGTATAAAAATGTGGATGCCTGTGTATATTTTATAATGAACTTATGAATTTTTAAAGCATTTACACATATTTATAACATGAAAAAGAAATATTTTATCCTAAGGCAGCTCACCACCACAAATATTCTTTTATTACCCTAGATGAAATATTCTTTTGTCACAGGGAATAACATATATTCGTAGTTGAACATTATGTTTTCTTAAAAGGAATGTAACTTCACTTTTACAAAGATTAAACAGTCTGAATGCAGGTGAGAATACCCCCCCCTTCTCCCCCCACACTGCAAAGAAAAAAAACAAACAAAAAACCAGAAACCTGTCATAAAATAAGCACTCAGTAAAACAAAATAAAATGAAAGTGAAATGTCTGCCATGGGATGAAAGAGCCAGTGTAAGGGTAGTTAAAGCATAATATGTTTAAGCCTGGGGATATACTGAAGTACAGATGTGTCATTCCTTGAATAAAAACAGACTAATAGTTGTGCTATACAATCATAGCTGCAAGGTTTTTAGAAGCAGGTGAGATTACATCAATTCTTATGTGCCATCCAAGGTCTCATATCATAGTCTCTCGTTGATCTTTTATTTGGATTAAGAAACTGTCTTACTCACAAGTGCTCTTAAGTATTCTAAATGTAGGCTTTACTTTTCTAATTAAGAATCATAATTCGTGAAGTTTGTGTGGTTTTGTTTTTTGTTTGGTTGTTTTTTTAATTCACACATGATCTGAAATCACACACATTGATACATCTTATCTTCCATAACTTCCCATCCTGCTTCAAAGCATTCATCCTACTCTTGCATAACTGCCAGACAACCAATATTTTGCATTCTATCAAACTGTATTATTACCTTTTCAGAAAGCAATAAGGATGAGGGAAATCATCGTGCCACAAAGAAAGCTACTCTAGTGTTAAAGGTCTCATACATGAAATCTTGGATATGGCTATGCCACAGACTTCCTTTTCTTTTGCATTAAGTCTACAGTAATGATCCTCTACTTTGTTATAATTTTTAAGTTAAATGTTAGTAAAACAGACAAAAGGACTGCATGTGTAGCTAGGTAGAATACTTTTGCTATGTGCTTGTACCATTTACACTATGTTACGCTGCTGTAATAGGCTGTGTAGAAGCCATCTCAAATGCATGAATTTTAATAAAAGGAGAAAGTCTGGCGATATGAAAGACAATGTTTAGTCAAGAAGAATGCTTTCTGTTTTATGGACATGTTTTAATTTTATGTTACAGAGGGCAATATTACAGTAGAGAACTGTTAGACATTGTGACTAGAGAGAGAGAACAGCATGTTCCATGAAGAACCTGACAAGCAAAATTTGCAAGAAAAAAATGTTAAAGTGAGATACTTTTTTTGTTTTCAAAATTATGCTTATTTTAACTAATTTTATTTTTGTAGTGACATTAGCTGCAGAAAGGAAAAACATGCTACTGCCTGTTTATCATCAAGCACTGGAAGCACAATGTTAATGTTCATAACAAATGATATTAGCGAAAACTGAAAATCTCTATGTTCCAGCAACAATACTATACAACATTTCAGTGTCATATACGTACTTTAAAAAGGCAGAAAACTGTAATTTCTCAGTATATTTTCACTACTAAAATGCAAATTATGTGTTGACAACATATTTAACAGTTCTTATTGTTTCTGTTTAGGAGAGAACTCATTATGTTTATACTGTTGAGGGGAAGCTTTTCTAAATCACTATGACTTCCCTTAAGAATTGAGCTAAGTAAAACACAGTAGCAGTAGTTTATAAAATCTGATGATAGGTTCACATTGTAATTTATAAAACAAATTTGATCTTCATTTTTCTCCACTTATTTCAAGCCCTACTTATTAGTATTATTATTGTTACGATAAAAATCTTTCTTCTAAGCATCATGCAATAGCTTAAAGTGCGGAAGCGTAAGCTGTAGTTCTATTTTTACAGTAACATTTTAATTGTCCCCTGAATTTTAAACTTCATCTAAATGCAGAGAATAAAACCATGAGCAGGCTAAACTCCAGTGTACAACGTTGAATCAGTTAGGCGAAAATATACTTACTGCAACTGCTTTTGTCTGAATACAATTCACAGAAAGCACACACATCCTTTTTTGCTGAATCAAATCTAGTACTTCCAATTTAAATTTCATTAACTCCTCCAAACATCCAGGAAGAGTTTTTCCAGAAAGAAACAGAAAATGAACAAGTGAAAGTGAGCTAGTCCAAGTTATTTCCTTTTCATTCACTTGATTTTCTCCAAATACACAGTCCAACTCTTTAAACACTGTTAATTAAATTAGGATGTGATCTGCATTTATTTGAATTTGGAAATAACTACATAAATTTTCTAAGTTTACAACCTTTTACAGAAATTCTGTAAGGCTGTAGGCCAGACTGGAGCCTTTGGCTGTTTATCTATGCAGCTGAGTAACAGAAATAAACTGTTTATGCAACATCATTGGAATTTTTTCCATCACTGTTATGAATAAGAGCAGAGAACCACCATACTCTAGAAAATCCTTCCCCAGAGAAAGAAAATTAATAAAATAATTAAAAAAAACCTCAATAGAAAGTTTCTAAAAATTAACAAAAAAATTGAATAAGCAATATTATGAATGTTATATGAAAATGACACAGCCACAGACAGAATATGTAAAGTGCAAGATGTATCCCTTGCCTGCCCTATTCCAAACCTGCTTGATGATTTGCAAAGCAATCAAAGAGATTCTCCTGTTCATCCACCTCATGTACAATTGCACTTACATTGTCTGCTACTGGCAATTTACTCTCTTTTACCTCAAGGGAACTGGAGCACCTTGACTCCTAGATAGACACCAGCCCTCACTCAAGGTTAGAAGGAAAAATTATTACTTTCTCCTATTTATTATTTTCTTTTCCTCCCTGTCTCCTTTTCTTTTTCTTCGTTATTTATAGCTTATTTAGTACTGAAATCATCCAACTAAATAGTGTTTTCCGGTCTACAAGATACAAAACCTACTGCTTAGACAGGCTTATAATTTCTACTTCTTTTAGGGAACGATTCATGCTACAAAAATTAAAACATGCTCTCAAGACCCTCTTGTTATCATTGGACTGTGTCTTAATATACAATGAAATATAATCCTTTGAAAAGTTTTTATTTTTCTAGTAAATGTTCTCTGCAACTGTTTTAACAGCAATGACAAGTCAATTCAGTTTTTTCTTCCTCTATTACTTATCTTCTATAACTATACTCTGTCATTCATTTTACGTGGAGATTGTTCCATGCAGCAATTGAAATTTTCTATTTTCAACCATTCAACTAAACCATTCTGTAGAACCATGAAAAGGAGTAATTTGCGCCAAATATTTTCAATTCAGTGAATCTCTGTAGGGAAGCATTTTTAGAAATATATCAAACAAAAAAATGCAAAAGAGAAACCTATAAGAATGTAGTGTATGAATTTATAGCAAGGTTCTCAGTCTAGACTTAGTTTGTTATTTATCTAGAGTAGTATTGGTTTGTTGATCTGGTTACTGTTTCTTCAGTTTGTTTTGCTTTGTGGGTTTGGGTTGTGTTTTTCTTTTTTCCAACAGTGAAATTAAATTCTTAACTGAGATTTTGAGCTTTATAAAACTTGCTTTTTGATGACTGCTCCCATCACCACCAGGTATTGCTACTGCTTCTGTGTAACTGGCTTAATCTGTAGGAACAGAATCTGCAATAGTACAAAACAAGCAAAGCACTCAAAACTATGAAGGGCATACTGCAAGGGGATTGTTACTATATCATTTGATAAAAGTCTTATGAAGTAGCATGAGAAAAGGATACAAATGTAAGAGCAAGTCAAAGAAATAGAAGTGTACAGTATTAATACTTCATTAGAAAAACTGCCCAGACATCTCAATTTTAATTGTCTGATACATCTCCTTGAAATTATTTCCAGTAAGAAGGAAGATTTCAATGCTAGTGTAAGCAGAAATAGCGCCACCGTAAAATCCGGCTTACTTTAGCCAGAAGCTAAAATGAATTTGTATCATTTAACTAACTACATTGTATCAATAACACATAACCTCCCAGTGATTCAAAGCATGCCTTGTCCAATAAGTAAAAGGTATGCTAAACTAATTTTAAGGCAATCAAAGAATTAAGTAGAAATAAATCAATAAAAATACATCAAAGATCCATCAGGAAATATACAGTGTTTTATTGCATAGTAGACAGCTGTACTTGCTCACTTGACCGTCTTCGAATTATTTGTCTGTGTTCCCAAGTATATGTTTATCCTCTCCTCAAGGAGTGTCTGGCTTCAGCAGAGCCCTCTGGAAAGGGAGGAGGCCACTTATGTCCCAAGGGAGCTGTTGAGTATCATCAGGGCAGGAAAGGATGCAGAGCTGGCAAGCAAGATCCAGCACAAAGGCTGGAGCTCATGCAGAAGCTAGAAGGCAGCAGAGAGGAGCTGTCCAGCAGCAAGGCCAGAGACACAGTGGAAAGAGCTTCTCTGGGACAGAAGGGAAAATGAACAAATTTTGCTGTTGCTCAGAAAGTAACAAGTTAATTTAACTGAAACACCAAAGTAAGTTCCAGTCTACAGAGACAGAATGGGTAGCAGAAGATTAGTGTACTAATCTGTTTCTCTATTTCTGTTCTGTTTGTTCATTGCTTTGGCTTCTTTTGATTTTAAAAGTTAATACTTGGTTTTTTACACTTTAATTTTTGAATAAAAGTTATTCTTGAATCTAAACCCTTTTGGTCCCTTTGGGGAGTTTCTCTAGGAGGAAGTTCAAGCAAATCTGTTCTGCAGTAGTGGCCAAATCATTAGCACAGTTCATATCTGCACAGATACAGAGCAATGCTGCAGCTGCAACAATGTGCTCACAAAGGATAAAAAAAAATGATCATATCCCTTATGAAACGAAGACAATGAAGACAGAGACTAGCAGAATGTTTCTGTAGGTGATGTGATGTTCACGTAAAAAGACAATTTCACCTTCACTGTCATGAAACATGAAACAAGGAGATAGAGTAAAAATCCACTTACTCCTCACTCTCTTCAATTGTTTCCATCTCATTCATGTTATTATGAGGGAGACTAAAATAATGTTCTTAATGTATTCCTACTCTTCACACTGGAAATAGCACTGTTAGCACTTTCATTGCCCTGTAAATTTTTTTTGCAAATATCACTCTGACTTAAATGCTACAATATTGATCCTTTTAATACCTTACTAATGGATTTCGGCTTCTTGAACAGATATATTTCCTTAAGTTTTTTATGCCTTTGATGTTATTTTCCAGCTTGCTAACTTCACTTTCTTTAGTGTTTTCTGATTTCCATTATTTCCCTTCTCATTCTCTTCTAATAACTTCATGTTCAATGAAGTTGCTAAGTCCTGATCATACCTGTTTTGTGTCTACTGTTTTTGTCCACAGTAAAATTAATTTTTATCCATCCATTTTCTGTTGTGTTTCTTCATCATCTAATCTTCCCCAACAAACTCAGTACTATTTTTACCTGTGTTTCCTTTCTCTGCACAAACAGAAATAATCCTGATTTTGGTTTGACGTCAAAGAGATAAATAAAACATGTTACAAGAAAGTCACTTGCTGCTGTGTGCATACTTGTTCTTAATTTCAGTCTGCTTTAATATCTTATAACTCCAAATTCCTTCTCCTCTTCTTTTTTAAAAAATTAAAACGTGTATGTCAACTGAGCTCCCTGCCACTTCTTGTTAGAGAATTCAGGAAAATGCTATCTATTTTTTCTTACTTTTTGAAGAAGAGTTTTACTTTGAACTCTTGACCTCTGTAGAAAATATCTCCCTGTCTGCTTCTTTATTTCTTTTCAAATTTTCAGGAAATTCTACTGCAAACTCAAAACGAAGTCATTCTCAGTTAAGTGGGTGGTGTAGCTAGGTAATCTTTTGGTATTCAGCATTGCACCTTCTCTACAGAAATAAAGAAGCTTTCATAATCTCGCTAAGTAAAATTTACCACGTTAGCAACCTAAAAAATTACGCTGAAATAATTCTCCACCTGTTGGTGTACTGTTTTCCTGTAACAAGACTACTTTGACTTTTATAATGATCAGAGGGATGGAACACCTCTCCTATGAGGAAAGGCTGAGAGAGTTGGGGTTGTTCAGCCTGGAGAAGAGAAGGCTCCAGGGAGACCTTATTGCAGCCTTTCAGAGTATCCGAAGGGGGCCTATAAGAAAGACGGGGACAAACATTTTATCAGGGCCTGTTGCGACAAGACAAGGGGTAATGTTTTTAAATAAAAGAGTGTAGGTTCAGACTAGATATAAGGAAGAAATTTTATACAATGAGGGTGGTGAAACACTGGAACAGGTTGCCCAGAGAGGTTGTAGATGCTCCATCCCTGGAAACATTCAAGATCAGGTTGGACAGGGCTCAGAGCAACCCGATCTAGATGAAAATGTCCCTGATCACTGCAGGGGGCTTGGATGAGACAACCTCTAAAGGAGTCTTCCAACCTAAACCATTCTATGATTTTATTCTATGATTTGTTCTTTTTGTAAAGGTTGTGTATTTCGATTAGGTTATTATTTCCTTGTTGATGAGTTGTGGAAAGTATTATCAATTGCCACTATAGCATCATTGTTTTGTCAGGTGCAATACAAGGAAAGACTAGAAAGATAGTGTATTGCCCCAAAGATTTTCAAGATAAAAACATGGCACATGCACAAATGTCATCAGGTTATAAAGGAGTAGCAAACTGTTGTCTTCAGCTGAGCCAGCAAATGATATGTACCCTCTTCATACTTCTAATAATGGCATGCCTTTCTCTCATAGAGGCTTATTCGTCTTTTATTTTAGTTTGTGTATTAAAATGATATCTGACAATCAAGAGTTTAGTAAACTCCTGTTTCACATATGCGTGTACTCTTCTCTTGTTTCCTTGTTCCCAGAATAATTTATCCTCAATCAAATGGCTATATGTTTATTCAAATAAAGCTCTCTCCCTGAGTGACTTTCTTCATTGGTATTCTTACTTCTGTATTTAGAGTTGGCTGTAAATGTATATTTAAATATTTAAAGCTAGTCATATGACTAGCTTTATCCAATCCAGTTAAAAATTTTCATTTTTTGATTGGCCTTTAAGTTTATGCCTTAGATTACAATATCAAGTGCAATTGTATAAGAGAGGCGTTCCCCTGAATTTCAATAAAGACACGGATTTGATGTTGATGGTAACTGGGATAAAAGTCTAATTCGTGAGGTAAGTAATTTTTTTATTACTAAAAGAATTTAATGAATAGAGAAGTAAACAATCTTAGCTAAACTATTAAAATAGTTCGCTGCTAAAGCAGAGAGGTTGAGAACTTGTAGGAGATGGTGACAAAACTTTCTGCAACAGTAGTATAAATCAAAAACAGAAAGAAAAATAAGTAATAGGATAAATCATGTGTACTGAGATCTACCTTTTTTTTTCTTTTGTTTGAAATTAATATTTTATACACCTTCACCATAACATCTCAGGACAACTACTGTAGTAAGTCTTGAACTGAAATGAAATAAACTGTAATTTGAAATTCCACCAACTTCCAATTTTTTCTAACAGACTAACAGTCAAGGAGAGCCACAACTGTAACTTACACAACCAAAAACAAGAGGGAGAGAAGGTGTATTTAACAACCTCACCAGTAAAGGCTGTTAAGAGAGGAAATAACTACAGAGCAGGGAAGTGGTGGCATGCACTGGGAAAGAGAAAGGTTCCAAATATAAAAATAAAACAAAGGTGGCAAAAGTAAAGCTAAATTTTCATTGTTTTTCTTAAGAGAACAAGAAATAAATGCTGTGCATGAAGTTATTAGGTAAAAGGTTATAGCTTGGACACTCACAGTAAAAATAGCTACAGATAAATCAGAATTGTACAGATGCAGTTTTAAATGGCTGATTTTAAAATGTTTTGTGAACCTCTCTTATGCTTCTCTTTCTAATGAAAGTCTACTTTTTATTAAAAATAATGAAAGCAGGGAATTAATAGGGGAAATTAATAGCATAGAGGTGAGTCTATTGACAGCAACCTGAACAAACTGAAAAAAATCAATTATTTAAACATAAAAAGAGATTTTAAGCTTGTCATAAACCTGTCCTAGAGAGAAACCCTTCTACTTTTGTTTCAGGGGAGTCTGGCAGCATTTATGACTGTTGTTTGATTTTTAAGATTCTTCTTTTTCTATAAGATCCATTATATTAAAAACTGATTATGAAGTTGTGATGTTAAAAAACAATTAAATTCTAAGTATATGTAGTTTTCTCTGCATTTTATAGTGTACCAAAGCATAAAAATATCTAACACTAACATATTGCAACAGAACACATACTCCATTGCACCCCTCCATGGAGGAGGGCTGCAGAGGGAAATGAGAATTAACAGTATTGAGACATGTATTTTCTGTCCAGTATTCAGTGATCACATTTTTGTAGGGTTTGAATAGCTAGAGTTTGAGCTATATAATATAAGAAAAAGATAACATATTCTGCAACTATTAACTTATAATTATGCGAGTTGTAATTACTGCAATGAAGAAAAGTTACAGTATGGAAAATGGGCTGCTGCGATCAGCAACATTAAATGTTTCTGTCCATTTTCCAACATTTGCATCTGACGTGCTTGCTATTCAAAAGTGCTGATCTACAGTTAGCTCTTGAAATGCTGATCCTTCAGTACTGGCACCTGCAGCAATTGTCCACTTTGCTTACAGGATGGCCTGCTCCTGCCAGCACCCCTGATCAGTTTGTAAAGTCTATATGGATTCTCCTGCCTGCACACTCCTTATCACCAAGCTCCACATTAAATTTTTTAGTTAACTCCACACGCTCTGACTTCAGACACTATTTTTCTTAAAATGCTGAGTAAGATCCTGCCACTGGAGGCTCAGGATATTGTCAAACTCTTGCTTCAGTAACAAGAAGAGGGGAAAGAAGAAAGAAGAGGGGAAAGAAGAAAGAAGAGGGGAAAGAAGAAAGAAGAGGGGAAAGAAGAAAGAAGAGGGGAAAGAAGAAAGAAGAGGGGAAAGAAGAAAGAA
This sequence comes from Nyctibius grandis, assembly GCF_013368605.1. Classification (NCBI taxonomy): domain Eukaryota; kingdom Metazoa; phylum Chordata; class Aves; order Nyctibiiformes; family Nyctibiidae; genus Nyctibius; species Nyctibius grandis. The sequence continues at coordinate 48,647,165 of NC_090663.1, read as the reverse complement.
GAGGGGAAAGAAGAAAGAAGAGGGGAAAGAAGAAAGAAGAGGGGAAAGAAGAAAGAAGAGGGGAAAGAAGAAAGAAGAGGGGAAAGAAGAAAGCATGGCTTAATATATGTTATTTTCTTTACCTTTCCTTCTGAAGCAGCAGCATTACTGGCACCAGGTATTTGGGAGGAACACTGAAGTACAGGATCTCTTTGTCAATGGCTTGAGTGGTTTGCCTGAAAATCTTGTAGATTCTGAGCAGTTTAACAGATTCAGAGAAGTTTAAGAAAATATCTTCTACTGTTGTAGAGGTTTCATCAAGAGTAAGAACTCTCATAATTTTCCAGAGCTTAACTTGAGGAAAAAAGGCAGGGGTGTCATTGAACAGACCATTTTTTTTTTAAAAAAAAAAAAAGGTCATATAAAGCTGCTTTGAAACTTACCTCTCCCTTAAAGGATAGATCAGTAATTGCACAAGTGCAAAAGTCAAGACAGATGAATGCACTGATGTAAAGTCCACCTGTTTCTTACATCAAATACAATTCCTTGAATATTGATTGCCATTGTTTTCCTCTGGTTTTATGCTTTTGTAGTCTTTTAGACACAGTGGAGTTATATACCAGCTTAAAACTGAAATGATTCAGTGGTGAATGAGGTCCCAAGATGTGCTCAGTGTCATATACAACCTATCATACATGTATGTACGAAGTAAGCAGACACATATATTATGAACTCTCATATTCTGTCTTCCCGAGCCTTTTGTATGCGATGTTGTGCATAACACAAACATCATGAGGTGCATTCTTTTACCAGTCTGAATTGTCATGATCTAACATGAGCGTTTAATTCTTAACAATTACCTACCACTAGGTAGGAAATGATACTAGAGAACTTCCAAATGCCAAAGTAATAGCTCAAAGCGACTGAGCCTAAATTTCCAAGGTCATAATACACAAGTTAAAAGGAATACATTGACCCCAACAAAGGGTCTGGTGATCAGTTTAACTGAGGCAGAGGTACAGGTCTGTGATTATATCATCTGTCTCTGAAACATCTTCAGTGAAAATTCAATATCAAGGCTATACATATTGTTCTATGTCATAGTATCCATGTGAAAGTCCTGGAATTCCACTTTAAAAATAATTTTCAGGTTTATATAGATGGATTTGTTTTAAATGCTGACACATCTACCAGTGTTAGTTATTGCTTACTCAAAACACAATCATTCCAGCCAAAAATAATGCCTAGAACTCAAAGAGTGGAAAATGAAGTGTTACGAGATTCTCACAAATTAAAAAAAGCCCACAGGCATTTAGGTAATAAACAAAATAAACAATTAATATAAAACTTAAGTTGAGAAATACCACAGTATAAATACAACCCTTTAGGTAAACCAGCTTTAAGATATGTAATGAAACTATTTATCTTAAAATAATTGATTGTCAGGCAAGCTTTACAAATGTAAAGAGAATTCATGAACCAAAAAGCTTCTATCTAGCCATCTAAAATGAGAACATCATTATCCTGTAGCACAGAGAAAAATTTTCTTCCAAAGTAATAGAAAGCTTTTAAAACCAGGTATAAGTATTTTTAAGGGTGTCTGAATACCATAAGACTTTCATATCCCTGAAGGTTTAGAAATGTTTGGTTGCAGCTCTGGTCTCCACATTCCCAATTTGCCAGTGATGTTGTGATTGCCTTGTGTCCTGGTTTGGCCTAAACCAGGCCGATTTTCCTTTCAGTGATTTTTACTTTCAGCTAAGTCTCCTCTAAGTAACTGTACTTTCTGAAACTAACTACATGTTTTGCAGACAGTGTCTGCTTCCAGGACTGATAACGCTCGAAGTTTGTAGTTATCGCTGAGGCACCGGTAGGGATGTTGTGCAGTAAGGCTCTTGCTGTACTTAGTCTTAGAGAAACCAAGGTCACTGCTGAATTCCTCACTGCTTATGAGTGAAGAGCCAAAGGGGGGTCGCAGCTGCAGGGGGGAGCAGACAGGGCAGGTGACCCAAAATTGACCAACGAGGGTATTCCATCCCATACATGTCATTCTCGGTATAAAGCAGGGGGATCACGAGGGTCTCGTTCTTGCTCTTTTCTGCTATGGCCGGTGTCCAAGGAGGACTCCGACTGTTTTCCTGCTGCCCCCGATCCCGATCTGTGCATCCCTGAATCCAGCTCTCGACCGTCGCTAGGCCCAGCCTGGGCCTTCCCGGAGCCTGCCCTGCAGTGCCGGTGGTGACGTTGCTGACATCGGGGGAGCTCGATCTTGGTTTTGTATATATATTTGTATATATTTGATTATTCACAGAATCACAGAATCACAGAATCACAGAATCACAGAATCACAGAATCACAGAATCACAGAATCACAGAATCACAGAATCACAGAATCACAGAATCACAGAATCACAGAATCACAGAATCACAGAATCACAGAATGTTAGGGATTGGAAGGGACCTCGAAAGATCATCTAGTCCAATCCCCCTGCCGGGGCAGGATTGCCTAGACCATATCACACAGGAACGCGTCCAGGCGGGTTTTGAATGTCTCCAGAGAAGGAGACTCCACAACCTCTCTGGGCAGCCTGTTCCAGTGTTCAGTCACCCTTACAGTAAAGAAGTTTTTCCTCAAATTTAAGTGGAACCTCCTGTGCTCCAACTTGCACCCATTGCCCCTTGTCCTGTCAAGGGATGTCACTGAGAAGAGCCTGGCTCCATCCTCTTGACACTTGCCCTTTACATATTTATAAACATTAATGAGGTCACCCCTCAGTCTCCTCTTCTCTAAGCTAAAGAGACCCAGCTCCCTCAGCCTCTCCTCATAAGGGAGATGTTCCACCCCCTTAATCATCTTTGTGGCTCTGCGCTGGACTCTCTCTAGCAGTTCCCTGTCCTTCTTGAACTGAGGGGCCCAGAACTGGACACAATACTCCAGATGCGGCCTCACCAGGGCAGAGTAGAGGGGGAGGAGAACCTCTCTCGACCTGCTAACCACACCCCTTCTAACACACCCCAGGATGCCATTGGCCTTCTTGGCCACAAGGGCACACTGCTGGCTCATGGTCATCCTGTTGTCCACTAGGACCCCCAGGTCCCTTTCCCCTACACTGCTCTCCAACAGCTCTGTCCTCAACTTGTACTGGTACATGGGGTTGTTCTTGCCCAGATGCAGGACTCTACACTTGCCCTTGTTATATTTCATTAAATTTCTCCCTGCCCAACTCTCCAGCCTGTCCAGGTCTCTCTGAATGGCTGCGCAGCCTTCCGGCATCTCAGCCACTCCTCCCAGTTTTGTGTCATCAGCGAACTTGCTGACAGCGCACTCTAATCCCTCATCCAAGTCATTAATGAATATATTGAATAGAACTGGTCCCAGAACCGACCCTTGAGGGACTCCGCTAGACACAGACCTCCAACTGGACTCTGTCCCGCTGACCACTACTCTCTGGCTTCTTTCCTTCAGCCAGTTCACAATCCACCTCACTACCCGATCATCCAGACCACACTTCCTCAGTTTAGCTGCGAGGATGCTGTGGGAGACCGTGTCAAACGCTTTACTGAAATCGAGATAGACCACATCCACAGCTTTACCATCATCTATCCACCGGGTAACATCCTCATAAAAGGCTATCAAGTTGGTTGAGCAAGACTTCCCGTTGGTGAAGCCATGTTAACTGCCCCTAATGATCCCCCTATCCTTGATGTGCCTAGAGACAGCACCAAGAACAAGTTGCTCCATCACCTTTCCGGGGATGGAGGTGAGGCTGACCGGTCTATAGTTACCCGGGTCCTCCTTCCTGCCCTTTTTGAAGACTGGAGTGACATTCGCTTTCCTCCAGTCCTCAGGCACCTCTCCTGTTGCCCATGACTTAGCAAAGATGATGGAGAGTGGCCTAGCAATGACTTCCACCAGCTCCCTCAGCACCCGCGGGTGCATCCCATCAGGGCCCATGGATTTATGGACATCCAGGTTGCTTAATTGGTCCCTGACCCAGCCCTCATCACCAAGACAGATTCCTCCTCTATCCTGACTTCTTCTGAGGCCGCAGGGGTCCAGGGATCCTCAGGACAGCCTCCAACAGTATAGACAGAGGCAAAGAAGGCATTCAGTAACTCCGCCTTCTTTTTATCCTCTGTCTCCAGGGCCCCCACCTCATTCATCAGTGGGCCTACATTGCCTCTAGTGTTGGCTTTACCTGCAATGTATTTGAAGAAGCCCTTTCTGTTGTCCTTGACCTCTCTTGCAAGGTTTAATTCCAAGGAGGCCTTAGCTTTCCTAGTTGCCTCCCTACATCCTCTGACAACAGACTTATATTCCTCCCAAGTGGCCAGCCCCTCCTTCCACGATCTGTACACCTTCTTCTTCCACTTGAGTTTGCCCAGCAGTTCCCTGTTCAACCATGCAGGTCTCCTGGTACCCTTCCTTGACTTCCTACCTGTTGGGATGCTCTGATCTTGAGCTCGGAAGAAGCAGTCCTTGAACGCTAACCAACTATCTTGAGCCCCCTTACCTTCTAGTACCCTGTCCCGTGGGATTTCCCCTAGCAATTGCCTGAAAAGGCCAAAGTTGGTCCTCCTGAAGTTCAGGGTTGTGATTCTGCTAGCTATTCTGTTCCTGCCACATGAGATCCTGAACTCTACCATCTCATGGTCACTACAACCAAGGCTGCCCTCAACCTTCACCTCTTCCACCAGACCCTCCTTGTTAGTGAGGATCAGATCCAGCAGCGCTCCTCTCCTAGTTGGCTCATCCACCATTTGCATCAGAAGTTATCATCAATGCACTGGAGGAACCTCCTGGACTGAGGATGGCTGGCTGAGTAGGCCTCCCAGCAAATATCAGGGTAGTTGAAATCCCCGACAACCACCAGGCCCTGTAATTGAGAGACTGCTCTCAGCTGCCTGTAGAAGGCCTCATCACCGTCCTCATCCTGATCCGGTGGCCTGTAATAGACACCCACAACAGTATCACCCCTGCCAGCCTGCCCCTTAATTCGCACCACAAACTCTCAACTCGCTCCTGATCTGCCTCTGGACAGAACTCAATACATTCTAGCTGCTCACTCTCATAAAGAGCAACTCCACCACCTCTCCTTAGTGGCCTGTCTTTCCTGAACAGGACATAGCCATCCATGACCACATTCCAGTCATGCGAGGCGTCCCACCAAGTCTCTGTAATTGCCACTAGATCATAGCCCCCCGACCGAACACGGATTTCTAACTCCTCCTGCTTATTCCCCATGCTGCGTGAATTGGTGTACAGGCATTTCAGGGAGCGAGCTGGGCACACCGATTTCATCCCAGATTCACCCCCTGATTTCACCCCAGGGGGATGGGGGGCCTCCTGGTCTACCTCAACACTAGAGCATTGCCCCAGTGGTGCAAGCCCAGCTACCACCCCATCCCCCTTCGAATCTAGTTTAAAGCTCTCCGAATGAGCCCTGCTAATTCCTCTCCCAGAACCCTTTTGCCCCTACGACATAAACCTTTCCCATGTATCACTGTCACGCCTGTTGTCTTATAAAACCAGCCATTATCAAAGAACCCAAAGCCCTGCCTGTAGCACCAGTCTCGTAGCCAGGCGTTAATAGAGAGAATCCTACTGTTCCATCCCACGTCATCACCTGAAAATGGAAGGAGGGAGGAGAAAACAACTTGTGCCCCAGACTCTTTCACCAACCGTCCTAGGGCCTTGTAGTCTTTCTTCATCCCCCCTCAGACTACGGGATGCAGCTTCTTCCCCACCTGTCTGGAAGATCAGCAGGGGGTAGTAGTCTGTGGCCTTCACCAGGCTGGGGAGTTGCCTGGTGATATCCCTGATTTGGGCTCCAGGCAGGCTGCAGACCTCCCTCTGATGGGGGTCAGCTCTGCATATTGGGCCCTCAGATCCCTTTAGGAAGGAGTCTCCAACCACTAAAACTCTTCTCTTCTTCCTTGTGGAGGAGGTAGCTATACGCCCGTCAGGTTTTCTGACTGTGGTGGGACCTCTGATATAGGTTGCCTCTCCACCACATCCCCATTGGACCGGCTGTATTCCACTAGGGTTTCATATCTATTGCTCAGAGGCACCTGTGGAGGCAAGGTAGGCAAGGAGGGCACTCGCCTTTTGCCACGGCCATAGACTTGTCTCCACTCACTCCTCCCCTCTAGGTTACTGTTTTCCACCTGAGAGGGGCAGAGTACAGGGGTCCCTCGATCCTGGGAGCTCTCCGGCAGGTGCTCCCATTTTTGTTGCAGGGAAGGCAGAGCCTGGCTCCACCAGTCTATCTCCATTTCAGCCTCCCGAATGCTCCTAAGCCTTTCTACTTCGGCTTGAAGCCTTTCAACCTGGCTTTGCAGCTGTGCCGCTCGGCCGAGCAGATCATCTACTTGCTCACAGCGCACACAGCCCCCTGTCACCACAGAGACGGTGTAGCATTCCCTGCAGCCCGCAACCTGCACCATCGCCTCCTTCCGTGGGAGCTCTGTCTGGGTTCCCACATCCATTTTGGTCTTCTTCCACCGGGTAGATACCATTGTTCTTCCACTGAGCTGGGAAATACCTGTTGGTGGCACCCCTGGTTCACAGCTCCTTGGCACCTTCCTCGCCTTGTGCACTGGGAGGGAGTCAGTGCCCTCCCCAACGAGTTGCAAACAACTGCAGCCTCTCCTGCCCTGGGACACACCCAGTCACTGCTGACTCACCCAGGCACTGCTGAGTCTCCCTCACCCTCTGCCGCCTGGCCAGGGACTAGTCCCTGCCCTCCAGGAGGCTCTTATCAACGGTAACAGGGGGTGGTGCCTCCGGCTACGCCCCCTCCTCTCCTGATTCGTTGCCGGGAACCTCCGGCAATATTATTCCAATATTATTCCAATATTATTATTATACTCTTTTTCATTATTATAGGTTTATTAAAACTGTTTTAACTTTCCAACCCGTAAGTCTCTCTCCCTTTTCCCTTTCCCTTTCCCTTCGGGTGGGGGGGGGAGGGTTAACAGAGAGCGTCTGCCGCAGGTTTAGTAGCCAGCCCAGCTTTAAACCGTGACACCTTGTGACATCTTCCATAATGAACAGATCTTGATTTTAATTCCATAGAAGTGTTCAAGGCATTACTTTTTTCACAGAAAAATGTTCCTGCTTTCTATTCAGCTTTTGTTCTTTAAACTACAGAAACAACAGATAAGTGCTGATAAACTTTTTGTAGAAACAGTAAAGAAAATGCAACATACCTAAGATATTTTTTACATGAGCATTCTCACATTTTCCTTTACACTCTATTTATTTTTCAAATTTTGCCAGAAAGCATAAACACCCCTGTTATTCTTGTATTGAATTTTTTTTTAATCTCATCCAGTACAGCAGTGATATGATTTAAACTCAGATCTGCTGAGTGCAAAATGAGTTGTGGTTTCATTTTTTTTTTTATATGTAAGTCCTGAAGTACGAAAAATGAAAAAGAAAGCTGAAATGATTGCTCAACACAGTAATGCTTCCTACCTTAGTTTACTGATCCTCTGCTGTCTCCAGGCCCACTTTGAGTCTCGTTGGGGTTTCAGGCTCAGAGACCGCAGTGAATTTCTGAAGTTATGCTTCTTTGTCACATAGGTTGTTTCTTCCCAGTGATAAGGAAAAAGAGGAAAAAAAAAAAAGTCATAACTTTTTGTGGTATTTGAGTACAACATCCCATTACAGAGTGAAGAAAATAGAGTTTTTGTTTTGGTGGATGAGAAGTTACTACATTCTCAACTTTTATAGCAGGTGTGTCAACTGATAAACACTTTGGTGAAGACTGAATGGATAAAAGTTGGATATGCTGAGAATGGTGAAATGCAGAAAAAAAGTTCTTCCCTTTCACATTGCAAGGGTCAGAGTTCTAAGAAAATAGCAAGATGATCCAAAGTCATGAGCCAGTGTCCATTCACTCCAGTGCTACTCTGCAAATAGAACAGGCACAGGATGCCATACAGGAATTACAGTGTCTTGTATTAGTCTTGCTGTAATATTATGGCACTAATTATAGAGGACTGTCTTTCTTGCTTAGTTCACACTAATTTCCTCTGAGTCATGTGTTATTTAACTTGTAACTATGACCACCACAGTTAAAAGTGACAAATAAAGAAAAGCCATTATCATAGTCACTGCTGATTTCCAGGAGAGCTGAGAAGGCTTAAAATTGTAATACAAAAATCTGGAAACAAAGAACATCTAAAATCTCATTGAACACACAGTGATAGCAATAGAAAGATATACATTTACATTAATGGCACTGGACCAGACTCTATGTCTGACTTTAATTCTTAAGGAAAAAAAAAAAATACATTTGGTACTATTCTAAGCTGACATAAATTGACCTAAAAGAAATTAGGATTCAAAATCATCCTGTGCCAAACAATAATTTCAAATGCAAGTTCATTGACAAGTAGTTGTATAAAAGGATTTGAGACAGAAAACATACAAGATTAAGAAAAATGTTCTATTATTTTTATGTGCAGATTTGGTGTACCAAGAACAGAGAGGGGGGGAAAAAAAGCAGAAAACCCTTTCAGGTATGGATTAGTTGTTCAGAGATATGCCTTTGAAAACTCCAAATCCTGAGGGATGATTAATCACTTTGTAGTTTGCTATGAAGTGTTTTAGCTGCTTTAACAAAGCCGGAAAATTGCTGCCTTGTCTACTGAGCACTGCAAGAAGATGAAGATTATGAAAGGTTTCTGAAATTCATATTTTCCAGAAATGTTTGAAGAAGTGATTGCTTTTACTGTGCTACTTGGATTTGTGGACCAAGATTAACCTTTTATATTCATTACTCCATGGCATTAGGAGTCTTCCTCCTTGCCACAAATCTGAAAAAAGCTCATTTTTTTCCTTGATTTAAATACCTGCAGTTTTATGAAGAAGAACAGGATCGTTAGGAAGGAATTTGTAATTAATGGTTCACAGACTCCATGGTTTTCATGAATGCAAAAAATCTTTTTAGCTTTTCCCTAAATTCCAGGAATGCATAAAGTCAACCCTTCTACAAAGTTCGATCCAAAGAGCAGAGCTTATCCGCACAGAAAATCCAGAAATGATTCCTCAAAAATAATTTTTTCAAAGAAACTCTCAGCTTGAATCTTCGCCTAAGGACATTATTCCTTTAAAATGGTCTTAAGAAAATGGATTTTTCCAGGAACAAGTATGGAACCAGACACAATTATTTCTGTAAAATACTAGAGAACGAGGGATATTTATTTATTTATTGAGAATACAATAGTTCAGTTGGAAGCTACTTAGTGCCATGGTCTAGTTGACATGGTGGTGTCAGGGCAATGGTTGGACTCGATGATCCCATAGGTCTCTTCCAACCTGATTGATTCTGTGATTCTGCGAAGGGATCTACAACAGTCATCTAGTCCAACTGCATTTATTGATTTATTTTTTAAAAGCAAGCAAGCCCATCTTAGGGAGTATAAATACTTGCCTAATAGCAAGAACATGCAAGAAAATCAGTGGAACTGAATAGTACTTGAAGTGAGGCAAGTGCTGAAGTCCACATTGTTTGGCTTGTATTGAAAAAAAAAAGGAAAAATAATCTATAATACTTATAATTGTCATGTAATGTAAAACTTTCACTAAGTGATCTGATAAAAGTTTGAATCCCTATCGAATACCAGGTAATGAATAGCAACAGTATTTATCAGAGTTTTAAATATACCATAAAGAGTGATAATTAGGAAAATAAGGTTATTAAGTACAATAAATTTAAAATAAAGCACCTGATTCTAGCCTGTAACAGTTATACTCAGGAAATCCAATGGCTTTAGTGAGAGTAAGGAGATGTGATTATATCATCAGGGAAATTTCGTGAGCCCTGAAAATAATCTGTGCTAACATCTTAATATATATTGTTATTTTTATTGTAAAATACCTTATACGCCAAGAAACACACTACATTCCCTGTAAAACCTGAATAAATGATCTTTTCACAAGGTTCACTCCATTAGTCATGAATTCTACAATGTCATAAGAATCGATCCACAATACAAAACTAATATAAATAGCTATTTAACAGAAAGAAGATACTTAGAAAGACTTGTAATAGAACTGGCAATGAACTTCTTATGTTGAATGGAAGCCAAATAAATCTCTTAGATTTTAATATAAGTGACATATATCATGACAGTAATTGTATATGTGGCATGGTAGAAATCCCATGTATATCCCTATTATTGCCTTGCCAATAAGCCATTAGCAGTTCAAAGAGAATTCAAAAAATGACATTAAGCCAACATATGAAAGCTACTTTTGAAACTGAAAAAAGGAAGACACATATACCTTGGCTAAAATAGAAATTAGAAAGCAATTGCTTAGGACAAAACCAAACTGTTACCGAAGGATGTAAATCCTTCACTAATTAAGTGAAAGGAAGAGATTAATGGGTCCACAGAAGTAGAAACACTGGCAAGTTTGATGAATAAAAATAAAGGTCTTAAGAGAGGAGAAAAAAAAAGAAAGAAAAAAAGAATCACATTATGATAGTGTAAACGATTTAACTTTGAAACAATCTCTTAAGAAAACCAGAAGAAAATACATAATTTGCATCATTTAAGTAATATGCTTAAATCAAAGCGCTAGAAAACATTGCCTCTGCCCCCCTGCCAAATCCAACTGGAAGCAAGCCGACCTGCTTGTCTCCAGCAGCTACTATTTTGCATTGGTAAAATATCCCAAGCCTTAGTAATAATATCAGAAACTACTAGACTGGAGTAATTACCTGAAAAAGAAAGAAAGAGAGAATAGTATAGTATAAGAAAGCAATGGTTTCTTATACCTCTTGCTATTACATCTTAGATAGCTGCTATCCATCAGCAAGTTTTCAGGCAAGATTAAACCCTTCCAATATTTCAGACGTATAAATTTCTTGTATAAAAGTTATTAGTAATTATCAGAATGCAATAGAGGCACTGAAAGAAAGATAATTCCTACAATATACTGTTATTTTTGAGTGCCTGAAGCATACAGGGCTAAGCACAACGAATACATGCTGATTACTTAACTAAATTTTTCCTCCTTTTGTAAGTACAATCTCTACTGGCATATTGTAATGCAGCTTGTTCACTGAAAATCTACAGAAATGAGTCAAAGCTGATTTTTATCACAAACTCCAAAGGACTAAACAATACATATGAAGCAGAACTTAGCCTCTCAAGTCTCTCAAGTCTTACCTGCAATCAGCATACTACCAACAAAATTAACTTACAGCAGCAGGAACAGGTGTATTTAGCAGCAACATAGATTATCTGTTAAATAGATAACTTCTCATGGATGTTCCCAACTCAGTTGTCATCACTAACAATTATAGCAGTTGTTTACATAGAACAGTGATAGTAGGAAAGTTTTTTTAGCTGCCTTAGAGAATATAGTGATCAGAAACAGCAGAGCTCACACTATATGGTGTGTCAAGATTTTCTTGTCTACCAGCTTTCTTGGTGTCAATTGTCACCACACTGTTGTTCGAGAAGCATTACCACAGAAAAATGTTTGTTTTACATAGTAAAAATTTCTTCTTACCTTTTGTCTTTCAGCACAGATTTTCAACTACATTTATAGATGTCAGTAACATCCTGTTGTAGTTGAACCACAATCAGTCACAGCATCCTTTCAGTGTGATATGACTGCTAATTTCAGTCCTCTTACAGTTCTTCAGTTCCTCCCTATTCAAAATTTCCTTCATTGATGAAAAATGATATTTCAGATAATTTTACTTCTCTTAAAAGTTTTTATCTTTTCTTCCTACCCACCCCTCCCTCGATATTCTGGCATGTTGCCTGTTCTTGCAGAGATGTCCTCTCTTTACTAAACTTTGAGGGGACAAGAGTCCTTCCAGATTTGTGAGGGTGGACTACGCAAAAAACCTGCAACCCTCTGTTACATGACATTATCACAGAATCAACTAGGTTGGAAGAGACCTCTGGGATCATCGAGTCCAGCCTTTGACCTAACACCACTGTGTGAACTAGACCATGGCACGAAGTGCCACATCTAGTCTTTCCTTAAACACCTCCAGGGATGGTGACTCCACCACCTCCCCAGGTAGCCCATTCCAATGCCTAATAACCCTTTCTGTGAAGAAATTTTTCCTAATGTCTAACCTGAGCCTCCCCTGGCGCAGCTTGAGGCTGTGTCCTCTAGTCCTGTTGCTAGTTGGCTGGGAGAAGAGGCCGACCCCCACCCCGCTACAGCCTCCTTTCAGGGAGTTGTAGAGAGCAATAAGGTCTCCCCTGAGCCTCCTTTTCTCCAGGCTAAACAATCTCAGTTCCCCCAGCCACCCCTCACAGGACATACCCTCTAGACCCTTCACCAGCTTTGTTGCCCTCCTCTGGACTCACTCTAGCACCTCAATGTCTTTCTTTCTGAGGGGGCCCCCCTTTCTGAGGGGCCCAGAACTGGACACAGTACTCAAGGTGTGACCTCACCAGTGCCAAGTACAGGGGGACAATTACTTCCCTAGTCCTTCTTGTCACACTATTCCCAATACAAGCCAGGATGCTGTTGGCCTTCTTGGCCACCTGGGCACACTGCTGGCTCATGTTCAGCTGTCTGTCCACCAATACCCCCAGGCCCTTTTCCACCAAGAAGCTTTCCAACCACTCTTCCCCCAGCCTGTAGAGCTGTATGAGTTTGTTACGGACAAAGTGTAGGACCTGGCACTTGGCCTTGTTGAACTTAATGCCATTGGTCTCGGCCAATTGATCCAGCCTGTCGAGATCCCTCTGTAGAGCCTTCCTACCCTCAAGCAGATCAGCATTCCAGTCTGACTTAGTGTTGTCTGCAAACTTACAGAGGGTGCACGCGATCCCCTCATCCAGATCATTGGTAAGGAATGATGAAGAATGATGATTTTCTGGACTTCTGAGGGGTGCTACATATAAACACAATGAGATTTTCTAGAAATGTAGTTGGTTAAAATTAAAGTGTATTAATGCAACAGGACCTCTGTCTATACTGCTGGAGGCTGTCCTGAGGAGCCCCGGACCCCTGAGGCCACAGAAGAAGTCAGGATAGAGGAGGAATCTGTCTTGGTAGATGAGGGCTGGGTCAGGGACCAATTAAGCAATCTGGACGTCCATAAATCCATGGGCCCTGATGGGATGCACCCACGGGTGCTGAGGGAGCTGGCGGAAGTCATTGCTAGGCCACTCTCCATCATCTTTGTTAAGTCGTGGGCAATGGGCGAGGTGCCTGAGGACTGGAGGAAAGCGAATGTCACTCCAGTCTTCAAAAAGGGCAAGAAGGAGAACCCGGGTAACTATAGACCGGTCAGCCTCACCTCCATCCCTGGAAAGGTAATGGAACAACTTGTCTTTGGTGCTGTCTCTAGGCACATCAAGGATAGGGGGATCATTAGGGGCACTCAACATGGCTTCACCAAGGGGAAGTCATGCTTAACCAACTTGATAGCCTTTTATGAGGACATAACCCGGTGGATAGATGATGGTAAAGCTGTGGATGTGGTCTATCTTGATTTCAGAAAAGTGTTTGACACGGTCTCCCACAGCATCCTTGCAGCTAAACTGAGGAAGTGTGGTCTGGATGATCGGGTAGTGAGGTGGATTGTGAACTTGCTGAAGGAAAGAAGCCAGAGAGTGGTGGTCAATGGGACAGAGTCCAGTTGGAGGCCTGTGTCTAGTGGAGTCCCTCAAGGGTCGGTACTGGGACCAGTTCTATTCAATATCACAGAATCACAGAATCACAGAATGTTAGGGATTGGAAGGGACCTCGAAAGATCATCTAGTCCAATCCCCCTGCCGGAGCAGGATTACCTAGATCACATCACACAGGAACGCGTCCAGGCGGGTTTTGAATGTCTGCAGAGAAGGAGACTCCACAACCTCTCTGGGCAGCCTGTTCCAGTGTTCGGTCACCCTCACCGTAAAGAAGTTTTTCCTCATATTTATGTGGAACCTCCTGTGTTCCAGCTTGCACCCATTGCCCCTTGTCCTGTCAAGGGATGTCACTGAGAAGAGCCTGGCTCCATCCTCTCGACACTTGCCCTTTACATATTTATAAACATTAATGAGGTCACCCCTCAGTCTCCTCTTCTCTAAGCTAAAGAGACCCAGCTCCCTCAGCCTCTCCTCATAAGGGAGATGTTCCACTCCCTTAATCATCTTTGTGGCTCTGCGCTGGACTCTCTCTAGCAGTTCCCTTTCCTTCTTGAACTGAGGGGCCCAGAACTGGACACAATATTCCAGATGCGGCCTCACCAGGGCAGAGTAGAGGGGGAGGAGAACCTCTCTTGACCTACTAACCACACCCCTTCTAATACACCCCAGGATACCATTGGCCTTCTTGGCCACAAGGGCACACTGCTAGCTCATGGTCATCCTGCTGTCCACTAGGACCCCCAGGTCCCTTTCCCCTACACTGCTCTCCAACAGGTCTGTCCTCAACTTGTACTCATACATGGGGTTGTTCTTGCCCAGATGCAGGACTCTACACTTGTCCTTCTTATATTTCGTTAAATTTCTCCCTGCCCAACTCTCCAGCCTGTCCAGGTCTCTCTGAATGGCTGCGCAGCCTTCCGGTGTGTCAGCCACTCCTCCCAGTTTTGTGTCATCAGCGAACTTGCTGACAGTGCACTCTATTCCCTCATCCAAGTCATTAATGAATATATTGAATAGAACTGGTCCCAGTACCGACCCTTGAGGGACTCTGCTAGACACAGGCCTCCAACTGGACTCTGTCCCATTGACCACCACTCTCTGGCTTCTTTCCTTCAGCCAGTTCACAATCCACCTCACTACCTGATCATCCAGACCACACTTCCTCAGTTTAGCTGTGAGGATGCTGTGGGAGACCGTGTCAAACGCTTTACTGAAATCAAGATAGACCACATCCACAGCTTTACCATCATCTATCCACCGGGTTACGTCCTCATAAAAGGCTATCAAGTTGGTTAAGCATGACTTCCCCTTGGTGAAGCCATGTTGAGTGCCCCTAATGATCCCCCTATCCTTGATGTGCCTAGAGACAGCACCAAAGACAAGTTGTTCCATTACCTTTCCAGGGATGGAGGTGAGGCTGACCGGTCTATAGTTACCCGGGTCCTCCTTCTTGCCCTTTTTGAAGACTGGAGTGACATTCGCTTTCCTCCAGTCCTCAGGCACCTCGCCCATTGCCCACGACTTAACAAAGATGATGGAGAGTGGCCTAGCAATGACTTCCGCCAGCTCCCTCAGCACCCGTGGGTGCATCCCATCAGGGCCCATGCATTTATGGACGTCCAGATTGCTTAATTGGTCCCTGACCCAGCCCTCATCTACCAAGACAGATTCCTCCTCTATTCTGACTTCTTCTGTGGCCGCAGGGGTCCGGGGCTCCTCAGGACAGCCTCCAGCAGTATAGACAGAGGCAAAGAAGGCATTCAGTAACTCCACATTCTTCTTATCCTCTGTCTCCAGGGCCCCCACCTCATTCATCAGTGGGCCTACATTGCCTCTAGTGTTGGTTTTACCTGCAATGTATTTGAAGAAGCCCTTTCTGTTGTCCTTGACCTCTCTTGCAAGGTTTAATTCCAAGGAGGCCTTAGCTTTCCTAGTTGCCTCCCTACATCCTCTGACAACAGACTTATATTCCTCCCAAGTGGCCAGCCCCTCCTTCCATGATCTGTACACCCTCTTCTTCCACTTGAGTTTGCCCAGCAGTTCCCTGTTTAACCATGCAGGTCTCCTGCTACTCTTCCTTGACTTCCTACCTGTTGGGATGCTCTGATCTTGAGCTCGGAAGAAGCAGTCCTTGAATGCTAACCAACTATCTTGGGCCCCCTTACCTTCTAGTACCCTGTCCCGTGGGATTTCCCCTAGCAATTGCTTGAAAAGGCCAAAGTTGGCCCTCCTGAAGTCCAGGGTTGTGATTCTGCTAGCTATTCTGTTCCTGCCACATGAGATCCTGAACTCTACCATCTCGTGGTCACTACAATCAAGGCTGCCCTCAACCTTCACCGCTTCAACCAGACCCTCCTTGTTAGTGAGAACAAGATCCAGCAACACTCCTCTCCTAGTTGGCTCATCC